>NC_064623.1:19452831-19755908 GCF_023898315.1 Schistocerca nitens | reverse complement strand
TCCCTTCCCATATATTTGACACGAACAATACAAATAACGACAAAAGAAGTATACATGCGTTATGTTGTGTGAACTTTAATGCCTAATTGTGATCCGGACAAAGTGACGAAATAACTTTGAAGGCAATTTATCGATTCTGATAACAGAAAAAGAGACATTATCCTCAGTGATATAAGATTATGTATGCAAACTAAACAACTGAACACTATAATCTTTGTTATAATGTAAAAGGACTGGAAGACAATGAACTTGGTCGTCTTCTGATGTTTTATTGTGTCTTAGCTATTGAGTACAGAAGGTACGATTGTGTTGCGATAGCTTTTGTCTTGCCTCTTGCCCTCGTTTAATTACTGGAACATAATTGATGTGTAAGAGTGCAGAGTGATCATTTAAGGAACCCACGCCACATTTGTTATAACGAAAGTGTTTGTGTAGCATTTTTTGCAACTGCTGCGGAGCTGGCTGCGATCATCTTTGACTGAGAAAGTTGACCGCCATTACGCGGCGCATTTAAGCTTTTTATTTCCACAGGAAATACGACGAAGACGGAGCAGAAAAACTTATTTAAAAATGCTATCAAAATTAATTAGCATCAATTAGATTTGTTTTATCATTTAGTGACTATTTTCAGTGATACAATTCATTATAGGTCAGGTGCCTCTTTGCATAAACTTTATTACGCTAATGCATCTGATATTATTTGTAAGGAGCCTGGTGGTCGGTTTCAATCCGAATTTAAAGTTTAATTTGGCAACCTACAAATGTAATATTGCTTATTTGTAACTGTTTCTTGCGAGGTTTTATGAAAGACAGCTTTAAGAAATTTAAATTCTCGAACTCAATAGAATCCTCATATAACTTACAGCAGAAAGAGACATTACAAGTGCTTGGGAAAAATGAACAACTTAGATCTTTCCGCACGAACTCTGATTTCTCTTATTTTATTATGATGATCATTTATACCTATGTAGTTTGGCATCAATAAAACATTTTTGCAGTCGGAGGAGAAAGTTAGTGATCGAAATTTCGTGAGTAGGACCTTCTGCAACGAAAGACTTGGAAGGTTTTCATATGTTTTCGGCCATTGCTGTACTGAGTCGAAGATGAACGAGCACGCTGCGCGAGTAGTGTGTAAGATCCTTGACACTCTGTTTAAGTTTATCTGTGGTTCTCTTCATAGAGTAAATATCTCTGGAGTGAGCACTCACATGCGCAGAACAGATTTTGTGTTGTCAACATACCAATATTGCCGGCCTGGTCACGTGATCTCGGGACATCGTGTGTTTGTTCGTATAGCGCCCCGTATATTTAGAATGTCACTACATCCCTAGTACAGACGGATTCTTTTCGTACGTGTCGTGGATTATTTATATATGTTGCGCAGACATTTTAACAGTATCCATTTGATACCGGGAATAAACCAGCTACGTAACTTTTAAGGGCAAGTGGTATTACATTCTGCTTCTTTGCGATAGGTGTCATAGTTCAGATGCACTCGATTTTTGGTAGTTTTTGGTATTATACCGCACTTTATAGTATTACAGAGCCTGAAGTACATTTTTGAAGTGATAGTCCTGCAAAACGACTTGACAGTACGTTAGTACTTTCGCACGAATTTACCACACATTAGCTATTATATCCCTGCTAATTCGTTTTTTTTTTCTTGTATTTCTGCGTATTTATTTTCTCGTTTTTGCGACCTAAAGCACAATTTTTCTTATTGGTGGCACTTTGAGGTATTTATTTAACATATTTTAAGTACTTGCTCCTAGTTCATTAAATAAATAGTAGACTGAGTAATCTATATACATAATTGACAAGTCACTGATAAATCCATGGAGGATAGTATTTACTGAAACAACTAACCTTTCCCTTTCCTGTTCCACAAGCAAATTTACGAGAGGAAGCGATTGTTTGTAAGCTTTTGTACGAGCCGTAATATCTATTATACAGTCATAAAATCGTAGAAAAATAGGTCTACAGAATCAAGTCTTAATTATAATGCGTCTCGAAATTTTTAAACGTATACAGTGTCTCTTACTAAAATGAAAACTATAATTAGAGCTATATGGAATGTACCCATGAAACGTTACTATCCCTCCTTTCACGTATTTTTCTTTGCATCCGTAGCAACAACAGTAATTCACCATCGCTATAACACTATCAGCAAACGGTGAAACACAACAAAAACTCTTGGTATTATAAACTTCAAACGCTGCAGAAGGCACACAGGCACAGCGAAGTCCCGAGATCACGTGACAATCCTGGTTTAATGTTGACAACATGCGCAGAACGCAATGCTCACTCCAGAGATATTTACTCTATGGTTCTCTTGCTCGTCAGTCAGTTGTGCACCGCTGGGCATTCCTACGTGGGGCGCAGTAGCGTGCAACCTAATGATTTGAGGCGGATGCCTGGTATTTGCGAATCTGAGACGAATTATCTGGAATATTTTATTATGGTGATGAAAACGCAGTTATAATACTTTTTAGTTCTTTATATTGACCGAGAAGATTTTAGAAGAATTTTTCAAGGTGAAAAGAACGATATATTTGTTCGTCAGAACTATCAACTGAAGAAATATTTGTCCCTCAGATAACTAAAGTCGTTCATGATTAGTATCAATTTGATCTCTCTGTTTCCATTATATCACAAATAACGCAGTCGGTTGAAATGTCTCTAATTTCTGTATTGAGATAATTTCGTAATTTTTAAGGTCTTCTTATGTTGTACAGTTTTTTCGGCAATAACCAGAGTTTAATTTTACAACAACAACGTTCTGTAAAGTAAAAACTCTCGTCCATCATTCTTAATAAAGTTTTGAGTATTTTGTAGTGAATGCATTGCACCCAACGCCACACGAAGCCACAGACTGTTTCTGGCATACGAAAAATAAATTTTGTAGTGAGTGGTTTATTTTTTTCTCTCTCTAGCTGTTACATCTACCGATTTCTATTTGCTTTCGAGAACGTCAATAGACCTGACGCAAAACAACATTCTGTGCATGAGGTAACCTACTTCCATTTCAGGGCAGATCTCATTTAGCATTGTAAATAGGAAACAGTTGGCAGTCGGAATTATCAAGTGCTGCGATAAGCAAGCAGATTAATTTACAATGAACGGTGCAGTAATCTCAAATAGTTATTTTTTCTGAGAAGAGCAATATTTTATTTTTGTGGACATTTCAAGTCAGAAATTGCACTTCCTGTGACGGAACTTCCATAATGTTCTTCAATATTGATTTTGAGTTAAATAGTTCTCACTGAGTACACAAATACTTACTTTTGGCATTTAATTATATTGCTTTTTATCATTTAAAATTCAGTATTTCACCAAGTTTAAAGTTTTTTTTCGCAACACTGTTGACATATGCAACACAGGATCAACCAACAGTCAGAATTGCTCAGCACCTGACTGCGATATCTTATCGATTCATTACACGAGAAGGAAGTTTTTGAAAAACATTATTCAGTATTTTCATTTACAGATAAATTTTAATTGATAGCTTACATAAGCCTTTGTTTTAATGACTGGCACGCCAATTCGCGTATCACATCCGTGACACACTCTCCCCTATTTCGTGATAATATAAAACGATATGTCCTCCTCTGTAACTTTTCAGTGTCCTCGGTTAGTCATATCTGATGCAGACCTCATACCGCGCTTCAATACCCCCAAACAGGACACACAAGCGTAGTGTAAACAGTTTCTTTAGAAGACCTGCTGTCTTTCCTGAGTGTTCTGCCAATAAATGACAGTCTTTGTTTCGCTTTCCCCACATCATCGTCTGTCTGATGGTTCCAGTTTAAGTTGTTGGTAGTTGTAATCCGTAACTATGTAGTGACGCATTAAAGAGAGCTCGCATTCTTGCAAGAACACAGTTTTTCTTTCATTAAAACTACAAATATATGTCCCCACAGCTGTGCCATCTGCAGTTTTTTTTCTCTTATCGTTTCTGAAATATGTATATATTTATATAAGGATTATGTTAAGGCCAGACTTTTTTACGTTATGTAAGCCCTGTTACAACCAACAGAAAACAGCCACCAGTCTTTATTAATATAGCACGTCACCTGCAATCATGTTAAAGAAACGTCTGAATCGATTTCTTTTGTTTATAACGTAACCGTTCAATTAGTGGAGTAAGCCCCTTTTACTTTGTCGCTTGTCATTGCTGTAACTGACTTCCTCTAAGTGGTACTTCGCTTCTATTTGCCTGATAAATGTGTTCGTGCTATAGGTTCGATGTTTAAAATCACCTGTGGAGATTGGTGGAGAGGTTTTGGTTTGGTGTAGTTTGTTATTTATGGATTATGTTGCTGATGTTTAACAGCGTTTACTTATGTTTTCTCGTTCTCATTCATGACTGTTTTGCCCTGTCTCGTCCTAGCTCTCCTTTCTATGCTGGCTAGTAGCTCAGTTGTACCAGACAACTCAAGCGATGAATTTCCAGCGCCGTCCACTGGAAATACGGGCCCCACAACGAACTTGTGACGTCACACTAGTTGCCTTGGCCAACATACACTGCGCACGTCCGGCTGAGTCTGGGGCCAGGCGGGAAATCAGTAGGTCAGTGAAAAGATACCAAAGAAGTTCTTACTTTGTCATATGTTATAGAGCAGGAGTCACGGTCTCCGCGGCCCCTCCTACCAGTGGTTTATGCGTGCGTGCGTGTGTGTGTGTGTGTTGTTCTTATCATAAGTTAGTTTAAGTAGCGTGTAAGTCTAGGGATCTTACGAATTCACACACATCTGTACAAAAATATTAAGCTATTCCCAAATAGTGACTTGGTCCTCGTTGAAGACGACTCAGAGGTGAAGACATGCTGCTTTTAAGCTGCCCATGCTTGCCTCCTGGTCCGGCCGGGAAGCTGTCGCACGTTATCAGTAGAACGGGCAGACTGCTTTGTTCCCACCCAAGCCAAGCGATTCCTAAGGTAAGCAGTCTAAATCAATCTCGCTTCCCTGCCCGTCTTCCCGCTGTGCTACGCTACCTAGCACTCTGGTCTGTACGCTTTCATTGTAGTTTTGTGAGTAGGGCTCGTAAGTTGAAAGGTTCTTTTCTACCCAAGTATCACAAGGCGAAGTCCAATACAATATATATAAACATTCGGTTATTGTTATCCAGAAGGAGGTGTATTATATTTGCCCTTTTTTCCTTTACGCCATATTTCGGATTTATTTATTTAGGCTGAACATGCTTCAAAACCGTGTTTACACTGTGAGCCAAGCACGGAAGACGTTTACGTATGTCGAGGGGATTTTGGGCAGTCGGGAAGCGCCGAGCACATCAACACATCTTCATTGCACCACCAGTCTGAATTTATGTAGTACATTGTAACACACATGTAACGCATCCATTTGTAACTATCCATAAATCGGTTGTACTTGCGCGGAAGCACTGCGTCGGGGAGCATTCTGCTTCGCTCTTTATCAGCTAAGGTTTGGAATTTCTTAGCTGCTGTCACTCGAGGTGGTTTAGAGATTTTAATGTCCATTGAGTGACATTTCAAGCATCACCGGTCTTTTACGGTCTAACTCTGTTGGTGAGGCAGTAAATCTATCCAAATACACTTTGGAGGTGTGGCGGTGGGACTTGTCCTGTACCACCCTCTGACGGTGACAGTACTACATCAGTCAGGCAGAAAAATTTAGCCTAACGTGGGCGGGTAGGGTGGGAAAGTATTGGACATAGAATGGGGGCTGGTCCCGCCAAGGGATGCATCCGTGGTGGGCGTGTCAGGCCTATCGTCAGCCATGGTCGGAATCCGATTCCTCTAGATGGTTGGGGGAACCGGATGTCGAAGCCAGCGGCGTGGAGGTGTGGTCCGAGCGTGGCGTCACACATGGACAGTGCCCCGCAAGGCATCCACTTTCTCATAGAGCCGCCTCGCGTTGTTGCGTATGGTCGTCTTTAGGGGGACGATATCCGCTTCCTCGTGGAGAGTAGACTTGGCCACTGTTTCTATGTTTCAATACAGTGTATCGATACGTGGAACTGTTTCAGTGTTTCGGAACGGCTGTGGTTCACTGTTTCGAAACAGTGGTGTTTCATTCCGTTCCTGTCTCGGATAACCGGACCAGATTCGATCTCGAGCCAGACACAGAAACTGTATCGTTGTTTCAAAATAGGGCTGTTTCACTCCACCTGTGCTTGGAACGGACTAATTGTATCGAAACAGGGATGTTTCATTCCGCTCTGTGTCGGACGAGATTCGGGCTCGGCACAGGTACTGAAACACAACACACCACTTCATGAAACACTTTCAAGAGTGTCGAAATCTTTTTGACAAGCAATAGCATGAAGCTTAAGATATCCGAAAATAAATCTTCGTTTCTAGCTGACTGTCCTATTCCGAAATGGCGTAACATCTGTTTTATAAACACTAACGAAACAATAAAACCACGCATACTATTCGCATTCAAAATAATAAATATGTGAAAATCATTTAGTTAAATTACACTTTTGTTATAACATACGCTTCTCTGTTCATCTGCAATAATCATATTAAGAAACGCAAGTAAGCCTGCAACATTTTGAATAAAAAAAAGCGTCGAGTGACAGTTACTAGACATATACATAAATTTGATGTAGGTATAATTGCAAGCAAGCAATCTGTTTGACATATCACTGATGGTGTAATAGTGAACGGGAAGGGCTGGGGAACATGGTGAATTTATAATAACGGTTCGAAACACCTTGAAAGACGAATTATTTGGCGTTATTTGTGAGTCTATAGTCACTGTGCCTATTATCCACAATGATCCCCTTTGTGTGCATGGAAATTAGCAGGATGGGTATATTACCCATACTAACGGAATGTGGGAATCCCCGTAGCATATCCGTTGTTTCTGCAGTTTGCTCCCGCCTCCAGTTACGTTCGTGGTGGTTCTTCTATCTTCAGCTACGGCTGTCCTCAGCCAATTGAAAAGTATGAAAGTCACACGACACGAAAGCAGCGCATTTGCTGCAGGAAATACGAAACTGCCAAGACACCTAAGTGATGGTTTCATACTTTCTGCGATATGATTAGCGCTCTCGCACCTCATTTGTGTTTATGTGGTCATACTTATACAGTAGACATTCAAGATGATAAAATGTGTAGGGATATTAGATTACAAAACACAAACTATTTCACTGTTTCGAAACAGCGTATCCAAACATTACATTGTACTGTTTCATTTGTTTCGAAACAGTTACGTTCAAATGGCTCTGAGCACTATGGGACTTAACATCTATGGTCATCAGTCCCCTAGAACTTAGAACTACTTAAACCTAACTAACCTAAGGACATCACACAACACCCAGCCATCACGAGGCAGAGAAAATCCCTGACCCCGCCGGGAATCGAACCCGGGAACCCGGGCGTGGGAAGCGAGAGCGCTACCGCACGACCACGAGATGCGGGCGAAACAGTTACGTGTTTCAGTTTGCCCATCTCTAGTGGAGAGTGACAATTCTCGTGAGTGGCGCGGCGTGCAGGCTCCACCTGAGCACCTTGTTCTGCAGGCGCTACAGCGTCACCATCCTAGTGCACTGATCATGGCCCACGCAGCGAATCCGTTCCTTAAGGCAGGCATTGTAACTGTTCGGTAAATGCGGAGTTTGGTATGCATGTCGAGCTCCATACTGCGGAGGAGTGGATATAAGGCCCTGGTCAACTTACGACACTTGATAGCAAGATACTCCGCAAGACGGTGGAAGAACAACTTGTTGTCCATCTGCGTCCCGACCTAAGAGATTGCAAGGAACACGGGCACCTGCACGCCTATAATTGACCGAGCGGGTTATTTATATTGTTCGAAGACGCCTTACGACTGCGAGAGGCAGATTATCTCTGACTCGTGACACGAAGAATCTGTGGATATCATGTGGAACATTACGTGCACAGTGGACTGACTACTTTTGATCGAGAATTTCGGAGAGCAGAATCGGAGTGGAATTGTAATTAGTGGCATTGCTGTAAGCTGCCTTTTTGAATACTGGATGTATGGTTCAAATGGCTCTGAGCACTATGGGACTTAACTTCTGAGGTCATCAGTCGCCCAGAACTTAGAACTACTTAAACCTAACTAACCTAAGGACATCACACACATCCATGCCCCTGGCAGGATTGGAACCTGCTACCGTAGCGGTCGCGCGGTTCCAGACTGACGCGCCTAGAACCGCTCGGCCACATTGGCCGGCTATTGCATGTAATTGGATTAATTATACTAACATTGCATTCATACAAGAGGATGGTGTATCCTGAAATGTTGCTATGAAGATTGTTTAAAGAAAAAGTATAATTTTACGAATGGAAATGGTACTTTGCGTTGTTTGGTTATTTTGACTTCTCCCTTGCCTGTGGCTCGAACATTATTTGGAGTGTCGTAACTCGCAAGAAACTTTGTATCCTGGGAAATCAGCATAGTTTGCTCCACGGTCGTTTATGCTCAATTTTAACAGATTAATTTCTAGACTTCATCGAAATTGATACACAACTTGGATACTGATTCCCATGCTGCTTAGTGAACAGTCATAGCATCCGAGACGGCCTTCCCCACGGCGTACGACTGTGCCTTTGATTATTATTTTAAGAATTTTCAGAGTCGACGATCACCGGAATTGTACACAGCCACAGAAATTTTATTCCATGTGCCGACTTTGACAAAGAGGGTCAGACAGAGTATGATTATGATCCGTTACTACCTCATCATTTTTTATAGACATGAGAATTCGAAATAGTAACAAAATTTGTAGCTGGAAGTGTGGGAGATGATTCTGTAAAAATACTGGGGAAGCGACTTCCCTCACTGGAAAGTTTCCATGCAAGAAACTAGGTATTATTCAGTCATAATAATTTAACTTCAGTTTCAGGGGGAGAGAAGTTAAACTGCAATCACGTGGGATTTATAGCGCAACCTGTTGCCAAGTGCAGCAGGCTGAACGGGTCCCGCGTAACTTGCCATGGTCTGCTTCCACCACTGCGCTTCGGTACACATGTACTCTCGGGTCTCCGTTGCGACAGGCAGAGCTGCATTGCTGGTTGCGGCGGAGCAAGGGGCAGGCAGGCTCGAAGGAGAATTCGTGCACCTCTGTAGTTCCATCCCCCCCCCCACCCCCCCCTCCCACCCCATGAACCATGCACCTTTCCGTTGGTGGGGAGGCTTGCGTGCCTCAACGATACAGATAGCCGTACCGTAGGTGCAACCACAACGGAGGGGTATCTGTCGGGAGGCCAGACAAACGTGTGGTTCCTGAAGAGGGGCAGCAGCCTTTTCAGTAGTTGCGGGGGCAACAGTCTGGATTATTGACTGATCTGGCCTTGTAACGTTAACCAAAATGGCCTTGCTGTTCTGGTACTGCGAACGGCTGAAAGCAAGGGGAAACTACAGCCGTAATTTTTCCCGACGGCATACAGCTTTACTGTATGGATAAATGATGATGGCGTCCTCTTGGGTAAAATATTCCGGAGGTAAAATAATCCCCCATTCGGATCTCCGGGCGGGGACTACTCAAGAGGACGTCGTTATCAGGAGAAAGAAAACTGGCGTTCTACGGATCGGAGCGTGGAATGTCAGATCCCTTAATCGGGCAGGTACATTAGAAAATTTAAAAAGAAAAATGGATAGGTTAAAGTTAGATATAGTGCGAATTAGTGAAGTTCGGTGGCAGGAGGAACAATACCTCTATTCAGGTGAATACAGGGTTATAAATACAAAATCAAATAGGGGTAATGCTGGGGTAGGTTTATAATGAATAAAAAAAATAGGAGTACGGGTAAGCTACTACAAACAGCATAGTGGACGCATTATTGTGGCCAAGATAGACACGAAGCCCACGCCAAATACAGTAGTACAAGTTTATATGCCAACTAGCTCTGCAGATGACGAAGAAATTGATGAAATGTGTGATGAGATAAAAGAAATTATTCAGGTAGTGAAAGGAGACGAAAATTTAATAGTCATGGGTGACTGGAATTCGAGAGTAGGAAAAGGGAGAGAAGGAAACATAGTAGGTGAATATGGATTGGGGCTAAGAAATGAAAGAGGAAGCCGCCTGGTAGAATTTTGCACAGAGCATAACTCAATCAAAACTAACACTTGGTTCAAGAATCATAAAAGAAGGTTGTATACATGGAAGAACCCTGGAGATACTGAAAGGTATCAGATAGATTATATAATGGTAAGACAGAGATTTAGGAACCAGGTTTTAAATTTCAAGACATTTCCAGGGGCAGATGTCGACTCTGACAACAATCTATTGGTTATGAACTGTAGATTAAAACTGAAGAAACTGCAAAAAAGGTGGTAATTTAAGGAGATGGGACCTGGATAAACTAAACGAACCAGAGGTTCTACAGAGTTTCAGGGAGAGCATAAGGGAACAATTGATAGGAATGGGGGAAAGAAATACAGTAGAAGAAGAATGGGTAGCTTTGAGGGATGAAGTAGCGAAGGCAGCAGAGGATCAAGTAGGTAAAAAGACGAGGGCTAGTAGAAATCCTTGGGTAACAGAAGAAATATTGAACTTAATTGATGAAAGGAGAAAATATAAAAATGCAGTAAATGAAGCGGGGAAAAAGGAATACAAACGACTCAAAAATGATATCAACAGGAAGTGCAAAATGGCTAAGCAGGGATGGCTAAAGGACAAATGTAAGAATGTAGAGGCTTATGTTACTAGGGGTAAGATAGATACTGCCTACAGGAAAATTAAAGAGACCTTTGGAGAAAAGAGAACCACTTGTATGAATATCAAGAGCTCAGATGGAAACCCAGTTCTAAGCAAAGAAGGGAAGCAGAAAGGTGGAAGGAGTATATAGAGGGTCTATACAGGGGCGATGTTCTTGAGGAGAATATTGTGGAATTGGAAGAGGATGTAGATGAAGATGAAATGGGAGATATGATACTGCGTGAAGAGTTTGACAGAGCACTGAAAGACCTGAGTCGAAACAAGGCCCCCGGAGTGGACGGCATTCCATTAGAACTACTGACAGCCTTGGGAGAGCCAGTGCTGACAAAACTCTACCATCTGGTGAGCAAGATGTATGAGACAGGCGAAATACCCTCAGACTTCAAGAAGAATATAATAATTCCAATCCCAAAGAAAGCAGGTATTGACAGATGTGAAAATTACCGAACTATCAGTTTAATAATGTCACAGCTGCAAAATAATAACGCGAATTCTTTACAGACGAATGGAAAAACTGATAGAAGCCGACCTCGGGGAAGATCAGTTTGGATTCCGTAGAAATGTTGGAACACGTGAGGCAATAGTGACCCTACGACTTATCTTAGAAGAAAGATTAAGGAAAGGCAAACCTACGTTTCTAGCATTTGCAAACTTAGAGAAAGCTTTTGACAATGTTAACTGGAATACTCTCTTTCAAATTCTGAAGGGGGCAGGGGTAAAGTACAGGGAGCGAAAGGCTATTTACAATTTGTACAGAAACCACATAGCAGTTACAAGAGTCGAGGGGTATAAAAGGGAAGCAGTGGTTGGGAAGGGAGTGAGACAGGGTTGTAGCCTATCCCCTATGTTATTCAAGCTGTATATTGAACAAGCAATGAAGGAAACAAAAGAAAAGTTCGGAGTAGGTATTAAAATCCATGGAGAAGGAATAAAAACTTTGAGGTTCGCCGATGACATTGTAATTCTGTCAGAGACAGCAAAGGACTTGGAAGAGCAGTTGAACGGAATGGACAGTGTCTTGAAAGGAGGATATAAGATGAACATCAACAAAAGCAAAACGAGGATAATGGAATGTAGTCGAATTAAGTCTGGTGATGCTGAGGGAATTACATTAGGAAATGAGATACTTAAAGTAGTAAAGGAGTTGTGCTATTTGGGGAGCAAAATAACTGATGATGGTCGAAGTAATAAAATGTAGACTGGCTATGGCAAGGAAAGCTTTTCTGAAGAAGAAAAATTAGTTAACATTGAGTATAGATTTAAGTGTCAGGAAGTCGTTTCTGAAAGTATTTGTGTGGAGTGTAGCCATGTATGGAAGTGAAACGTGGACGATAAATAGTTTAGACAAGAAGACAATAGAAGCTTTCGAAATGTGGTGCTACCGATGAATGCTGAAGATTAGATGGGTAGATCACATAACTAATGAGGTATTGAATAGAATTGGGGAGAAGAGGAGCTTGTGGCAAAACTTGACTAGAAGAAGGATCGGTTGGTAGGACATATTCTGAGGCATCAAGGGATCACCAATTTAGTATTGGAGGGCAGCGTGGAGGGTAAAAATCGTAGAGGGAGACCAAGAGATGAATACACTACGCAGATTCAGAAGGATGTAGGCTGCAGTAGGTACTGGGAGATGAAGAAGCTTGTACAGGATAGAGTAGCATGGAGAGCTGCATCAAACCAGTCTCAGGACTGAAGACCGTCAACAACAACAACAACAACTGTAGTTCCAAGTGCTGTGGCGTACATCACAGGGCGCGTACAACTCGTTGGACCGCGTTTTCAGTTAAACGGGCAGCGGCTGAGACCCTCAAGACAATACTTCGAGCATACGGAGACGGCGCGATCGGAGGTGACGCCACAGGATCAGCTGTCAAGTTCGAAGCGGAGGTCATTTCTGATCTTCGGTCGCCAGCTGCGCGTATCGCCGCAGAGGCGAGCTCGCTTCTGCAATGGCAGGCAGCGGTCGCGTGCGAAAGCCGTGTGGTTGCGTCACTGTCGGCGAACAGCGAGCGGCGATGTTGCGGTCGCGTTCCACAAACATTGACACACATACGGTGAGGTTGCGCGCCGGGACCTCGGCAGCGGAGAGCCGCTTCGCATAGTACAGTGTGGTGCTGTGTACAAGGCGATGCGGCTGAGACAGACCATCCCGAATGCAAAGGCCGACAAAAAAATAGTGAAGCGCCCAGAAATGGAGGACGAAACGAAATGAAACATTGCAGGTTGAGAGGATGTGTGATCATGTATGAGTGATTGCAAAACCGAGTTAAATCAATAAGAGACTGGGAGCACGATCCCACCTATCGGTAAGGCTTTGAGGACCCTCGAACTTGGATGCAAACTTTGATTCTGTATCCCTTCTGAGACAAGTTGGACCACAGCTTCTAACAATACCACCACTTGCAAAGTAGGTAAGAAATCAGATTAATAATGTTGCTCACGGAACATATGTTCGCATTATCGGGCAACAACAAAGTTATTGACTGTGGATGGTATCGTCAGAATGGAAATAATGAAGTCACTGTAAGAAAGTCATTAATTTTGGCACTTATCTTGAATGGATTCCCACGTAGATTCTAGGGTGATTCCACTTTGACTGCTAAAAGGTCCAGATACGTATTTTAGCAATATTTGAAGACCTAACAAATGCCTTTTCCAGGAAATTCTCGATGATCAAACAATCCCAGATCAGAACAATGGTAAGGTAGAAATAATTTTTGACTTGGTGTTCACGATTCACATTTTTTGTTAAACTTCTTGAAAATTCACATATACTACTTCTTAATTGTCATATCATCAAGAAAACAATTTTGTATCCATCTTCATATATTTAATTTCCTCTTTAACCAAACACAAGACTTGACTGTTCTTTTACAAAGCGAAATAACAACATAATTTCTGCAAAGTGAAACAAAGACTGCTCTGGGCGCATTCGCGCCAAAACGGTTACAAGTAAGTCAAAGATCATGACAGTCTCACAGAAATGAATACACACAAGAACCGTATCACCGTAATACATCGATACATCGGAGAACCTATACATTAATAAAACCAAATGTGAATATTGTCACAAAAAGATGGCTGTTACTTCGCAGGAAAGTAGTACGATATTACTGGTATCGAGAACTGGGGTTGGAGTGCCGTAATGGCCACGTAAATAAAGAACCGTTACAAGCTGATGTAACTGGTTGTTGATATTCTGGATATAGGCACTTGAACGCGGCTAACGTCCGAGCGGGTCTATCAGGAATGAACCAGGGAATGTTGCTATCCTCGGGAGTATCTCAACACCATAGAGACATCGTCATTATGCCTGTTTTCAGTCGTTCCTTAGTTGCTTCAAAATTCATGGAGGTGTGTTCCGTCTATGCAACTAAACGAAAGGCAGTTTGTTTATTGCCATATGCGTTTCGCTTCTTTTATTTGTGAAACATCTTCAGTGGCCTGTAATATGTCTTCCTTTCTTTACATCGAGTATAATAAGTGTATTATGTAGTAGTTACAATATGTTACTTTGTTATATTTTGTCAAGTTTCTCTCTTGTTTTTCAGATTAGAATCAACTTTTTTAGCACAAATTTCGTTAAGTGTGTAAGTAGGCTGTTTAGGTTTTTATGTTGGTAACGCCACGTAGCGCTCTGTATGAAAATCACTGACTGTGGTGTGTGCAGTCTGTGGCTGGATGCATTGTTGGAATATTCACTATTGTAGTGTTGGGCAGTTGGATGGGAGCAACGCGTAGCGTTGCGCAGTTGGAGGTGAGCCGCCAGCAGTGGTGGATGTGGGGAGAGAGATGGCAGAGTTTTGACAGCGAACGATCTGGACGTGTGTCCGTCAGAAAAAGGGAATTTGTAAGACTGGATGTCATGAACTGATATATACCGGGTGATCAAAAACTCAGTATAAATTTGAAAACTGAATAAATCACGGAATAATGTAGATAGAGAGGTACAAATTGACACACATGCTTGGAATGACATGAGGTTTTATTACAACCAAAAAAATACAAACGTTCAAAAAATATCTGACAGATGGCACTTCATCTGATTAGAATAGCAATAATTAGCGTAAAAAAGTAAGACAAAGCCAAGATGATGTTCTTTACAGGAAATGCTCAATATGTCCACTATCATTCCTCAACAACAGCTGTAGTCGAGGAGTAATGTTGTGAACAGCACTGTAAAGCATGTCCGGAGTTATGGTGAGGCATTGGCGTCGGATGTTGTCTTGTATCCCTAGAGATGTCGGTCGATCACGATACACTTGCGACTTCAGGTACCCCAAAGTCAATAATAGCACGGACTGAGGTCTGGGGACCTGGGAGGCCAAGCATGACGAAAGTGGCGGCTGAGCACACGATCATCACCAAACGACGCGCGCAAGAGACTTTCACGCGTCTAGCAATACTTTTTTTTTGTTCTAATAAGACCCCATGTCATTCCAAGCATGTGTGTCAATTTTTACCTCTCTATCTACATTATTCCGTGGTTTATTAAGTTTTCAAATTTATACTGACTTTTTGATCACCCGGTATATTATGACTTTTGAACACTATTAAGGTCTATACATTGTTTGCTCTCCATCAAAATCTTTTATTTGCTAACTATGCCTATCAATAGTTAGTGCCTTCAGTAGTTATAATCTTTTATTTAGCTGGCAGTATTGGCGCTTACTGTATTGCAGTAGTTTGAGTAACGAAGATTTTTGTAAGGTAAGTGATTCATGAAAGGTATAGGTTATTGTTAGTCAGGGCTAATCTTTTGTAGGGATTATTGAAAGTCAGACTGCGTTGCGCTAAAGGAAAAAAAATGTGTGTCAGTTTAGTGCTGATTAGAATAAGTAAAGAGAGACACGTCTGAGTACGTTCAGTTTTGCTCAACTGTTTGAAAATCAAATAACGTAAGAGGTTTACCAGCACAGTCATTCATAATTTTCCAAAGGGGACGTATGAAGTGAAATTATCGTTCGGTGTTACTTAAGATTTCCAGTGCTGTTATCCCGTACTTGTGGTACTGGAGATGTGTTCATTAGTCCCCATACGCCAGCTGGCCGATTTTCGACAGACCGAGGTGGCGCAATGCCTAGCACACTGGATTCGCATTCGGGAGGACGATGGTTCAAACCCGCGTCCGGCCACCCTTATTTAGGTTTTCCGTGATTTTCGTAAATCGCTTCAATCAAATGTCGGGATGGTTCCTTTGAAAGGGCACGGCCGACTTCAATTCGCCGGCCGGCGTGGCCGAGCGGTTCTAGGCGCTGCAGTCTGGAACTGCACGACCACTACGGTCGCAGGTTCGAATCCTGCCTCGGGCACGGATGTGTGTAATGTCCTTAGGTTAGTTAGGTTTAAGTAGTTCTAAGTTGTAGGGGAGTGATGACCTCAGAAGTTAAGTCCCATAGTGCTCAGAGGCATTTGTACCTGTGGTGTCACCGCCAGACACCGCACTTGCTAGGTGGTAGCCTTTAAATCGGCCGCGGTCCGTTAGTATACGTCGGACCCGCGTGTGATTGCAGACCGAGCGCCGCCACACGGCAGGTCTAGTCTAGAGAGATTTCCTAGCACTCGCCCCAGTTGTACAGCCGACTTTGCTAGCGATGGTTCTCTGACAAATTACGCTCTCATTTGCCGAGACGATAGTTAGCATAGCCTTCAGCTACGTCATTTGCTACGACGTTGCAAGGCGCCATGTTCAGTTAATATTGATATTGTAAATAATGTACAGACAAGAGCTACGTTCAACATTAATGGATTAAAGTTAAGTATTCCACCATCTGCGTCCGTTTTTCTAAGTTCTAATGTCCTTGTCCTGTTCCAGACCTCACGCCAGTCTGCGTGAGCTAAAACGCGTGCCTTTAGGCTTCCTCAAATATTCCAGTGGGCTCTCCTGCCAGCCCACAACAGTACCTTTTTTTTTTTTAACTTCCTTTCCCATCCTTCCGTAACCAGATAGTTCCGATGACTTCCCTGTTTGGCCCACTCCCCCCAGCTCAACCAACCACCCGATTTGCGGCGTTTTCCACTTGCTAGAACACATCTCTTCCATCATTTCCACTTTTAATTTTTTAATAACCATGTGTGTGTTTATGGTGTGTGTAATGCTGATCACAAAATGGAAAGTGCAAGTGGCGTATTTTAACCAATGTGGGTGAAAAAAAAATGCGGGAAATTGGACAGCTGGAGCATGGGGATTAATTAACACATCTCAAGGACCACACATATGGGGTAACAGCACTGGAAATCTTAAGTAACAGCGAACGATAATTTCACCTCACGAAATTTGTGCTACAGAGTTGATTCTACTCTGAAAAACAAGAGGAAAACATGACAAAGTGTAACATAGTAATGTGTTGTAACTGCTGCATAATACACATGTTATGCCCATAGAAAGGAACATTTATTACAAGCCACTGAGGATGCTTCACAAATAAAAGAAGCGAAACGCGTATGGCAATAAACAAACTGCCTTTCATTTAGATGCGTAGACGAAACACACCTCCATGAATCATATGCACAGTTTATACGGACACGTGCCATGAGTGCATGAGCATTGCCCTGTTGAAAAATGGCATCATCATACCGTTGCACGAGAGCTAATACTTGAGGACGCAGTACTTACCCTTGCCCCTGCACAGTTCCCTGAATCACTGCCGGCTGTGACCCTAAGCCAAACACGATGGCTCGTCACACAATGATGCCAGGAATAGCACATCGATGCCTGTCCAAAAACTTAGCTGTCATTTGTATTTCGCATTTTTCCATGTACACTTTTTTTTCAGCAGTTAAGGATAAGCTGGGTATATAAAAGTTGGCTCTATAACATTAAAAACAGTAGCTGGCAAACCATGCTTATGAATGTATGGCTTTCAACTGGCTTCTGCCTGAAGATATTTGCCACAAGATACGTCACGCAGGAAGTGCTGAAGATTCTCATCTGTGGAAGGTTGGTGGGAGAATACTGCCTACACTACTTGGTGCATCGTTTTCACGTTACGTACATTGTCCCTGATGGCTTTTCCATAAGATATTTTTAATGTGTCAGTTACCTTGACTGTCAATCTCTTCTTAGCACATCGCAGTGGATTTTTATGTTCCAATTTCTTGGCCTTCATTCCTTTCACAGCCTTCTAGATACATACGCAGTTTGATTCGACTGTGTGACTGAAAAATCAACACAAAAAAATATCTAGCGCACACAAGGTGAGGAACACAGCACGGAGAAAAGGGGATGTGGCAAGTGCAGAAGAAGAAAGAAAACTTTGTAAAACATATTTCTAAGCAGATTTCGATTTTGAAACTTTGAGATTTCATTGTTAAAGTATCAGTCCAACAAAATTAGCAATAAAAAATTTCGAGTTTTTTCGCTGTTTTGCTCTACAACTTGGAAGAAAGCCTCACTTGTACTACACCTCCAGAAATGTCTTAGTTTAGCCGGTGAGTCGGTAGATGGTGCTATGAGGGGCGTACAGAATAACCGGTCACGCTGTCCCACCCAAGTTTTGCGATAATTAATCCAATCCGTCCTTGAACTGACTTACCGGGAAAGTACTTGGGCTCGAACAAACAGATCTGTATGAACGTTTGGTTAGAGGACCATTATGTACCTCTGAATGTGCTGGTGGGTGTCGTTTTTCTGCAAAACTCTGCAGTCATGCTCTAGATATCACTGTAGATGTAATTGTAGACGCCATACGCAATGCAGCAATCTTAACTATAAATGTAAATGCAGAATGTCAATAAAATTCTCCGAGCAATACGAATGACTGCAAAACGCACAGTGAAGAAATACAAGTTGGTCGCATGGCGTATTTGCACATTCTATAATATCAGAGTTGAACGCCACGTCAGTGACACTTTTGAAGTTGTTCACTGGTTCACCAATATCGTAGCCAGCGTTCTGCCACGCGTAACGAAGCATTAGTGTGTATACTCCCGCAGATAACTGATTGTAAATGACAATGCATATTCGTGATAAAGAATCTGTCGTGCAATTTCGGCTGCATATTATTGGAACGTAGTTTAATGAAGTCTGTTATTCTCTTAGCATATATTTTATATTGCCTGAAGAAATACACATCCAGAGGTTGTGCATATTTTGTAGTTTTAGGCGGAATGATTTTTAAATCTACATGTTTTCCGCCAAATGCTTCGAGTAGTACCCGTTCATCCTTATGTCCAGACCAGGAGTCACAAAGTACCAATGACTTTCTCGACAAATGTGGATTCGAAACTGACAGAAAAAACGTCTTCAGGTGTTGTTTCGTCATCTTCCCACTCACACTTGCATCGACGACGACATTTGGAGGGCATCGCGTTTCTATTTCCCTTGACGCGCGGGGTCGAAACTATCCACTGGATTCTTGGAAGTAAATATAGAGTTTGTCTGCCAATCGTCCGTCCATTGATACAGCAACATGTGTTACACAGTTAACTGATTGAAACATCGCGAAAGTGTTTCTTTACCCTTTCATGGATAGTGTTCTGCCACAAGAAAGTTCATAGTTGAACTGACTCTTATCACAGCTCCATACAGAACTAATATCGATGTTTTCTCTCGTGATATGGTCTTTCACTTCAGCAACAAACGTTTGAGCTCTTTCAATCAGCTCTTCTTCGTCATCGTTATCTTTTCATGCTTGGAGCATAGTGATACGGCGTGATGTTATCCTAAACTCCTTTTTCAAATTAGTAATAAATCCCAGTGAAGCTGTAAAGTTTGTACACCCGAGATTTCTGACTACGTCCAATGCCCAATGTTGTAAATGACAATAATGAACGGCGGAACCGCATTCTCGCGCTTCATCGAATTTCGCCATTACACGCTCCTTGATGGTCTTGAACAGCAGTGTACGATTTCCTTTGAAAACTGTATTTCCTTCTCTTTTCTTTGCCACGTAATCCAGTATATTTTTAATATTGCTTTTAGACTTCAGTTCAGAAGCTTGTCGTATGTGTCGAAACCTCTTACGTAATAATCATCGTACATGTTCTCCAGTGTGTTGTCATCAGACGCCGTGATGATACTTGCAACTTTAACCTTCTTCTTGGGAGACGGCTGGTATTCACAGTCACTGCTTCCATCGCCTCTTCCCGCACTTGCCGTAGCACTGCCGTCTGCAATGAGTTGTTCGTCATTATCATCCCTATCATCATAATTGTGTGTTAGTGTCACAACAGTATCTGTTTCTAACCTATGCTCGTATTTCTGCACTATAATACATACCAGAAAACATGCGAATGATTCGTCTTCTACACCAATACCATCTTCACGAAGAAGAATTCTTCGTAACTTCACCTCAACCAACCGCAATACATTAGCAGGATTGATTACCAATCGCCGAGCCATCTGACGCTTCAATACACAAATAATGTCACAAAACGCAACTTCAGAGGCACACTGCACCGTCCCTAATGGTCCCGACTGGCGTACCGGCAGGTCAGTGTGCAATGCGGCATGGCACACGCAGAGGCCTCTAACGGACGACTGCAAAGTTTTGAAGATGCCGGAGTATCACTGGTGCAATAAGCGACCTTTACATTATTTCTCACACGATTTTGGTGTATTTGTGTTGTTCGAACCGAAGTACTTTCCTGATTAGTGAACTTCCTACCTATTATGTGGAGATGCTCTCGTAGTTTTATGGCCCCTTGCAGAGCCGTAGCAGCGCCATCGGATTCTGAAAGCGCAATACTAATGTTTTACGTAATGAACCGGGAAGCAGTTCTTTTTTGTGTAAATAATTTTTACACGGGGTACTATTACGGTACGTTTATTTAAGAAACATCGTAAAACAAAATAGTTGACACTGATTATAAGCTAACTATTAAAGATATGAGAGCCTGGTTTACTGCTTGAGTAGATCGAAAGGCGGCCTATTGACAATTTCTAACTATGGTGCGCAGGTTGTTACTTTAGACCACAATCGGTATAGTCCCCGGGCGGGGACTAATCAAGAGGATGTCGTTATCAGGAGAAAGAAAACTGGCGTTGTACGGATCGGAGCGTGGAATGTCAGATCCCTTAATCGGGCAGGTAGGTTAGAAAATTTAAAAAGGGAAATGGATAGGTTGAAGTTAGATATAGTGGGAATTAGTGAAGTTCGGTGGCAGGAGGAACAACTGGTCAGCTGAATATAGGGTTATAAACACAAAATCAAATAGGGGTAATGCTGGACTACGTTTAATAATGAATAGGAAAATAGGAATGCGGGCAAGCTACTAAAAACAGCATAGTGAACGCATTATTGTGGCCAAGATAGATACGAAGCCCACACCTACTACAGTATTACAAATTTATATGCCAACTATCTCTGCAGATGACGAAGAAATTGAAGAAATGTATGATGAAATAAAAGAATTTATTCAGATTGTGAAGGGAAACGAAAATTTAATAGTCATGGGTGACTGGAATTCGAGTGTAGGAAAAGGGAGAGAAGGAAACATAGTAGGTGAATATGGATTGGGGCTAAGAAATGAAAGAGGAAGCCGCCTGGTAGAATTTTGCACAGAGCACAACATAATCATAGCTAACACTTGGTTTAAGAATCATGAAAGAAGGTTGTATACATGGAAGAACCCTGGAGATACTGAAAGGTATCAGATAGATTATATAATGGTAAGACAGAGATTTAGGAACCAGGTTTTAAATCGTAAGACATTTCCAGGGGCAGATGTGGACTCTGACCACAACCTATTGGTTATGACCTGTAGATTAAAACTGAAGAAACTGCAAAAAGGTAGGAATTTAAGGAGATGGGACCTGGATAAACTGAAAGAACCAGAGGTTGTACAGAGTTTCAGGGAGAGCATAAGGGAACAATTGACAGGAATGGGGGAAAGAACTACAGCAGAAGAAGAATGGGTAGCTTTGAGGGATGAAGTAGCGAAGGCAGCAGAGGATCAAGTAGGTAAAAAGACGAGGGCTAGTAGAAATCCTTGGGTAACAGAAGAAATATTGAATTTAATTGATGAAAGGAGAAAATATAAAAATGCAGTAAATGAAGCAGCCAAAAAGGAATACAAACGTCTCAAAAATGAGATCGACAGGAAGTGCAAAATGGCTAAGCAGGGATGGCTAGAGGACAAATGTAAGGATGTAGAGGCTTATCTCAATAGGGGTAAGATAGATACTGCCTACAGGAAAATTAAAGAGACCTTTGGAGAGAAGAGAACCACTTGTATGAATATCAAGAGCTCAGATGAAAACCCAGTTCTAAGCGAAGAAGGGAGAGCAGAAAGGTGGAAGGAGTATATAGAGGGTCTATACAAGGGCGATGTACTTGAGGACAATTTTATGGAAATGGAAGAGGATGTAGATGAAGATGAAATGGGAGATGTGATACTGCGTGAAGAGTTTGACAGAGCACTGAAAGACCTGAGTCGAAACAAGGCCCCCGGAGTAGACAACGTTCCATTGGAACTACTGTCGGCCTTGGGAGAGCCAGTCCTGACAAAACTCTACCATCTGGTGAGCAAGATGTATGAAACAGGCGAAATACCCTCAGACTTCAAGAAGAATATTATAATTCCAATCCCAAAGAAAGCAGGTGTTGACAGATGTGAAAATTACCGAACTATCAGTTTAATAAGTCACAGCTGCAAAATACTACCACGAATTCTTTACAGACGAATGGAAAAACTAGTAGAAGCCAACCTCGGGGAAGATCAGTTTGGATTCCGTAGAAACACTGGAACACGTGTGGCAATACTGACCTTACGACTTATCTTAGAAGAAAGATTAAGGAAAGGCAAACGTACGTTTCTAGAAACCTTTTGACAATGTTGACTGGAATACTCTCTTTCAAATTCTAAAGGTGGCAGGGGTAAAATACAGGGAGCGAAAGGCTATTTACAATTTGTACAGAAACCAGATGGCAGTTATAAGAGTCGAGGGACATGAAAGGGAAGCAGTGGTTGGGAAGGGAGTAAGACAGGGTTGTAGCCTCTCCCCGATGTTGTTCAATCTGTATATTGAGCAAGCAGTAAAGGAAACAAAAGAAAAATTTGGAGTAGGTATTAAAATCCATGGAGAAGAAATAAAAACTTTGAGGTTCGCCGATGACATTGTAATTCTGTCAGAGACAGCAAAGGACTTGGAAGAGCAGTTGAACGGAATGGACGGTGTCTTGAAAGGAGGATATAAGATGAACATCAACAAAAGCAAAACAAGGATAATGGAATGTAGTCTAATTAAGTCGGATGATGTTGAGGGAATTAGATTAGGAAATGAGACACTTAAAGTAGTAAAGGTGTTTTGCTATTTGGGGAGCAAAATAACTGATGAAGGTCGAAGTAGAGAGGATATAAAATGTAGACTGGCAATGGCAAGGAAATCGTTTCTGAAGAAGAGAAATTTGTTAACATGGAGTATAGATTTAAGTGTCAGGAAATCATTTCTGAAAGTATTTGTATGGAGTGTAGCCATGTATGGAAGTGAAACATGGATGATAAATAGTTTGGACAAGAAGAGAATAGAAGCTTTCGAAATGTGGTGCTACAGAAGAATGCTGAAGATTAGATGGGTAGATCACATAACTAATGAGGAAGTATTGAATAGGATCGGGGAGAAGAGAAGGTTGTGGCACAACTTGACCAGAAGAAGGGATCGGTTGGTAGGACATGTTCTGAGGCATCAAGGGATCACCAATTTAGTATTGGAGGGCAGCGTGGAGGGTAAAAATCGTAGAGGGAGACCAAGAGATGAATACACTAAGCAGATTCAGAAGGATGTAGGTTGTAGTAGGTACTGGGAGATGAAAAAGCTTGCACAGGATAGAGTAGCATGGAGAGCTGCATCAAACCAGTCTCAGGACTGAAGACCACAACAACAACAAGATCGGACATTTTCAGTAATGCCCAATTTATTCGTTTATTTATTAATATCAACGTTTCGTGACATCGTAAAATTACTTAAAAAGAAAAAAAAAACACTCCGTCTTCAGGCCACGAGTGGCCTACCGGGACCATCCGACCGCCGTGTCATCCTCGGAGCAGTATGCGGATAGGAGGGCCGTGTGGTCAGCACACCGCTCTCCCGGTCGTTGTGATGGTATTCTTGACCGAAGCCGCTACTATTCTGTCGAGTAGCTCCTCAATTGGCATCACGAGGCTGAGTGCACCCCGAAAAATGGCGTCAGCGCATGGCGGCCTGGATGGTCATCCATCCAAGTGCCGACCACGCCCGACAGCGCTTAACTTCGGTGATCTCACGGGAACCGGTGTATCCACTGCGGCAAGGCCGTTGCCCCGTAAAGTTACTAAAAGATAGTATTTATGAACTGTGGACTACTACTAGTTTCTGAGTGGCAAAACGCAACTTTTCTTAGGAAATATTTATTAATAACAATTACACGATTCGCTCTGGAATAAATGAACTTCCCCTACGTACCTCTTTGCTGGCGCCTCAAGCGATTTGTGCATCGGCACCTCATGGCACTGGCTGTGAAAGCTCCAGATGGCCAACCGACCTCTGCTAGCCAGCATGGGAACCTTACCACTCGTTCCTTACTCCTTACGTACTGTAGCGCTGATACATTCACTTCACGTGTGTGAAACAGCAAAAGTGGAAATAAAGCAAAATGAGCTGTTATCTGCAAAATAAGGTGCACCTTACAATCTGCCCACAACGGTCAACCAATTGTGATGGAGAATGTCTCTCTTGTAGTGTCTGCCGTCGGAGTTCTCTGATCACTTCTGTGATTTTACTTGGTGAACCTGTAACAAAACATGCTGCTCCTTCTTCCATCTTCTCTATTCCCTCGACCAGTCCCATCTGGGAAGGATCCCATACTGATTAGCAATATTCAAGTAATGGTCGAACAAGGGTTTTATAAGTTACTTCCTTTTTTTCGATGGCTTACCATTCCTGACGAGTTCTCCATTAACATTCAGCCTGGCATCTGCCTGAATCGCGATTAAATTGGAGCAGTTGTTGCTCTTCAAATCGCCAGCCGGAGTGGCCGAGCGGTTCTAGGCCTTACAGTCGCAGGTTCGAATCCTGCCTCGGGCATGGATGTGTGTGATGTCCTTAGGTTATTTAGGTTTAGGTCTCGGTCCGGCAGACAGTTTTAATGTGCCAGGGAGTTTCGTATCAGTGCACACTCCGCTGCAGAGTGAAAATCTCATTCTGGAAACATCCCCCAGGCTGTGGCTAAGCCATGTCTCCGAAATATCCTTTCTTTCAGGAGTGCTAGTTCTGCAAGGTTCGCAAGAGAGCTTCTGTAAAATTTGGAAGATAGGAGACGAGGTACTGATAGAAGTAAGGCTGTGAGGACGGGGCGTGAGTCGTGCTTGGGTAGGTCAGCTGGTAGAGCACTTGCCCGCGAAAGGCAAAGGTACGGAGTTCGAGTCTGGGGCCGGCACACAGTTTTAATCTGCCAGGAAGTTTCAAGAGGAGAATAGCAGCTTTTGAAATATGGCGCTATGAATGAGATATGAAGACTAGGTGGTAGATTGAGTAACTAATGATGAGCTATTGAATCGAAATGAGAGAAAGAGATATTCATGGCACAAGTTGATTTAACGCAGGGACCGGTAGACAGGCCACGTCGTGAGGCATCAAGGGATCGTCGGTTTGGCAACGTAGTGAAGTGTGGGTTTTAAGTTTGTAGACGGGGACTACCATCTAAGGCAGCAAGTAGATTTAAATGGATGTCGCCCGCGGCAGCTGTACAGAAATGAAAAGGCGTTCACAAGGTAGATTTAACTAAATATCTAGGTTCACAATTACCAACAGTTTAAGATGGATGCATCACTTAGACAATACTGTCAAATCTCGTACCCTCCAGTCTGTAAGGAACTGAGCTCCCGTGTATAAAACAGCTTAAAATGTCTGATTGGAAATATTTTAAATATTTGACCTTAAGAACCTAAGCGAGGGAGAGCTTACAAAACGTTTGAAATTATGTTTAATGTTGTATCCTGCATACTCGTCAAGTGTCGGGTGCCTAGGAAACCTGCTTTCTCGGATCGCTAGACAACAATTCAAGCAAATCGTATTAATGAAATTTCCTATAAAAGGAAATGATTAAAATACTTAACTTTGAGAATTTACAATGATATGTCGTAAGCAAAGGCCGTCATGCAACATACGCAATCTCTTCAGTATATACAACCCGTAATACAAGAGAAGTAATACAGTTCCTAAGTGGCTGCTATAAAAGTGGGAGAACTGGGCTGCAGGCAGGAGGCGCGGCGCTTATGTTTCTCTTCGTCTAGAGGCTGCTGCTGTCTCGTTGGCGTCCTAGAGGGGGGTAGTTCCGAGTACTATTTATTGGCTGACGTCTTCTTCACAGCCCCCTCTGCTGTAACGTTCCTGGCCTGCGTGCCGGCGCTTGACTTAACGCCGGAACATTTAAAGTTTGCCGGAAGTCGCCAAGTGCTTTCATTATGACACTGGATCATTATATTCTGGGTAGTTTGCTCTCCGTTTTTAGTAATGCAACATATTTACCAGTCTCGATGGTTATGGCATCATGTTTTCTGAATTATGTATCGTACAGTGATACATTTTTGTAGGTAATATCCATCTTCTGATTTGCAGCTCCTTGTATTGGCCGTGTTTGCAGTTAAAATTTTTGGGATTTGAGGTCCGCCAGTTACGCAAAACACCGTTTTTCTCAGTACCCAAACATGTTTCGGCACCACTGTGCCATCATCAGTGGGTTTTCGTTTTTATTTATTCTGCAATCTTAACATTTTTGCTACATGATTATAAAATTATGTGCATTTTTAGTTCAAACAACAGATCGTTTCTTTTTTGTAAATATCTTTACATTTGGTGAGCATTTTCTGGACCACTTTTGTGTTAATTATTACAGGTAGCTTGTCATTTGTAACCAAACGATGTCGATGAGGAAGTTTTTTTGGTTGAGGATTAACCTGTCTTCTAGAGTATAATTTAGTTTTTCGCGATGTTTTGGCCCCTATTTTCGTATTTACTTACGTTTTCGTGTGGCAAGCACTTCCATTCTCCGCATCATGCTGAGATGATATGATTCATACGTAACTATAACAAGTATTTTCCACAAATAACGTAGTAAAACGCTTTTCACTACACCAGAACACAGAGTGATTGTGGTTTGTTATGTGTCACAGCCCAGTCAGTCTACATTTGTTCACCAGAGAGTTCGGACCCAAATTTGAATTTTATTTGCTTTTTATGTGTATGTGTGTGTGTGTGTGTAGACTTTATCTGCTGTTTGTGCTGTTTTTATTTGTAAAGTTCCTGTAATGTGTTAAATAAAAGAAAATTGCAGAATAAATAAAAATGAAAACCCAATGATGATGGCACAGTGGTGCCGAAACATGTTTGGGTACTGAGAAAAATGGTGTTTTGCGTAACTGGCGGACCTCAAATCCCAAAAATTTTGTAGGTAAGTTCATTGGTACACGTGGAAACTGTTTGCAAAGTGTGCTGCGAGTAGATTCAGTAGTAAAAAAGTCATGAGTTCAAACGTTAAACCTGATGCTAATCTCTTACAGCATTTACAGCGAAAATGTAGTAAGCGACAAACTTTTATCCTTTCATCGTTTTCTGGGGCGTGTCAACGAGAAAACAAAAAAAGTTTCGTAAAGGTTTGAAATAATCAGTAAATTTAGTTCTAAATCACTACGTGCTCTCGTTCGCAAACACTACACGATTATGCAGGCTGATTCAAAAAGAAAGAACAGGTTTCACTTATTTCTTACAGATAAACTGTGAACGATAGGAACACATTGTGCGTGTCACTGGGCTGAAGAAATTTCAAAGTTTTATATTCGCACCAACACTATACCATACTGTTAACTTTAGCACTATGCGTTGCTCCAGAAACATCGAAACGGTAGTCTATCTCATTCCCCAGACAAATCAACAGGTCCCTGTTTATTGAATATACACCTACGACAATTCGATTTGTCATATCTTGGAGAGTAGCTGCCATAGGTGGAACAAAGAGTGTGTCTTTTATACAGGGTGGTCCATTGATAGTGACCGGGCCAAATACCTCACGAAATAAGCATCAAAGGAAAAAACTACAAAGAACGAAACTTGTCTAGCTTGAAGGGGGAATCCAGATGGCGTTATGGTTGGCCCGCTAGATGGCACTGCCATAGGTCAAACGGATATCAACTGCGTTTTTTTATATAGGAATTCCCATTTTTATTACATATTCGTGTAGTATGTAAAGAAATATGAATGTTTTAGTTGGACCACTTTTTTCGCTTTGTGATAGATGGCGTTGTAATAGTCACAAACGTATAAGTACGTGGTATCACCTAACATTCCGCCAGTGCGGACGGTATTTGCTTCGTTATACATTACCCGTGCTGAAATGGAGCGTTTACCAATTGCGGCAAAGGTTGATATCGTGTCGATGTATGGCTATTGTCATCAAAATGTCCAACGGGCGTGTGCTATGTATGCTGCTCGGTACCCTGGACGACATCATCCAAGTGTCCGGACCGTTCGCCGGGTAGTTACACTATTTAAGGAAACAGGAAGTGTTGAGCCACATGTCAAACGTCAACCACGACCTGCAAAAATTGATGATGCCCAAGTAGGTTTCTTAGCTGCTGTCGCGGCTAATCCGCGCATCAGCAGCAGACAAATTGCGCGAGAATCGGGAATCTCAAAAACGTCGGTGTTGAGAATGCTACATCAACATCGATTGCACCCGTACCATATTTCTATGCACCAGGAATTGCATGGCTACGACTTTGAACGCCGTGTACAGTTCTGCCACTGGGCACAACAGAAATTACTGGACGATGACAGATTTTTTGCGCACATTCTATTTCGCGACGAAGCGTCACTCACCAACAATGATAACGTAAACCAGCATAATATGTACTATTGGGCAACGGAACATCCGCGATGGCTGCGACAAGTGGAACATCAGCGACCTTGGCGGGTTAATGTATGGTGCGGCGTTATGGGAGGAAGGATAATTGACCCCCATTTTATCGATGGCAATCTAAATGGTGCAATGTATGCTGATTTCCTACGTAATGTTCTACCGATTTTACTACAAGATGTTTCACTGAATGACATAATGGCGATGTACTTCCAACATGATGGATGTCCGGCACATAGCTCGTGTGCGGTTGAAGCGGTATTGAAAAGCATATTTCATGACAGGTGGAGTGGTCGTCGAAGCACCATACCATGGCCCGCACGTTCACCGCATCTAACGTCCCCGGATTTCTTTCTGTGGGGAAAGTTGAAGGATATTTGCTATCGTGATCAACCTACAACGCCTGACAACATGCGTCAGCGCAATGTCAATGCATGAGCGAACATTACGGAAGTCGAACTAGTCGCTGTTGAGAGGAATGTCGTTACACGTATTGCAAAATGCATTGAGGTTGACGGACATCATTTTGAGCATTAATTGCATTAATGTGGTATTTACAGGTAATCACGCTGTAACAGAATGCGTTCTCAGAAATGATAAGTTCACAAAGGTACATGTATCACATTGGAACAATCGAAATAGAATGTTCAAACGTACCTACGTTCTGTATTTTAATTTAAAAAACCTACCTGTTGCCAACTGCTGGTCTAAAATTGTAAGCCATATGTTGGTGACTATTAGAGCGCCATCTATCACAAGTGGTCCAACTAAAACATTCGTATTTCCTTACGTACAACAGGAATATGTAATAAAAGAGAGGGTTCCTATTTTAAAAATACGCAGTTGTTATCCGTTTGACCTATGGCAGCGCCATCTAGCGGGCCAGCCATAGCACCATCTGGTTTCCCCCTTCAAGCTAGACGAGTTTCGTTCTTTGTAGTATTTTGGTTTGATGTTTATTTTGTGAGATATTTGGCGTGGTCACCATCAATGGACCACCCTGTATATTTTGTGACTAGTGCCTCCAGCCGGGTAGACCATTCGCCGGGTGCAAGTCTTTCAATTTGACGCCACATCGGGGACTTGCGCGTCGATGGGGATGAAATGATGATTATTAGGACAACACAACACCCAGCCCCTGAGCGGAGAAAATCTCCGGCCCAGCCGGGAATCGACCCCAGGCCTTTAGGATTGACATATCCGTTAGATGAAACGTCGATTCATCCGAAAAGACGAGCC
The DNA here is from genome assembly GCF_023898315.1 of Schistocerca nitens. NCBI lineage: Eukaryota > Metazoa > Arthropoda > Insecta > Orthoptera > Acrididae > Schistocerca > Schistocerca nitens. Next base: position 19,726,158 of record NC_064623.1, on the reverse strand, counting down.
GTTCAGGGAAAGTGCCCTCTGTCACATTCTGGAGAAATGAAATGTACCCGTACATTCTGTTACGCTCTTCGGGACGCAACTGCTACAGTAACTGCCACCTGTAAAACTTCATATCTGGGTGAAGTGTCAGAACACGCCATGCCGTTGTCTGAGGAACCTGAAGTTGCTGGGGAAGTTTCGAGGGCTCCGTGTGGACGCATCTCGGATACGCTTGACATTTTCATCAGACGTGCGTGGCCGACTAGCGTTATTCCCTTCGCATATGCAACCGACCTACAAGAATTTTTTTTGTGCCAGTCATAAATACGCTTTTCCAGAGAGCGCTTCTTGCTCAGTCGACGGCGGAACGCACGTTTCGCTCCATCAATGGACTGACATAGTGCAAATTCCAACACACCAAACGATTTCTCTTGTAGTGTAGTCGCAATGTTGCCGTAAACAAAGCAAAGGCGTATCTGTGTCACAACTTTGAATCTTCCTCTGTCCGGTGACATGCGCTAGTTTGTCATAACATTAATACCTGAACACGAAAGTTGAAGTACCGATTTTTATAGTTGGAGTTGAATGAAACTTATATAATTCGAAAGGTATTTTGCCACAGATGTGCACAAACGAAAACTCATGAGTGCACGTAACTGTTAACAATGGTGAAAAGAAGTAGATGCTTTCATATTCATAACTCTGGCGATACCTTCTGTGTCATTCACCAATACGCGAACATCAAAAACTGACGTTCTACCAACTTATGTCCTGCATACCAATCAGGTGGTGTGGTAGAAATGGCACATGAAAATAACGTTTCATTTGCAGTAACACCCACATAGCAGGCAGCTACCATGCGACAACTGCTAGGTCGATAATGTTTTCAATAGTGTTAATAAGGATATTTACGGCTTCCGACTTCCCTTATAATACGGAAACTATATATTCGTTGCAGGGAAACACTGGAAAGCCTACGTTTGACGGGTCGGAGTGAAAGGCGCAAAGCTCGAGAGAGAGAATTTTTGTGTAGAGAAAGAAATAGGAACGTAGACTTCCATCATGATAATGCAACTGTTTTATTGGTTCAAATGGCTCTGAGCACTATGGGACTTAACATCTATGGTCATCAGTCCCCTAGAACTTAGAACTACTTAAACCTAACTAACCTAAGGACATCACACACATCCATGCCCGAGGCATGATTCGAACCTGCGACCGTAGCGGTCGCGCGGTTCCAGACTGTAGCGCCTAGAACCGCTCAGCCACCCCGGCCGGCAAAGTAAAACATTTCGCAGCAGAGGTCACGTGATACAACGGCATTCATGTTGTGTTTCCATAAGGGAAAGTTATAATTTGCCAACTTTAACACAAAATTTGTTTTTCTGCGCACTATACGAAGGACGCGCTTCGAGTGATCTAAGAAGTCAAGAGAAATCAAAGAATCATTTCAATACTATAGAAATCCCCCCCATGAACCATGGACCTTGCCGTTGGTGGGGAGGCTTGCGTGCCTCAGCGATACAGATGGCCGTACCGTAGGTGCAACCACAACGGAGGGGTATCTGTTGAGAGGCCAGACAAACGTGTGGTTCCTGAAGAGGGGCAGCAGCCTTTTCAGTAGTTGCAGGGGTAACAGTCTGGATTATTGACTGATCTGGCCCTGTAACAATAACCAAAACGGCCTTGCTGTGCTGGTACTGCGAACGGCTGAAAGCAAGGGGAAACTACAGCCGTAATTTTTCCCGACGGCATGCAGCTTTACTGTATGATTAAATGATGATTGTGTCCTCTTGGGTAAAATATTCCGGAGGTAAAATAGTCCCCCATTCGGATCTCCGGGCGGGGATTACTCAAGGGGACGTCATTATCAGGAGAAAGAAAACTGGCGTTCTACGGATCGGAGCGTGGAATGTCAGATCCCTTAATCGGGCAGGTAGGTTAGAAAATTTAAAAAGGGAAATGGATAGGTTAAAGTTAGATATAGTGGGAATTAGTGAAGTTCGGTGGCAGGAGGAATAAGACTTTTGGTCAGGTGAATACAGGGTTATAAATACAAAATCAAATATGGGTAATGCTGGAGTAGGTTTCATAATGAATACAAAAATAGGAGTGCGGGTTACCTACTACAAGCAGCATAGTGAACGCATTATTGTGGCCAAGATAGACACAAAGCCCATGCCTACTACAGTAGTACAAGCTTATATGCCAACTAGCTCTGCAGATGATGAAGAAATTGAAGAAATGTATGACGAGATAAAAGAAATTATTCAGGTAGTGAAGGGAGATGAAAATTTAATAGTCATGGGTGACTGGAATTCGTCAGTAGGAAAATGGAGAGAAGGAAACATAGTAGGTGAATATGGATTGGGGGGAAGAAATGGAAGAGGAAGCTGCCTTGTAGAATTTTGCACAGAGCATAACTTAATCATAGCTAACACTTGGTTCAAGAATCATAAAAGAAGGTTGTATACCTGGAAGAATCCTGGAGATACTAAAAGGTATCAGATAGATTATGTAATGGTAAGACAGAGATTTAGGAACCAGGTTATAAATTTCAAGACATTTCCAGGGGCAGATGTGGATTCTGACCACAATCTATTGGTTATGAACTGCAGATTGAAACTGAAGAAACTGCAAAAAGGTGGGAATTTAAGGAGATGGGACCTGGATAAACTGAAAGAACCAGAGGTTGCAGAGAGTTTCAGGGAGAGCATAAGGGAACAATTGACAGGAATGGGGGAAAGAAATACAGTAGAAGATGAATGGGTAGCTCTGAGGGATGAAGTAGTGAAGGCAGCAGACGATCAAGTAGGTAAAAAGGCGAGGGCTAATAGAAATCCTTGGGTAACAGAAGAAATATTGAATTTAATTGATGAAAGGAGAAAATATACAAAATGCAGTGAATGAAGCAGGCAAAAAGGAATACAAACGTCTCAAAAATGAGATCGACAGGAAGTGCAAAATGGCTAAGCAGGGATGGCTAGAGGACAAATGTAAGGATATAGAGTCTTGTCTCACTAGGGGTAAGATAGATACTGCCTAGAAGAAAATTAAAGAGACCTTTGGAGAGAAGAGAACCACTTGTATGAATATCAAGAGCTCAGAAGGCAACCCAGTTCTAAGCAAAGAAGGGAAGGCAGAAAGGTGGAAGGAGTATATAGAGGGTTTGTACAAGGGCGATGTACTTGAGGACAATATTATGGAAATGGAAGAGGATGTAGACGAAGACGAAATGGGAGATAAGATACTGCGTGAAGGGTTTGACAGAGCACTGAAATACCTGAGTCGAAACAAGGCACCGGGAGTAGACAACATTCCATTAGAACTACTGATGGCCTTGGGAGAGCCAGTCATGACAAAACTCTACCATCTGGTGAGCAAGATGTATGAGACAGGCGAAATACCCTCAGACTTCAAGAAGAATATAATAATTCCAATCCCAAAGAAAGCAGGTGTTGAGAGATGTGAAAATTACCGAATCAGTTTAATAAGTCACAGCTGCAAAATACTAACGCGAATTCTTTACAGACGAATGGAAAAACTGGTAGAAGCGGACCTCGGGGAAGATCAGTTTGGATTCCGTAGAAATGTTGGAACACGTGAGGCAATACTAACCTTACGACTTATCTTAGAAGAAAGATTAAGAAAAGGCAAACCTACGTTTCTAGCATTTGTAGACTTAGAGAAAGCTTTTAACAATGTTAACTGGTATACTCTCTTTCAAATTCTGAAGGTGGCAGGGGTAAAATACAGGGAGCGAAAGGCTATTTACAATTTGTACAGAAACCAGATGGCAGTTATAAGAGTCGAGGGGCATGAAAGGGAAGCAGTGGTTGGGAAAGGAGTGAGACAGGGTTGTAGCCTCTCCCCGATGTTATTCAATCTGTATATTGAGCAAGCAGTAAAGGAAACAAAAGAAAAATTCGGAGTAGGTATTAAAATTCATGGAGAGAAGTAAAAACTTTGAGGTTTGCCGATGACATTGTAATTCTGTCAGAGACAGCAAAGGACTTGGAAGAGCAGTGGATCGGAATGGACAGTGTCTTGAAAGAAAGATATAAGATGAACATCAACAAAAGCAAAACGAGGATAATGGAATGTAGTAAAATAAAATCGGGTGATGCTGAGGGAATTAGATTAGTAAATGAGACACTTAAAGTAGTAAAGGAGTTTTGATATTTAGGGAGTAAAATAACTGATGATGGTCGAAGTAGAGATGATATAAAATGTAGACTGGCAATGGCAAGGAAATCGTTTCGGAAGAAGAGAAATTTGTTAACATCGGGTATAAATTTAAGTGTCAGGAAGTCGTTTCTGAAAGTATTTGTATGGAGTGTAGCCATGTATGGAAGTGGAACATGGACGATAACTAGTTTGGACAAGAAGAGAATAGAAGCTTTCGAAATGTGGTGCTACAGAAGAATGCTGAAGATAAGGTGGGTAGATCACGTAACTAATGAGGAGGTATTGAATAGGATTGGGGAGAAGAGAAGTTTGTGGCACAACTTGACCAGAAGAAGGGATCGGTTGGTAGGACATGTTCTGAGGCATCAAGGGATCACCAATTTAGTATTGGAGGGCAGTGTGGAGGGTAAAAATCGTAGAGGTAGACCAAGAGATGAATACACTAAGGAGATTCAGAAGGATGTAGAAGGATTCAGAAGGATGTAGGCTGCAGTAGGTACTGGGAGATGAAGAAGATTGCACAGGATAGAGTAGCATGGAGAGCTGCATCAAACCAGTCTCAGGACTGAAGACCACAACTATAGACAACTATAGAACAACTATAGAACAACTATAGAACAACTATAGAAATATTTCAGTAACATAGAAGTGACACACAGAGAGTAACGACATTTTGTGAAATCGCCTTCTAGAGACGTTCACGCTTAAATTTTGCAGATCGCGTCTTTTCAGTAACACACGCTTACCGGACAACTGCTTGGTCGTTGACCTTGTCAGCAGTGGTAAACAATACGTCATAGTAACGAAGCTATTGAGGGCAACGCAGACTGTACATGACGTTGTTTATCAAAACAAGACCTCACTGGGAGGTCCGCGATCGTTCATTAAGTAAAATATGGCGTTTCAGTCTTTGATCGCTATTCTTTATTCTCAATAACCGGTTTCGGGCTAGCTGCCCATCTTCAGATCTGTTAGACAATGTTAAAAATGTAATTAATAAGAGAGATACAGTTAGCGATAAAAATATCTTAGTTTACACAAAGAAATTATGGAACGTATTATATGCCAACATACCATATGTTGTAGTTACAGAGTAACTTGTCCGTACAGAACACACAGTTCACTGTCATAAGTAAAGTAAATTTCAATCTGTTAAAACATTATATCGCAGTATTTAAGAGTAACCTGATTGGTAACAGTAAAAAGTGCCCTCTACCTATAACAATTGTGCATCTGTCATTTTTTCGCCGTATATATTAATGGCGAATATTCTTTTTAATAAAACAATTTTTAAGGTAATAACGTATGAATAATCATTCTGAGTGGACCATGAAACGAAAAATTTTTACATTAATTTAAAATTTTTTATAGAGAAAAATAAAATATAATTAAAATGTAGATATTCTTCCGAAAATGTGCGTTTGCTCTTCTTTGTTTTTGATTGGTGGTGGAGTGGATTTCCCTACGTCAGAACGTATACAACGCCACGCCGAGTCGTCTTGCGCCGCGCCCAATTCACCTCGCCGCCAGTACGCTGAGGGCCGTTCCGCTGTAGCTGTTTCTTACTGGGGCGTGCTGTTGCATTCAAGAGGAAGCCTAAAACAGGTCTTTAAAAATCTCATAATAATTCCTGTGCATAAAATCACTTTGCTCATTAAGTAGTAGGTCTGGGGTTTTATTGTGATGTACGTATATTTCAATCTCTTCGAGCACGTTGAGATAGAGACTTTTTGGAGCTTTATGTAGCACCTCCATTTGATCATTTATATTACTCACTTCATGTCTACTCTCTTTTACATGTGTTCCAAATGCTGTTCGATTGCTATGACTGCAATGTTCCCTGTATCGAATTTCAAAATTCCGCCCTGTTTGTCCTATATAATAACTGTCACATTCAGCACATTTAATCTTATACACTCCGGATTTATTGTATTTCATTTGTTTCGTCGTTGCTGGTTTATGTCTTAATCTGTGTGCCATTTGCCCTTGGTTCTGAAATGCCACTGCGATGTTTTTTGGAAAGCATTTAGCAATTCTTTCCGACACACGCCCTTTGTATGTCAGGGTGACAAACTTCTTCTTAACTTTAATTTTCCTAGAATCGCTACTGATGCCCGCGGATCTGTTTTTGATTTTGTTAAACATACGTGTAACATCTTGTGTCCTGTATCCGTTAGCTGCTGCTACTTGCTTAATAATATCCAGTTCTTTCTGCAACTCATCTTCCTGTAGTGGCAATCTGAGAGCTCTGTTGCACATTGCATAAAAGTACGCTCTTTTATGCTGTGCCGGGTGGTGCGACGTCGCTACTATGATGTTGTCGGAGCAAGTGTCTTTTCTATAGACGCCGAAAACGTGCCTGCCTCCCTCCTTTCTGACGGTCAAATCTAAATAGTTAATCGCCCCATTGTTTTCCATTTCTAGTGTGAATTGGATTTTTGGATGCTGCTCGTTTAAAACTTTAGTCATTTCCTCTACGTCTTCTTTTTCCCCTTTGAATAATATAATAGTGTCGTCAACATACCGTCTGTAATAAATTAACTTCTCCTTAATTTCTGGAAAAGAGCTAAAAACTTTGTTCTCAAAGTCATTCATAAAAATTTCAGCTAAAATACCTGATAGACTGTTACCCATAGCTAAACCTTCGTCTTGAATAAAAACTTTATCGTTAAAAATAAAACTATTAAAACTCATTGTGAACTCTAGCATGTCTACGAGTTCGACGATTTCACCCATGCTCATTGACTTATTTTTTATCAGGTTTCTCCTTATAATTTGCAAAGTGTCCGGTATTGGTATATTAGTGTAGAGGTTCACGACGTCCAATGAGGCTAGGACTGCATCCTCTGGGATTGCAATGTCCTTCACTTCGTTCGCGAAACACACACTATTTTTTACGTTGTAAACTTGCTCGTATTTATACGCCGATTTTAACTTACGGTACAAAGCCTTATTCAAGAGCTCATTAACGGCTTCCTTCCCATTGCAAATAACACGCATTGGTTTATTCTCCTTGTGCAATTTTATTTGCGCTCTTGCTTCTGGTGTTCTTGGATTCATCTTTACTAATCTAGCTTTTTCATTTGGAGTGAATAAAAATTGTATTGCTTCTATCCTTGCCTTTAAATCTGTCTGAAACTTCTTTGTTAAATCTTTTTTGACTTCTTTAATTCCGTTTTCCTGAAAAAACCGCATTTTCTTATCTATATATTCCTTTTCGTAAATGACAACTGAGGTACTGCCCTTATCTGACTTAATCACGATTGCGTTGTTAGAATCCAGTTTTAAGTTAATTTCTTTCACTAACCTCATCTCACTATATTTACCGTTATGTAAAGTTTTCTGGCATTCAGTTGCCTCTTTGGCTTTGATGGCGATACATGTCTCCTGGAATTTAGTTAACTTAGCATCCCTACATGCTACCTTAACTTCTGCGATCATTCTCTTGATGTCTCGTTCTTGCAAGTTCGTTCGCGGATTATGCTTAAGCCCCTTATCCAAAAGCTTCTGCTCTTCTTCAGAAAAGACAATATCTGTTAGGTTAACGGTTCTGTCATAAAACTTATGTACATACTGTATTTTATCTGTTTCCCTCTCTGCCTTTGCTATTGCTCTACACAGATTAGTAATTTTCTTATTGTGTCTTTTTATGATTTCGTCCCTATGTACAGTCTTAGACAATAAAACTGACCGCCGGCCGGCCGCCACCGAGACTAAGTCCGAGTCATTCACTTAAGGTGGCCAATAAAACTGACCGCCCCTGACAACTCTAAGTCCGGCCATATGCACAATCTGGCAACACTGTAAGATGCGGAAGTGTTAGGAGGAAGTATTGTCTACTTCCGAGACGTTGTCGGACTATATGAGCCCGTGGTCTAGTGGCAAGCGTCGTGCGTTCTAAGCTTATAGTCACCTGTTCGCGTCCAACTGGTTTTTTTTTTTTTTTTCTTCCATAGTCGGTCTAAAGTTATGAGTCTGACTGAACATCAAAGATAATTCGCTTAACATTCTACCCACCAGCAATAACAAGTATTCCAGAAACAATTCCGCAGGACAGCTCGTGGCTGCGTCGCGATCATAACAGCTTACGCTCGAGCGTTTCCTCGCGCTGCAGCGGCTACCGGCCACCGGCCAGGCGCCACCCGCCGCCTGAAATCCGACACCGCTCAGGTGAACGCGGCGCGACGCTGTCAGTGTATGTATCAACTGTCATTTTCGAATTTGAAGTTCTAGTTATCATCTTGCAGTTAAGCATTGGATTTTGCATACTTGAGAATCATGAACTACAGTTAAGCATTGTAAAATTGAGTCGCAAGTGGAAATAGGTGTAACGTCTGCAACACAACGTTTACTTTTGGTATAACACAGGGGTGAATGCAGAGGAGGCAGCTAGAAAGATTTGAATTGTGTGTGGAGCGAGTGCTTTTGGGAAAAATACACCAGAAAAAGATATTCTTGTTTCAACAAAGATCGTTCTGGCATCAATGATTTTCCACATTAAGCAAGTCTCGACTACTGATATATGTGATAGATTACCATTTTACCATCATGCGACATTTGCATTCAACAGGCAAAGTTCAGAAGTCTGGTGTACGAGTACTACATGCTCTAATTCGAAACAACAAAAATCAACGGAGTGCCTATTATTGAACGTCATCAGGTCGCTCATTGAGCATTCGTATGCAGTACTGTAACTGGTGACGTGTTATGATGCCTTTCGGTCTCAGCGTAAGAAAATCGAGCAACACAACTACATCACATGTTCTACTGCATGATAACTCACTTCTTGATTTGAGAAACAAAACTATCCAGGAGATTGAAATTAAAGTCGTCTCTCAGGCACTTGTATTGATAGAGAAGTCATCTCTCAAGCACTTGTCCCTCTCGTCATATATTCGTTAAGATTTACCTTTCCCGCTCTTGATCGATCAACCGTCGACGCAATTCATTTCTAGACGAAAATACTCTTAAAACTACTCTGGTATAAGTATATCGTTGAAACCAGTAGGTTTCTACTGGCGTAGAATTTGTAAACAACTTTAGCATTGTCAGATCGTTTTAGATATAGTGAAAGAAAATTCTTTTGCTGATTAGTTTCTCATTGATGATTACTGTTGCGTTTAGTAAACTATCGGAAAATCCAATTAAAATATTCACTGTACTAATACAAAATAAATTCAGCTTAATACAGAGACATCACGACGGCAGACTATCTTAATAAAGCATTAAGTATCTGTGAGACGATTGAGCGTATTTTAACACGAATTAGTAGGACATTACCGACTTTTGACTTCGAAAAGATCCGTATTTACTTCATTTCCTGTATCATCCGCTATTATTATGAAAAGTGGCATTTCATAGATATAATTATGTATTCACAACAACAAAAAATATGTCGTCATTATGAATTTGGCAGTACCGTAAGGTTTTCGCTCTGACACTAAGGGTTACTGAAAGTAGCAAGGCGCGTTGTCTTACGATTCCCTTATTGCGTTTGTATCTGCCTGCTTGTAGCTCTGCTACAAAAGAATTAAAAATCTGGCTTTCAGCGAGTCTCGAAAGGCGAACGAAAGCAGCTTGCACCTGGTAGCCAAACATGTTTCTTGGGAACAGGCTACTTCCTAAGTGGGAAGACATTCTTTTGTGGTTGAATTGTTGGCAAATGTCAGTCAGACGTGTGCTGTTGGTCTAAGCGTTTCGGTGTGTTGAATTTGTACCAATGATTTTTCTACAGGTTTTTTCTGTCCCAAATAGAGAGTTGAAGCCTCCCATTAGTATTTTCACGTCATCTTGGTAAATTTTGCTCATAGTATTTTCGAGTGTGTTCCACAATTTTTCGACATTTTCGGTGTTTTCCTTATTTTCGATGTTGGTGGGGGCATGTGCATTTATGAGTGTATATTTTTTATAAGGGCTCTGAATGAGCATAGTCATAACTCGATTGTTGATGGGTGTGATTTCTTCGACAGAGTTGTTGATAGATCTGTGTTCGAGAAATGCAATGCCGAGGATTGGTGCGAGTTTCGCTACCTTTTGTTGTATTTTGAAGATGCCATGGTTTCCGTAATGCAAGTTTTAATTGTCAATTAATCGTGGTTCTTGAAGAGCAAGGATGAGAATTTTTTGGCGGACGATTTCTTTTGTGAGATTATTTAGGTTTCTTGTTTGGATCAATGTATCGATGTTTAGTTTTCAAATGAATGTTTTCTGCTTGTAGGGAAATTTACCAGAGATCTTCGATATTCTCTGCCGTGCTAACCTGGACTCCCCAGAGTGCGAAAATCCAACTGCCGCCTATCGGTGGCCAGGCTGTGTACCACCTGGGATAAAGTTACCTTTGCTTGCATAGTTCATGTTTTCTTGTGTTTCATTGGTTTGGCCTGGGTGATACCAGGACCGGACAGGACCAGAGGGTGTTGAAGCCTTTGGAAGCAAATATTTTCAGCCAAGCTCATTGAGCTAACAGACGGTGAGCAGAGTAGCGGTGATTTTCACTCAGATGTGTCTGGATTTTGGGTTCAACGGATTGAGTAGCAGTTCAGGATTGTGTCAGTATTTGGTTCACCACAAGTATTTGATTTCCACGGTACCATCCATATGGGGGAGGGTTTCCCCTATCGGCCACACGGAATTTTTATTATTATTGTCATTATGTCATCAGCAAATCCGATATGGTGTATCTTCCCTCCACTGAAATAGATGTGTGTTGTTCGATTCAGTATTTCCATCACATAAACATGGTTTATAATTATGTTACATTGCTGCTAGTAGACATATTTCTCACTTTTTCTTAGACAGTTGCTAGCTGTTACCCCTTCATAGGAATTTATGTGCGCAGCATTGTTGCAATACAGACGTTCAAATTATCCGATTTCTGTAATTTCATTTCGATACAAGATCGTCCTAATCGGATTCAGCCAGTCAGTCTTAATGTGGCTATCCGACTACGACGCTCATCATATGATAGACTGGGTGAACCACATTCTTAATCGGACTGTTGAATCCAGATCACTTATCTATGACAGGGAATGAATTCTTAAACACTGTGCTTATTACAAATACGTTATTTAAATATAAATATATGAACTAACGACATAACAATGTATTTACAGGAGCAGAGACCCATCCATCATAGTAGAGCAGTGCGAGATTGGTTTCAGGGCCAAGAGAGGATGAAGCTGTAGCCGTTTGTTCCACGATCACCGAACATCAACCAGATAGAGAATATGTGGGCAGAGGTAACAAGGTCATTGCCATGTGTCCCTACAAATGCAAGCGACCTTTGGACGAATATAGAAAACGTATGGTGGGAAGTAAACCATCACGCTACACTGTCGACGACTTAATGAAATCAATTTCCCTATGCCCTCGAGAAATCTTACGTAATGATCGTGGGTGGGTTGGTTACTAAAAGTATACTCGTCCACAAAGCCCATGTGGACAGTTATCTGATAATCGGTCAAGCTTTGCTTTGTCGCAGCCCTTTAGCATACATCAAGTCCATTTACTTTCAGTCCCCTCCTTACAATTCTTGCAGTGCAAGGTAATTGAAAAATCTCATCCACTCGACGCCAACTGAGGAACTGACTGGTGCATGTGTTGTTCAACACACAGTAGTTGTCACCCTCACAGGAATCAATGACTGTTTGTGTGTGTGTGTGTGTTTTCGCGTTAACGTACGATGTGAATCAATACTATTAACATTAGAGAGACAACCAACAATAAATATTGCATCAAATATGACTGTAAAGTATTTTAATGCGATGGGAAGCTACAAACTGAATTTTTACCCATCCCACGTCCTGCGTATTCCGTTAAGTAAGATCTATTAACTCCATAGTATCGTTAGCAGAGACAGTGCGCTCTTGTTGTCGAGGCTCGCGACAAGTGCAGCGATTAGCAGTGCCTAATGCCGCCGCGATTTGTTTATGTTGGCTGAGCGTGGACACTGCAGCAGACGCTTCGCCCTAAACAGAAAGAAATCACCTTGGCTCTGACTCCAGTGAGCGGATATCACTGCCTGCGTGTTCTTGTAGTAACCAACGTGAGACTCTACTCACAGGTGCCATGGAGCAATTGCAACGGGTATCATGTCATTAGTCATCAGAATATTAACCAGTGATGAAACGTCCACTCTATTTGAATCCCAAGACAATAGGAACCTTGTCACAAAGGAATGTGAGGTGATATCAAAACTTATCCAACATACAAAAATTAACTGCAGGGCTTTCATGTTTGCAGTAATAGCACACAAGGAAATATTATGTCTTGGAAGCGTATATTTCATTTCCTCTTCTCATATTAACGCCCTTGTTTTAATATGAAGTGAGAAAATAAACACGAAAAACTAAAGTTCCTGAGAAGCATATAAGTCATTTCCTCGTCTCATATCACAACTTTTGTTTTAGTATGAAGTAAAAAAATAAACAGTTTAGAGTTCTGAAGCATAATATGACACCAGATTCTTATCGTAGGCGCTATCGGAAACGCCAAAAGCAGGGAGCTGTCCATTCTTTCGTCCAACAGTCTGTTTCCTTTCATGTATTTATTCCTCCCGCTAGGAGATTATTATTTAAGGACTTGTGGGCATCAAGTTCTTCAGCAGAACAAGCCTTATGTTATTGTGCTAATTACCGTATGGAAAAAATGCAACAAAGACGAGTTCCGCTAGAGCAGTGAGGTTCTTTGCACATATGTGTATTCAGCAATGACTGCCAGCTGCCACAACACTTCACAGAATCCTTGTGGCAGGCAACACAACTGTGCGTGCACTTAAGACTTCATTCAGTGAGACGTCAGGAGATGGATGAAAACGTCAACGTCGCTTTCCGAGTCGTATTCAGTCCAGAATGAGGTGTTATTAAGGTAGTTGGGTGATCTAGCAATTCCAGTTTTATGATTCCCATATGAGTATTTCGATATCGAAAAGAACCCGTTAGTGTGAAACTATCGGGAACTGCATTATATCAAACTGCAAGAACTTCAGACAATACGTGGACTCTACTCTTCGCTGGGTGACCTATTACTGTTATTTAGCATTCTCTCCGTCCTAGTCAAATGGTTCAAATGGTTCTGAGCACTATTGGACTTAACATCTGTGGTCATCAGTCCCCTAGAACTTAGAACTACTTAAACCTAAGTAACCTAAGGACATCACACACATCCATGCCCGAGTCAGGATTCGAACTTGCGACCGTAGCAGTCGCGCGGTTCCGGACTGAGCCCCTAGAACCGCTAGACCACCGCGGCCGGCCACGTGCTAGTCGTAATGCAAATGGAACTTCAGAGGCGCTTTCCGCTATTCTTGACAAACATCAGTAACCTGTAATCACTGAGAGTCACAACTGCGTTCTAGGCGCTCAGTCAGGAACCGCGCGACTGCTACGGTCGCAGGTTCGAATCCTGCCTCGGGCATGGATGTGTGTGATGTCCTTAGGTTAGTTAGGTTTAAGTAGTTCTAAGTTCTAGGGGACTTATGACCACAGATGTTGAGTCCCATAGTGCTCAGAGCCATTTGAACCATTTGTCACAACTGCGTGATGATAATGGTTCAGGTTGTCAGTAGTTGTGGTGGTGTTACGTTGTCAAACTGCTTACAGTAACGTTAATGGTGGCGCACATACTTTAGCGCTGACTACCTACTTAAGTAAAGATAGTGTTGTGGCGTCGTCGCTTGTCTTTATTTGGCCTCAGCTTGAGTAATCCGATTTAACGAACATGGTACTCCAATCGCGGGCTCCTAATAAAGTATGACTGCAGAGATTATCGTGCGGATATTACATTAATTCTGCAATGAAATGCTTAACAAATCTTACCCTCAGATATGCAGCTGGAATGACTAATTACACAGGTACTCCATGTTGCACTAAGTGATCAGTTCGCTGCAATCGTGCTTGTACTGTTCGTAAATACTCTTATACTTCAGAAATGGTTCTAATGGCTCTGAGCACTATGGGACTTAACTCCTGAGGTTATCAGTCCGCTAGAACTTAGAACTACTTAAACCTAACTAGCCTAAGGACCTCAGACACACCATGTCCGAGACAGGACTCGAACCTGCGACCGTAGCGGTCGCGCGGTTCCAGACTGTAGCGCCCAGAACCGCACGGCCACTCCGGCCGGCTTGCCATATGAACCATTTGAACTATTTAACACAAAATGACATTAAAAATTTAAGTTATTCACGAGCAGCTAGTTGAGAATATGTATGAACATTAAATGACACGACGAACCGTCTTGTTCTGCATATGGATTCAAACCCAGCTCATGCAGACTAAGCAAAGATTTCGTGACTGACGGAAACTAACAGTCATTCCTGATTAGGCATACAGAGAGTGATATACCTCGATTTTAGACAGTATCAGTTAGCAAATATCAACTTTAAATTGCATAACGCAAACATTTTTAACAGACGCGAATTCCTACCCAGCATCTATTGTCCCTGTTAACGAACTACGAGAGATGTTAAATATTGCTTCTTCACAAGTAACTTACTTGAAATGCCGTGAGGTAAAGCTGTGTGTTGGACACGGATTCGAACCCGGAACCTAATCGGATTGCTATCGAAGCACAGTCAAATGTGACATATCGGAATTTCGCGGCAGTAGCTAGATGTTTTAACTGAAATGACGAGACGAAACATTATTTTTTTCCTTCCCAGGACTCCAACCCGGCACCTATCGCTGTTATATTCTAGAGAAAACGAACGTTAAATATGGGTTTGTTGCACCAGCAGTGACATGTGAGCATGTTTGAACTGAAATAATATGACGAAGAGTTCAGCGCTCACTGGGAATAGAGCCCCACACATATCGTTGTTGACTACACACAAAGAGACGTCAGCTACCGAATTTTTCTCCACCAGCTGCTCAGAATAGCATCTTGAACTTACAGTCATCTCGCAAATAGTTCTGTGTCTCACTGGGAGTTAAAAACGTCAGATATCGTTAGTGTTGACAGCGAATGAAAATACATTAAAAATCGAAATTATTATCCTCCAACAGATAGGTGTTCTCATGCTAGAGCTTGATAATACATAATTAAATCTTTAGTGCCGGGCCAGGATTCGATCCCGTTCACGCGTAATATGTGAAGGTGTTGAGGAATCTGCAGTTTTGAACAAACAACAAATTGTAGCCGAGCTGTATTGCCACGAAGGGACCAAATTCCGCGTTAAGGGCGGTCTGAGTTGCATTCACAGTTCAGAACCAATTTTATCGACATACAGAAGCTCAAATAAAAGATGGAATAAGTGTCGTCACTTGAAATAAATAACTAGTATAAGAAAGGTTACTGGTGATAGAGTTTCTACATGTCGCCACTCCAGACTTTATTGTCGTTCAACCTACCGTCTACTTGGTAAAGAAGGAATATCATCTTTAATGTGAATTTCCAGACCTCGCAGCCATTATATCTCCTTCACTTGGTGTAGACAGGAGAGAATGGAATCTGTCTCTCCCTATCTGAAATCATTGACAGAAGTGGGAATCGAACCCAGACCATAGGTATAACAACCTACCATCCGTCCAACAGACCACGAAATCCTCTTCTCTGCGAGTCATTTTTCTATCGTAACGCAGTTTCGCCACACTGGATGAAAATTCTGACACACAGGCTCCCTGTAGTAATTTGCAGCATGTTCAGTAAATTCATTTACTTGGTTGACCGAATCACCATGAACTAGCTGCCTCGCCTACCCAGTGCATACATTCGACTATTTTGTAATCACAGAAATAAAATCACGTAACTGCCACCTACACACAACTGCCAACAGTGTAGGATGCAGAAGTTTAGCTCAAGTGGAAAGGAACACTTCCTATTTATTCTATTGCGCTATCTGTTACTAGAAAACGTCGTTCAGTCCAAAAGAAAAGCTGTAACTGTTTGTCTCTCAGAAGTCAAGACCTGGCCATATGCATAATCTCACAGTGCTGTGGAATCCAAAAGTTCTGGATGAATAGTTGCCGAGCTCTGGAGCTGTTGTGGCTACGTGTCAGCTTGTTGCATAGGTAAGATGTCGCGAGTTCGAATACATTCAGTGCTACATTTTTTAAAACGCAATTCTGCTCTCTGCTGAAGTTATCAATCTAATGGAACTTTGAACATAATTCCCTTCACTTCTCAACCCAAAGTAGTCGCATGTGGAAAAAGGACTATTAAACCTGAATAGAGCAAAATGTCACAGTAGTTAGACAGCAGGCAGCAGATGCATCTCGAAGATGTGCAGGGAGAGCGCATCGTACCATAATATGTCAGAAAAGTATTTTCTACATTAGCCGTCGTGTGGTAGTGATATTTTAGTCTTCTTTAAACTTTGTTTGACAGCTTTAACTCAGTCTGACAATGCACATGCAATTTATTGATTACATGCATGTAGAAAACTTGTTCTGTCATAGGTAACATCAGAGAATTCGCATATATCGTTGATGATTAATGTCTCTCTCATGTTTACTATTGTTTTAACAACACTAAAGGAAACCTTACGAAAATTGTGCACTGTATTATAGGAAATGACATAAAACTAACCATGATAACCTTACGACGAAAGTATCTGTACACAAGCATGCCTCTATCGACACGAATTAGTAAAATACTACTCACTTAGATTTTGATTGGGTCTGTGTTTAATTGGTATGCTGTGTCATACTAAAGAGGGATGCAAATGTGGCATTTCATAAATATAGTTACGTATTCCTAGAAACCCACAATTCGCTTGTCAGCAGTGGAAAGAGGCGTTACCTGTTGTGCAGCATTGTAAGTTTTTCAACATTGCACTATGAGCTGAAAGCATTTTCTTGCGATTTCCTTATTGATGTTTGATCTGACTGCTTGTAGCTCTTTCACAGAAGGGATAAAAACGTTACCAGTCAGTGAGACTGGAACTGCGAACCGTAAAAGACGCTGTTTCACAGGTCAGCACGTTACCACAGAGCTGGCGAGGAGGTATGGGTCTCAGCTTCCTATTACGAGGACAATAGTAACTAGAACTCGTAAACCGCTATTTAAAGGTCGAGATTAGTTGCGATTTCCACTTGCAACGACTTTCCTGGGCTGAAAACCGTAAATTTTCAATCTTTTGTTACCCTTCAAGCGATAATAACTCAGATTATTCAATGGAAATGACAGGTAAAAATCAAGTGAACTTTGAGGCTTAATTCCGTGCACACCAGGAAGTAACTCGTCGATCACAGAGTTGCCAAACATACGTTGCCTTGTTGCCAAATCTCAGTTACAGTACCAGCAGGAAGAAGACGAACCGATGTGATCCTACAGCGGTCTGGGAAGTGACCATAGCTGGTGTCTCCAAGTCGCGGCTGCTACGGCCTGGAATACGTAATGCGTCTGATTCGCTTTCTGTAACTAGGTTTAGGGACTGGAGCGTAGTTACTAATAATACTCAGAACTGACTGCAAACTGAGCATCATAAATCAACAACTCTCATTGTTGTTTTTATATTTCTTTCATAAGTGTACTCAAAACTAAGAAAGTCATTCACAGGCGTTTTCGTGCCCCGCCGATAGTCGAGCACAACATACAAATAAAAATAAAAAAGAATGTGTGTGTGTGTGTGTGTGTGTGTGTGTGTGTGAGAGAGAGAGAGAGAGAGAGAGAGAGAGAGAGAGAGAGAGAGAGAGAGAGAGAGAGAGAGAGGGGGAGAGAGAGAGAGAGAGAGAGAAAGAGAGAGAGAGAAATAAAAAGCAATGAGAGAGAGTGTAAAAAATTGTTGTAAAGAAATTGAATCATGGTATTTAAAGAAATCTTTCATTAAAATGACACGTTCCACATCATTACGAAATGTCGTATTCATGATCTATGGAACAAAAGTTAATCTAATGTAATCTAATGTAATCTTCTCACATCATATTGATGATTAGCCATGAAGAGTCATGAATTACCGAAATTTTTGCCAATACCAGTAACCAAATCTAAACTTGACAATAAAAGACGACAATTTTTGTAATAAACCGCGACTCCTATCAAGACCCTTTCGTCCCTGTTATCTAACCACGAAAGATGTCTGATATACCTCCATTCTGAAGTAACAAAGTGTGCATGCATTTAAAGATGAAGTGCATGATGTGAAGTTCTGTGACGGAGATACGAACCCAACACGTAATCCGATTGTTAACTAAGAAAAATCAAATGTTACGTATCGGTTTTTCTTACGAGCCGCTAGGTGTCTGAATCTAAAATAAGGATACCAACTTTTGTGCCTAAGCGACAATCGAACTGCACACCTACCGTGCATCCACGAATATAGCTTAAGTATCAGTTGCCTACCCATGAACAGTAAGATGTGTGCGTGTTTGACCAGAAATAACGACACCTGTTGCGATTGTTGGCAACACATGAACAGACATTGAAATTGCGCGTTAATTTTCACTAGCAGGTGGGTGTGCACTTGATAAAGCTAGAAATGAAATTATGAATATTTTTGTACTGGATCAGGTTTCAGACCCACGTACTTACCTTTGGAGGAGACCTAGAGAAGATTGCAGTCTTGGGAAAAGGAACGAAATGACTGAACTACTGTTCCGAGAGAGTCAGATCCTCGAAAGAGGAGATACGAATTCGAATCACAGTCCAGCACCAAATGTTTAAACGTCTCTAGTTCAATCAAGTACAAGTAAAATAACAGCCCTGTCCCTTTAAATGGCTATCGGTTCATCAAATAAAATAAAATTTTCTAATGTAAGTAAGCTTACTGGCGACTGTATTTCTGGTTACCATGACTTCCGCTGTGTCATTTCCCAACGTAAACCGGCTCTGCCTAGTTGGTAATGAAGGAACGTGATGTTTAATGCGGATTCTGGATTATAACGTCTTTCTCTTGAGGTTACCAGAGGTAAAATAAATCTGTTTGTGCCTCTTAAAAGTAAATGCCTGAACCCACGCATTGCACCTGTGATAGTTCGTTCCACCAGACCATTGTGACCACATTACCCAGCCCCAGGAGTGTGCTGTAACGGATGATGTGCTTAGCTTACAAAATTAGTCACCGGTGGAAAAAATTCGAGTCTATTAAATGGTCAAGTAGAAGCAAGCTTCTGACGCAGAGATTATGCTATTCTCATGTCAGCAGGATGTAAAGACTCTTCTAGGCATCATAGGCTGGATGTGAAGCCATTTTGATTTTTCACAAATTCAACAAATTTCTTAGTTCGAGAAAATCCACTGTGAAGCGTGAAGTTGCCGGATAATTCGATTATTACTGTTATTATTAATATCATTTTATTCATACCGCTGCTGTAACACAAGTGCTTGAACATCATTTAATGCCTTTTGGTCACTATAGAAGTAGTTTCCCAAGAACAGGTTCTTTCCCTGTCTACGGAATCCTTCTCATGTTAATATCAAACACCAGCAATTACTCGTAGATTACAATAAAACTAAAGTAATTGACGAAGACGTTACTTGGTAACACAAACGCACTGCCTTTCTTCATTTACTTTCGCCTAGAAATGGCTATCGAGTACTGACAAACCAAAAGGCAAGAGATCTTACTGCCTTCCGATATACGTTGCTGTCAGTTCTGCCACATGATTTGGTCGACATGACCTGTTTCAAGTTGTGTATGACAGACAGTGTTTTAGAAAATCTATTGTTTCCCTTTGCAATAAACAGAAGTATTTTCATTCTAAGCTGTCCAAGTACAAAATTTTCGCAATATTAGTCCAAATTTAATATTCGCTTCTATAATGTAGGAAAGTATTTCACAGTCGCAAAACTCGCATCCGAAACGTTGACCTTACACTTAGTCGCTGACCATAAATTCTAGCTCAGAGTGACGCCAGTTTAAATAACCCAATGTAGCGAAGACTGTTTGCCAGTGCTCTTTCTCTCCGGAAAATACGCAATTCACTCATTTGGCTCCATAAGTACACTGTAACAGTAATTTCTGTGTGACATTTTTCAGTATGCTTTCGCCTTCCAACCGGCAAAATACGGCAGAGTACGGCCGGTATACAATTCACAAACCACGATTTAGTGCCGATAAGACGATTTCTTTAAACATTGTCGAAGCTGAGGGAATTTAGTTTCTGCTTAAATCGTCTTAAGCAGCAACGTTCACAGATATCTCAAATAGGAAAAAGCTGAATATCCAGGTACGAAGGTTGTAAAACAAACGTCCCACAGTTTGTGTCAGGTTGATCTTTTCGTCTGATAAAACTGCTTAAGTATTTTGTCAAGAGGTATCACAAGTAGTATCCCTGTAGCTATGGGAATCATTGGTTGAAAACGAGTTTAACACCAATGGGTACAGTGCTGCTAAATTTTCAAAATTATTATCAACCTAAGTCTGAGTTCATCCACAAACTGAGGCGTATTTGTAATATTGAAGCTAGACTGTGTATCCTTGTCTTCCTTGGGTGGTCATTGGAAGGCGTTTACACACACGTATACAATACTATGGATACTTCGAACGCTATGGTTAACGTTGCTCTCATAAACTACTTTTTTTTAAATTCTTCTGGGTCTTCAGTGTGCAATACGTGTTGTAGATACAGTCTCAGACCAAAAAATTGACCGCCGAGTCGTTCACGTAAGGTGGACAATACAGTCGTGCTCCTCTCAGAAATCTATGTCCGGCAATATGCTCGATCTGGCAACATATAGACTGCGGCACTTCCCAAAAGAGGTCTTGACTCCGGTCTTAGTACATTACTCTTGACTACGACCGTAGTCTTGAGGTAAAACGCGAGACCAGCTAATATGATATTGTAGATTCGCTTAAATTACACTCATAGCTTCAGCACAGAGAGGAAAGAGGCGATAAAAATTTTTTCGATATGTGCTTTCGGTCGCCAGACGTCATATTAGCTGGTCTCGCGTTTTACCTCAAGACTACGGTCGTGTTCCAGCGGCGGTATGAATAAAATGATATTAATAATAACAGTAATAATCGAATTATCCGGCAACTTCACGCTTCACAGTGGATTTTCTCGAACTAAGAAATTTGTTGAATTTGTGAAAAATCAAAATGGCTTCACATCCAGCCTATGATGCCTAGAAGAGTCTTTACATCCTGCTGACATGAGAATAGCATAATCTCTGCGTCAGAAGCTTGCTTCTACTTGACCATTTAATAGACTCGAATTTTTTCCACCGGTGACTAATTTTGTAAGCTAAGCACATCATCCGTTACAGCACACTCCTGGGGCTGGGTAATGTGGTCACAATGGTCTGGTGGAACGAACTATCACAGGTGCAATGCGTGGGTTCAGGCATTTACTTTTAAGAGGCACAAACAGATTTATTTTACCTCTGGTAACCTCAAGAGAAAGACGTTATAATCCAGAATCCGCATTAAACATCACGTTCCTTCATTACCAACTAGGCAGAGCCGGTTTACGTTGGGAAATGACACAGCGGAAGTCATGGTAACCAGAAATACAGTCGCCAGTAAGCTTACTTACATTAGAAAATTTTATTTTATTTGATAAACCGATAGCCATTTAAAGGGACAGGGCTGTTATTTTACTTGTACTTGATTGAACTAGAGACGTTTAAACATTTGGTGCTGGACTGTGATTCGAATTCGTATCTCCTCTTTCGAGGATCTGACTCTCTCGGAACAGTAGTTCAGTCATTTCGTTCCTTTTCCCAAGACTGCAATCTTCTCTAGGTCTCCTCCAGAGGTAAGTACGTGGGTCTGAAACCTGATCCAGTACAAAAATATTCATAATTTCATTTCTAGCTTTATCAAGTGCACACCCACCTGCTAGTGAAAATTAACGCGCAATTTCAATGTCTGTTCATGTGTTGCCAACAATCGCAACAGGTGTCGTTATTTCTGGTCAAACACGCACACATCTTACTGTTCATGGGTAGGCAACTGATACTTAAGCTATATTCGTGGATGCACGGTAGGTGTGCAGTTCGATTGTCGCTTAGGCACAAAAGTTGGTATCCTTATTTTAGATTCAGACACCTAGCGGCTCGTAAGAAAAACCGATACGTAACATTTGATTTTTCTTAGTTAACAATCGGATTACGTGTTGGGTTCGTATCTCCGTCACAGAACTTCACATCATGCACTTCATCTTTAAATGCATGCACACTTTGTTACTTCAGAATGGAGGTATATCAGACATCTTTCGTGGTTAGATAACAGGGACGAAAGGGTCTTGATAGGAGTCACGGTTTATTACAAAAATTGTCGTCTTTTATTGTCAAGTTTAGATTTGGTTACTGGTATTGGCAAAAATTTCGGTAATTCATGACTCTTCATGGCTAATCATCAATATGATGTGAGAAGATTACATTAGATTACATTAGATTAACTTTTGTTCCATAGATCATGAATACGACATTTCGTAATGATGTGGAACGTGTCATTTTAATGAAAGATTTCTTTAAATACCATGATTCAATTTCTTTACAACAATTTTTTACACTCTCTCTCATTGCTTTTTATTTCTCTCTCTCTCTTTCTCTCTCTCTCTCTCTCTCTCCCCCTCTCTCTCTCTCTCTCTCTCTCTCTCTCTCTCTCTCTCACACACACACACACACACACACACACACACACACACACACACATTCTTTTTTATTTTTATTTGTATGTTGTGCTCGACTATCGGCGGGGCACGAAAACGCCTGTGAATGACTTTCTTAGTTTTGAGTACACTTATGAAAGAAATATAAAAACAACAATGAGAGTTGTTGATTTATGATGCTCAGTTTGCAGTCAGTTCTGAGTATTATTAGTAACTACGCTCCAGTCCCTAAACCTAGTTACAGAAAGCGAATCAGACGCATTACGTATTCCAGGCCGTAGCAGCCGCGACTTGGAGACACCAGCTATGGTCACTTCCCAGACCGCTGTAGGATCACATCGGTTCGTCTTCTTCCTGCTGGTACTGTAACTGAGATTTGGCAACAAGGCAACGTATGTTTGGCAACTCTGTGATCGACGAGTTACTTCCTGGTGTGCACGGAATTAAGCCTCAAAGTTCACTTGATTTTTACCTGTCATTTCCATTGAATAATCTGAGTTATTATCGCTTGAAGGGTAACAAAAGATTGAAAATTTACGGTTTTCAGCCCAGGAAAGTCGTTGCAAGTGGAAATCGCAACTAATCTCGACCTTTAAATAGCGGTTTACGAGTTCTAGTTACTATTGTCCTCGTAATAGGAAGCTGAGACCCATACCTCCTCGCCAGCTCTGTGGTAACGTGCTGACCTGTGAAACAGCGTCTTTTACGGTTCGCAGTTCCAGTCTCACTGACTGGTAACGTTTTTATCCCTTCTGTGAAAGAGCTACAAGCAGTCAGATCAAACATCAATAAGGAAATCGCAAGAAAATGCTTTCAGCTCATAGTGCAATGTTGAAAAACTTACAATGCTGCACAACAGGTAACGCCTCTTTCCACTGCTGACAAGCGAATTGTGGGTTTCTAGGAATACGTAACTATATTTATGAAATGCCACATTTGCATCCCTCTTTAGTATGACACAGCATACCAATTAAACACAGACCCAATCAAAATCTAAGTGAGTAGTATTTTACTAATTCGTGTCGATAGAGGCATGCTTGTGTACAGATACTTTCGTCGTAAGGTTATCATGGTTAGTTTTATGTCATTTCCTATAATACAGTGCACAATTTTCGTAAGGTTTCCTTTAGTGTTGTTAAAACAATAGTAAACATGAGAGAGACATTAATCATCAACGATATATGCGAATTCTCTGATGTTACCTATGACAGAACAAGTTTTCTACATGCATGTAATCAATAAATTGCATGTGCATTGTCAGACTGAGTTAAAGCTGTCAAACAAAGTTTAAAGAAGACTAAAATATCACTACCACACGACGGCTAATGTAGAAAATACTTTTCTGACATATTATGGTACGATGCGCTCTCCCTGCACATCTTCGAGATGCATCTGCTGCCTGCTGTCTAACTACTGTGACATTTTGCTCTATTCAGGTTTAATAGTCCTTTTTCCACATGCGACTACTTTGGGTTGAGAAGTGAAGGGAATTATGTTCAAAGTTCCATTAGATTGATAACTTCAGCAGAGAGCAGAATTGCGTTTTAAAAAATGTAGCACTGAATGTATTCGAACTCGCGACATCTTACCTATGCAACAAGCTGACACGTAGCCACAACAGCTCCAGAGCTCGGCAACTATTCATCCAGAACTTTTGGATTCCACAGCACTGTGAGATTATGCATATGGCCAGGTCTTGACTTCTGAGAGACAAACAGTTACAGCTTTTCTTTTGGACTGAACGACGTTTTCTAGTAACAGATAGCGCAATAGAATAAATAGGAAGTGTTCCTTTCCACTTGAGCTAAACTTCTGCATCCTACACTGTTGGCAGTTGTGTGTAGGTGGCAGTTACGTGATTTTATTTCTGTGATTACAAAATAGTCGAATGTATGCACTGGGTAGGCGAGGCAGCTAGTTCATGGTGATTCGGTCAACCAAGTAAATGAATTTACTGAACATGCTGCAAATTACTACAGGGAGCCTGTGTGTCAGAATTTTCATCCAGTGTGGCGAAACTGCGTTACGATAGAAAAATGACTCGCAGAGAAGAGGATTTCGTGGTCTGTTGGACGGATGGTAGGTTGTTATACCTATGGTCTGGGTTCGATTCCCACTTCTGTCAATGATTTCAGATAGGGAGAGACAGATTCCATTCTCTCCTGTCTACACCAAGTGAAGGAGATATAATGGCTGCGAGGTCTGGAAATTCACATTAAAGATGATATTCCTTCTTTACCAAGTAGACGGTAGGTTGAACGACAATAAAGTCTGGAGTGGCGACATGTAGAAACTCTATCACCAGTAACCTTTCTTATACTAGTTATTTATTTCAAGTGACGACACTTATTCCATCTTTTATTTGAGCTTCTGTATGTCGATAAAATTGGTTCTGAACTGTGAATGCAACTCAGACCGCCCTTAACGCGGAATTTGGTCCCTTCGTGGCAATACAGCTCGGCTACAATTTGTTGTTTGTTCAAAACTGCAGATTCCTCAACACCTTCACATATTACGCGTGAACGGGATCGAATCCTGGCCCGGCACTAAAGATTTAATTATGTATTATCAAGCTCTAGCATGAGAACACCTATCTGTTGGAGGATAATAATTTCGATTTTTAATGTATTTTCATTCGCTGTCAACACTAACGATATCTGACGTTTTTAACTCCCAGTGAGACACAGAACTATTTGCGAGATGACTGTAAGTTCAAGATGCTATTCTGAGCAGCTGGTGGAGAAAAATTCGGTAGCTGACGTCTCTTTGTGTGTAGTCAACAACGATATGTGTGGGGCTCTATTCCCAGTGAGCGCTGAACTCTTCGTCATATTATTTCAGTTCAAACATGCTCACATGTCACTGCTGGTGCAACAAACCCATATTTAACGTTCGTTTTCTCTAGAATATAACATCGATAGGTGCCGGGTTGGAGTCCTGGGAAGGAAAAAAATAATGTTTCGTCTCGTCATTTCAGTTAAAACATCTAGCTACTGCCGCGAAATTCCGATATGTCACATTTGACTGTGCTTCGATAGCAATCCGATTAGGTTCCGGGTTCGAATCCGTGTCCAACACACAGCTTTACCTCACGGCATTTCAAGTAAGTTACTTGTGAAGAAGCAATATTTAACATCTCTCGTAGTTCGTTAACAGGGACAATAGATGCTGGGTAGGAATTCGCGTCTGTTAAAAATGTTTGCGTTATGCAATTTAAAGTTGATATTTGCTAACTGATACTGTCTAAAATCGAGGTATATCACTCTCTGTATGCCTAATCAGGAATGACTGTTAGTTTCCGTCAGTCACGAAATCTTTGCTTAGTCTGCATGAGCTGGGTTTGAATCCATATGCAGAACAAGACGGTTCGTCGTGTCATTTAATGTTCATACATATTCTCAACTAGCTGCTCGTGAATAACTTAAATTTTTAATGTCATTTTGTGTTAAATAGTTCAAATGGTTCATATGGCAAGCCGGCCGGAGTGGCCGTGCGGTTCTGGGCGCTACAGTCTGGAACCGCGCGACCGCTACGGTCGCAGGTTCGAGTCCTGTCTCGGACATGGTGTGTCTGAGGTCCTTAGGCTAGTTAGGTTTAAGTAGTTCTAAGTTCTAGCGGACTGATAACCTCAGGAGTTAAGTCCCATAGTGCTCAGAGCCATTAGAACCATTTCTGAAGTATAAGAGTATTTACGAACAGTACAAGCACGATTGCAGCGAACTGATCACTTAGTGCAACATGGAGTACCTGTGTAATTAGTCATTCCAGCTGCATATCTGAGGGTAAGATTTGTTAAGCATTTCATTGCAGAATTAATGTAATATCCGCACGATAATCTCTGCAGTCATACTTTATTAGGAGCCCGCGATTGGAGTACCATGTTCGTTAAATCGGATTACTCAAGCTGAGGCCAAATAAAGACAAGCGACGACGCCACAACACTATCTTTACTTAAGTAGGTAGTCAGCGCTAAAGTATGTGCGCCACCATTAACGTTACTGTAAGCAGTTTGACAACGTAACACCACCACAACTACTGACAACCTGAACCATTATCATCACGCAGTTGTGACAAATGGTTCAAATGGCTCTGAGCACTATGGGACTCAACATCTGTGGTCATAAGTCCCCTAGAACTTAGAACTACTTAAACCTAACTAACCTAAGGACATCACACACATCCATGCCCGAGGCAGGATTCGAACCTGCGACCGTAGCAGTCGCGCGGTTCCTGACTGAGCGCCTAGAACGCAGTTGTGACTCTCAGTGATTACAGGTTACTGATGTTTGTCAAGAATAGCGGAAAGCGCCTCTGAAGTTCCATTTGCATTACGACTAGCACGTGGCCGGCCGCGGTGGTCTAGCGGTTCTAGGGGCTCAGTCCGGAACCGCGCGACTGCTACGGTCGCAAGTTCGAATCCTGACTCGGGCATGGATGTGTGTGATGTCCTTAGGTTACTTAGGTTTAAGTAGTTCTAAGTTCTAGGGGACTGATGACCACAGATGTTAAGTCCAATAGTGCTCAGAACCATTTGAACCATTTGACTAGGACGGAGAGAATGCTAAATAACAGTAATAGGTCACCCAGCGAAGAGTAGAGTCCACGTATTGTCTGAAGTTCTTGCAGTTTGATATAATGCAGTTCCCGATAGTTTCACACTAACGGGTTCTTTTCGATATCGAAATACTCATATGGGAATCATAAAACTGGAATTGCTAGATCACCCAACTACCTTAATAACACCTCATTCTGGACTGAATACGACTCGGAAAGCGACGTTGACGTTTTCATCCATCTCCTGACGTCTCACTGAATGAAGTCTTAAGTGCACGCACAGTTGTGTTGCCTGCCACAAGGATTCTGTGAAGTGTTGTGGCAGCTGGCAGTCATTGCTGAATACACATATGTGCAAAGAACCTCACTGCTCTAGCGGAACTCGTCTTTGTTGCATTTTTTCCATACGGTAATTAGCACAATAACATAAGGCTTGTTCTGCTGAAGAACTTGATGCCCACAAGTCCTTAAATAATAATCTCCTAGCGGGAGGAATAAATACATGAAAGGAAACAGACTGTTGGACGAAAGAATGGACAGCTCCCTGCTTTTGGCGTTTCCGATAGCGCCTACGATAAGAATCTGGTGTCATATTATGCTTCAGAACTCTAAACTGTTTATTTTTTTACTTCATACTAAAACAAAAGTTGTGATATGAGACGAGGAAATGACTTATATGCTTCTCAGGAACTTTAGTTTTTCGTGTTTATTTTCTCACTTCATATTAAAACAAGGGCGTTAATATGAGAAGAGGAAATGAAATATACGCTTCCAAGACATAATATTTCCTTGTGTGCTATTACTGCAAACATGAAAGCCCTGCAGTTAATTTTTGTATGTTGGATAAGTTTTGATATCACCTCACATTCCTTTGTGACAAGGTTCCTATTGTCTTGGGATTCAAATAGAGTGGACGTTTCATCACTGGTTAATATTCTGATGACTAATGACATGATACCCGTTGCAATTGCTCCATGGCACCTGTGAGTAGAGTCTCACGTTGGTTACTACAAGAACACGCAGGCAGTGATATCCGCTCACTGGAGTCAGAGCCAAGGTGATTTCTTTCTGTTTAGGGCGAAGCGTCTGCTGCAGTGTCCACGCTCAGCCAACATAAACAAATCGCGGCGGCATTAGGCACTGCTAATCGCTGCACTTGTCGCGAGCCTCGACAACAAGAGCGCACTGTCTCTGCTAACGATACTATGGAGTTAATAGATCTTACTTAACGGAATACGCAGGACGTGGGATGGGTAAAAATTCAGTTTGTAGCTTCCCATCGCATTAAAATACTTTACAGTCATATTTGATGCAATATTTATTGTTGGTTGTCTCTCTAATGTTAATAGTATTGATTCACATCGTACGTTAACGCGAAAACACACACACACACACAAACAGTCATTGATTCCTGTGAGGGTGACAACTACTGTGTGTTGAACAACACATGCACCAGTCAGTTCCTCAGTTGGCGTCGAGTGGATGAGATTTTTCAATTACCTTGCACTGCAAGAATTGTAAGGAGGGGACTGAAAGTAAATGGACTTGATGTATGCTAAAGGGCTGCGACAAAGCAAAGCTTGACCGATTATCAGAGAACTGTCCACATGGGCTTTGTGGACGAGTATACTTTTAGTAACCAACCCACCCACGATCATTACGTAAGATTTCTCGAGGGCATAGGGAAATTGATTTCATTAAGTCGTCGACAGTGTAGCGTGATGGTTTACTTCCCACCATACGTTTTCTATATTCGTCCAAAGGTCGCTTGCATTTGTAGGGACACATGGCAATGACCTTGTTACCTCTGCCCACATATTCTCTATCTGGTTGATGTTCGGTGATCGTGGAACAAACGGCTACAGCTTCATCCTCTCTTGGCCCTGAAACCAATCTCGCACTGCTCTACTATGATGGATGGGTCTCTGCTCCTGTAAATACATTGTTATGTCGTTAGTTCATATATTTATATTTAAATAACGTATTTGTAATAAGCACAGTGTTTAAGAATTCATTCCCTGTCATAGATAAGTGATCTGGATTCAACAGTCCGATTAAGAATGTGGTTCACCCAGTCTATCATATGATGAGCGTCGTAGTCGGATAGCCACATTAAGACTGACTGGCTGAATCCGATTAGGACGATCTTGTATCGAAATGAAATTACAGAAATCGGATAATTTGAACGTCTGTATTGCAACAATGCTGCGCACATAAATTCCTATGAAGGGGTAACAGCTAGCAACTGTCTAAGAAAAAGTGAGAAATATGTCTACTAGCAGCAATGTAACATAATTATAAACCATGTTTATGTGATGGAAATACTGAATCGAACAACACACATCTATTTCAGTGGAGGGAAGATACACCATATCGGATTTGCTGATGACATAATGACAATAATAATAAAAATTCCGTGTGGCCGATAGGGGAAACCCTCCCCCATATGGATGGTACCGTGGAAATCAAATACTTGTGGTGAACCAAATACTGACACAATCCTGAACTGCTACTCAATCCGTTGAACCCAAAATCCAGACACATCTGAGTGAAAATCACCGCTACTCTGCTCACCGTCTGTTAGCTCAATGAGCTTGGCTGAAAATATTTGCTTCCAAAGGCTTCAACACCCTCTGGTCCTGTCCGGTCCTGGTATCACCCAGGCCAAACCAATGAAACACAAGAAAACATGAACTATGCAAGCAAAGGTAACTTTATCCCAGGTGGTACACAGCCTGGCCACCGATAGGCGGCAGTTGGATTTTCGCACTCTGGGGAGTCCAGGTTAGCACGGCAGAGAATATCGAAGATCTCTGGTAAATTTCCCTACAAGCAGAAAACATTCATTTGAAAACTAAACATCGATACATTGATCCAAACAAGAAACCTAAATAATCTCACAAAAGAAATCGTCCGCCAAAAAATTCTCATCCTTGCTCTTCAAGAACCACGATTAATTGACAATTAAAACTTGCATTACGGAAACCATGGCATCTTCAAAATACAACAAAAGGTAGCGAAACTCGCACCAATCCTCGGCATTGCATTTCTCGAACACAGATCTATCAACAACTCTGTCGAAGAAATCACACCCATCAACAATCGAGTTATGACTATGCTCATTCAGAGCCCTTATAAAAAATATACACTCATAAATGCACATGCCCCCACCAACATCGAAAATAAGGAAAACACCGAAAATGTCGAAAAATTGTGGAACACACTCGAAAATACTATGAGCAAAATTTACCAAGATGACGTGAAAATACTAATGGGAGGCTTCAACTCTCTATTTGGGACAGAAAAAACCTGTAGAAAAATCATTGGTACAAATTCAACACACCGAAACGCTTAGACCAACAGCACACGTCTGACTGACATTTGCCAACAATTCAACCACAAAAGAATGTCTTCCCACTTAGGAAGTAGCCTGTTCCCAAGAAACATGTTTGGCTACCAGGTGCAAGCTGCTTTCGTTCGCCTTTCGAGACTCGCTGAAAGCCAGATTTTTAATTCTTTTGTAGCAGAGCTACAAGCAGGCAGATACAAACGCAATAAGGGAATCGTAAGACAACGCGCCTTGCTACTTTCAGTAACCCTTAGTGTCAGAGCGAAAACCTTACGGTACTGCCAAATTCATAATGACGACATATTTTTTGTTGTTGTGAATACATAATTATATCTATGAAATGCCACTTTTCATAATAATAGCGGATGATACAGGAAATGAAGTAAATACGGATCTTTTCGAAGTCAAAAGTCGGTAATGTCCTACTAATTCGTGTTAAAATACGCTCAATCGTCTCACAGATACTTAATGCTTTATTAAGATAGTCTGCCGTCGTGATGTCTCTGTATTAAGCTGAATTTATTTTGTATTAGTACAGTGAATATTTTAATTGGATTTTCCGATAGTTTACTAAACGCAACAGTAATCATCAATGAGAAACTAATCAGCAAAAGAATTTTCTTTCACTATATCTAAAACGATCTGACAATGCTAAAGTTGTTTACAAATTCTACGCCAGTAGAAACCTACTGGTTTCAACGATATACTTATACCAGAGTAGTTTTAAGAGTATTTTCGTCTAGAAATGAATTGCGTCGACGGTTGATCGATCAAGAGCGGGAAAGGTAAATCTTAACGAATATATGACGAGAGGGACAAGTGCTTGAGAGATGACTTCTCTATCAATACAAGTGCCTGAGAGACGACTTTAATTTCAATCTCCTGGATAGTTTTGTTTCTCAAATCAAGAAGTGAGTTATCATGCAGTAGAACATGTGATGTAGTTGTGTTGCTCGATTTTCTTACGCTGAGACCGAAAGGCATCATAACACGTCACCAGTTACAGTACTGCATACGAATGCTCAATGAGCGACCTGATGACGTTCAATAATAGGCACTCCGTTGATTTTTGTTGTTTCGAATTAGAGCATGTAGTACTCGTACACCAGACTTCTGAACTTTGCCTGTTGAATGCAAATGTCGCATGATGGTAAAATGGTAATCTATCACATATATCAGTAGTCGAGACTTGCTTAATGTGGAAAATCATTGATGCCAGAACGATCTTTGTTGAAACAAGAATATCTTTTTCTGGTGTATTTTTCCCAAAAGCACTCGCTCCACACACAATTCAAATCTTTCTAGCTGCCTCCTCTGCATTCACCCCTGTGTTATACCAAAAGTAAACGTTGTGTTGCAGACGTTACACCTATTTCCACTTGCGACTCAATTTTACAATGCTTAACTGTAGTTCATGATTCTCAAGTATGCAAAATCCAATGCTTAACTGCAAGATGATAACTAGAACTTCAAATTCGAAAATGACAGTTGATACATACACTGACAGCGTCGCGCCGCGTTCACCTGAGCGGTGTCGGATTTCAGGCGGCGGGTGGCGCCTGGCCGGTGGCCGGTAGCCGCTGCAGCGCGAGGAAACGCTCGAGCGTAAGCTGTTATGATCGCGACGCAGCCACGAGCTGTCCTGCGGAATTGTTTCTGGAATACTTGTTATTGCTGGTGGGTAGAATGTTAAGCGAATTATCTTTGATGTTCAGTCAGACTCATAACTTTAGACCGACTATGGAAGAAAAAAAAAAAAAAATCAGTTGGACGCGAACAGGTGACTATAAGCTTAGAACGCACGACGCTTGCCACTAGACCACGGGCTCATATAGTCCGACAACGTCTCGGAAGTAGACAATACTTCCTCCTAACACTTCCGCATCTTACAGTGTTGCCAGATTGTGCATATGGCCGGACTTAGAGTTGTCAGGGGCGGTCAGTTTTATTGGCCACCTTAAGTGAATGACTCGGACTTAGTCTCGGTGGCGGCCGGCCGGCGGTCAGTTTTATTGTCTAAGACTGTACCTGGATTCTTGCTTCAATCTCATATTCCACTTGTCTAAACTGCAGTGGCGACAATAGGTTACCTAACTTCATATGTAAATCGTACGTAAGCTTATTGAGTTTGTCTTTCTCGATGTACCCTGATTTGATCTCCTGTCTTATCCATGACTGTTCTGCTCTCTTCTTAACTTTTGTGGCTGAGATACTGCTGTTATTTATCTTTACCCTTGCGTACTTCGGTACAACACCTAATTGCAAACAGTTCTTATTGAAATGTATTTTTAAATTAGCTTTCACTATATTAAGCTTAGCTTTAAAATATGTTTTCACATCTCCCACAGCCTGACTAGGCACAAGTTTATCAAAACAAGACCTCAGTTGTCATTTACGAAAAGGAATATATAGATAAGACAATGCGGTTTTTTCAGGAAAATGGAATTAAAGAAGTCAAAAAAGATTTAACAAAGAAGTTTCAGACAGATTTAAAGGCAAGGATAGAAGCAATACAATTTTTATTCACTCCAAATGAAAAAGCTAGATTAGTAAAGATGAATCCAAGAACACCAGAAGCAAGAGCGCAAATAAAATTGCACAAGGAGAATAAACCAATGCGTGTTATTTGCAATGGGAAGGAAGCCGTTAATGAGCTCTTGAATAAGGCTTTGTACCGTAAGTTAAAATCGGCGTATAAATACGAGCAAGTTTACAACGTAAAAAATAGTGTGTGTTTCGCGAACGAAGTGAAGGACATTGCAATCCCAGAGGATGCAGTCCTAGCCTCATTGGACGTCGTGAACCTCTACACTAATATACCAATACCGGACACTTTGCAAATTATAAGGAGAAACCTGATAAAAAATAAGTCAATGAGCATGGGTGAAATCGTCGAACTCGTAGACATGCTAGAGTTCACACTGAGTTTTAATAGTTTTATTTTTAACGATAAAGTTTTTATTCAAGACGAAGGTTTAGCTATGGGTAACAGTCTATCAGGTATTTTAGCTGAAATTTTTATGAATGACTTTGAGAACAAAGTTCTTAGCTCTTTTCCAGAAATTAAGGAGAAGTTAATTTATTACAGACGGTATGTTGACGACACTATTATATTATTCAAAGGGGAAAAAGAAGACGTAGAGGAAATGACTAAAGTTTTAAACGAGCAGCATCCAAAAATCCAATTCACACTAGAAATGGAAAACAATGGGGCGATTAACTATTTAGATTTGACCGTCAGAAAGGAGGGAGGCAGGCACGTTTTCGGCGTCTATAGAAAAGACACTTGCTCCGACAACATCATAGTAGCGACGTCGCACCACCCGGCACAGCATAAAAGAGCGTACTTTTATGCAATGTGCAACAGAGCTCTCAGATTGCCACTACAGGAAGATGAGTTGCAGAAAGAACTGGATATTATTAAGCAAGTAGCAGCAGCTAACGGATACAGGACACAAGATGTTACACGTATGTTTAACAAAATCAAAAACAGATCCGCGGGCATCAGTAGCGATTCTAGGAAAATTAAAGTTAAGAAGAAGTTTGTCACCCTGACATACAAAGGGCGTGTGTCGGAAAGAATTGCTAAATGCTTTCCAAAAAACATCGCAGTGGCATTTCAGAACCAAGGGCAAATGGCACACAGATTAAGACATAAACCAGCAACGACGAAACAAATGAAATACAATAAATCCGGAGTGTATAAGATTAAATGTGCTGAATGTGACAGTTATTATATAGGACAAACAGGGCGGAATTTTGAAATTCGATACAGGGAACATTGCAGTCATAGCAATCGAACAGCATTTGGAACACATGTAAAAGAGAGTAGACATGAAGTGAGTAATATAAATGATCAAATGGAGGTGCTACATAAAGCTCCAAAAAGTCTCTATCTCAACGTGCTCGAAGAGATTGAAATATACGTACATCACAATAAAACCCCAGACCTACTACTTAATGAGCAAAGTGATTTTATGCACAGGAATTATTATGAGATTTTTAAAGACCTGTTTTAGGCTTCCTCTTGAATGCAACAGCACGCCCCAGTAAGAAACAGCTACAGCGGAACGGCCCTCAGCGTACTGGCGGCGAGGTGAATTGGGCGCGGCGCAAGACGACTCGGCGTGGCGTTGTATACGTTCTGACGTAGGGAAATCCACTCCACCACCAATCAAAAACAAAGAAGAGCAAACGCACATTTTCGGAAGAATATCTACATTTTAATTATATTTTATTTTTCTCTATAAAAAATTTTAAATTAATGTAAAAATTTTTCGTTTCATGGTCCACTCAGAATGATTATTCATACGTTATTACCTTAAAAATTGTTTTATTAAAAAGAATATTCGCCATTAATATATACGGCGAAAAAATGACAGATGCACAATTGTTATAGGTAGAGGGCACTTTTTACTGTTACCAATCAGGTTACTCTTAAATACTGCGATATAATGTTTTAACAGATTGAAATTTACTTTACTTATGACAGTGAACTGTGTGTTCTGTACGGACAAGTTACTCTGTAACTACAACATATGGTATGTTGGCATATAATACGTTCCATAATTTCTTTGTGTAAACTAAGATATTTTTATCGCTAACTGTATCTCTCTTATTAATTACATTTTTAACATTGTCTAACAGATCTGAAGATGGGCAGCTAGCCCGAAACCGGTTATTGAGAATAAAGAATAGCGATCGAAGACTGAAACGCCATATTTTACTAAATGACGTTGTTTGTTGGCGTCGTTTTTTCGTTTAGTTTTGTCTAAGAGTAAATGGAACTAACTCCCTCCTCATTTGCCGCCGTTATCATAAAAATTGTAGTAAGCTCCTGACTTCCTATTTCTTCATTTTGAATACCTACAACTTCCGTTATTACACTTTGTGCTAAGCCTTGAAGAAGAACACTAAAAGGTCGAACTGAAAGACGAAGAGCTAGAGAGATACAATTTTAGCGTTGACAAAGTAATACAAATAATGTGGACGTTGATAATGATAAGTATACTGTTGTTTTGAAACGTGTGAACAGCTAAGAACTAAATTCCATTTAATTATATAAAACGATGGACTTCCGTTGCTTTATAAACACAGTTTGTCGAATTTCGACTACTTGAGAAGCTAGTAAACAATTAAAATACGATCTTCCTTTTTGAATCACCCTTTATTCTACGTAATTTACGTGCCGCTTGTTACGCTGCGTCTGGCATATTCACAGTTTGTAGCTGTAATAGCTGTCCTACTGTGTTAAACTTTTCACGTCAAGCCATACCGCTTAATGAGTAGATTATGACAGCTATTTACGTTTTCAAATTCGGCCACTAATCATAAGAAATATTGAAAATCAATGTTTTGTTAGATAGCCCGCGACCGGCTCTGGGAACCATAGATTGGGGAGAAGACGAATCAATGACTGTCATGTATTAGCAGAACACTTAGAATGTGCCCCAAATCCACCAAAGAGAATGTCCACACTACGCTTGTCTATCCCCGCCTGTAGTATTGCAGCGCAGTGTGTTATTCTTACCAGAGGGCATTGGTCGACGTAATTGAAAAGCAAAACTGGAGAGATAATGTCACGGGTGTGATAAGCGAGTTGAAGTGACAATTATTAAAGCAAAGACGATTTTTCGTTACAGTAAGATCTGTTATAAACTGTCACTCACCAGATTTCTTCTCCTAATGCGAACATATTTTGGCGATTCGCAGCTACGTAGGAAGAAATGACCATTGTGGTAGAACAAGAGAAATCGTAGCTCGCACGAAAAGATTTTTATGTCAATTTTTGTGAGGTGTTATTCGAGGGTGGAAAGGTGGAGAAATTGTCTGAAAGTGGGTCTACGGCAGTGGTGCCCAACCTGGGGGTAATTACCCCCTTAGGGGTAAAATGAAATTTTCTGAGCGGAAAAAACTATACCATTCGATTCCGTTTCAGTCAGCTGGTAGCTGTGGCCGAGCGGTTCTAGGCGCTTCAGTCCAGAACCGCGCTGCTACTACGGCCGCAGGTTCGAATCCTGCCTCGGGCATAGATGTGTGTGATGTCCTTCGGTTAGTTAGGTTTAAGTAGTTTTAAGTCTAGGGGACTGATGACCTCAGGTGTTAAGTACCATAATGGTTAGAGCGATTTAAATCATTTTTGTTTCTGTCACGAAACTGAATTACTTTCAACAGACCATTACTATTATCACAATTTTGTAAGACTAATACTGATTATACAAGTTATCAATAATGACTTTTTTCAATTAGTAGCATAAATGCGGCGGAGGTACTTCACATAGTCCATCCACTACACACGTATGTTGTGTTTTGTCCCGTACGTCGCTGATGATAAAAGGGAGACGTATACGTAAGAAATGCTAAATATCTCAAGAAAGTATCTTCAGGTTGTAGGTAGTAACTGCAGTAGTCCAGAAATTGCTTCATTGCTCGCTTCGAAACAGATAAATGGGTCAATTAACAGCATGAGACAGCAGTAACTACATAAGTGCTACTACAGTGTTGTACGCAGTTTTTTGTTTTTATTATTGTTATTATTATTAGAATGGTTAGACACAAAGCGTTAACAGTCTGAAGTTGTCCAGTTTCTGCCAGTTCAGAAATAAGGAGTGCAGCAACGAAGTGATTCACGAACAGTAAGTATGGGGCACACATTTGAACTTGTTTGATTTTAAATGGGGGTTGCAGCGTGCAGGTCAAGCAAGTGCAATGGAGAAGAGTAATGCAGGGGAAGTATGTTTACTAACAAGTGTCTACCCTCACCGTGGATAGTTAGCTTTCTTATCTGATAAGGAGTTGTGGGTAGCATTTGTGATGCACCACGAATCGCTTCGTCCCCCATTATAAAACACACACAGACACACTCACGCACGCACGCACCCACACAAACTAAATATCATTTATCTTGCATCATTTTAAAAATAAGTGTTCCAAGAAAAGTTTTTCCTTCTACAATTTATTTGCGTACTAGAGTTGATGAGAATGTGGGGGAGGGGGGGCGGACAATAGATGGTAGGGGGAGGGGGGAGGGGGAGGGTACTAGCTAATGTCTGATTGCACTCAGGGGTAACGGTCAAAGAAAGCTGGTCTACGGAAACCTCTGCCATCATCATCATCATCAACATCATCATCATTATCATCCAGAATGAGATTTTCACTGTGCAGTGGAGTGTGCGCTGATATGAAACTTCCTGGCATATTAAAACTATGTGCCGGACCGAGACTCGAACTCGGGACCTTTTCCTTTCGCGGACAAGTGCTCTGCCACCGAGCTACCTTCCGAACTTTACAGAAGGTCTCCTGCGAACCTGTAGAACTAACACTCCTGAAAGAGAGTGGCAGAAGTAAAGCTGTGAGGACGGGGCGTGAGTCGTGCTTGGGTAGCTCAGTTGGCAGAGCACTTGCCCGCCAAAGGCAAATGTCCCGAGTTCGAGTCTCGGTCCGGCACACAGTTTTAATCTGCCAGGAAGTTTCTTCATCATCATTATCATCATCATCATCATCATGATTATTGTGGTGTCACCGCCAGACACCACACTTGCTAGGTGGTAGCCTTTAAATCGGCCGCGGTCCGGTAGTATACGTCGGACCCGCGTGTCGCCACTGTCAGTGATTGCAGACCGAGCGCCGCCACACGGCAGGTCTAGAGAGACGTTCTAGCACTCGCCCCAGTTGTACAGCCGACTCTGCTAGGAAAGGTTCACTGACACATACGCTCTCATTTGCCGAGACGATAGTTAGCATAGCCTCAGCTACGTCATTTGCTACGACCTAGCAAGGCGCCATTACCAGTTTATATTGAGATTGTTATTAGAGTACCGTCAAGAGCGATGTACACCAATTATGGATTAAAGTTAAGTATTCAAGCCACTACGTTCTTTATTTATTAGACTCAACTCCTTTAATTGTTCCAGACCTCACGCCAGTCTGCGTTAGCTTAAACGCATGTATTTCGGCCTCCTCTAGCAACACGGTGTTGGCTCTTCTGCCAACACTACATTGGCGACGAGTGTAAAAACGGTCTTCTTCTTTATACTTGCTTAAATTACTTGTGTCATGGCTTCGCCAAATCTCCAGATGTACTGTCCGAATTTTATCGCTTGCAGAATCAGCAGACGCAGGCCTTATTGGATGCCCTTGGACAGCTCATCCAGGGTCAACGTGCAATGCAAAACGATGCGGCCGCCGCCGCTCCTCCATTCCCGCAGCCACAACACGCAGTTGCACCACCTTTTCGTCCTTTTGATGCGGCACTGGAAAGCTGGACGGAGTGGTCACGCCAATTTGGATTCCATCTCGCCGCCTACAGAATTCAACGTATTGAGCGGTAGCCTTTTTTGCTTTCGTGTGTAGGCGTCCAGACGTACCGAGTGATAGTGAAATTGTTTCCCTGACGCGACGTAGTAACTCTGTCGTACGAAGAAATTTTGTCTGCATTAGATGCATATTTCAAAGAATCCGTCAATGTAGTTGCCAAACGGTATACGTTCTTTCGTACAAAACGTGCGGCCGGTCAAACTAATCGGGAGTGGGTTGCAACTTTGCAAGGCCTTACTAGGGATTGTGCTTTTGAGTGTGAATGTGGACTCCCTTACTCAGATACTATGGTGCGTGATGCAATTGCACAGAACGTTTCTGATGTTCGAATAAGGGAACAGACTTTGAAACTAGTCAATCCCTCCCTTAAACAAGTGATGGACATATTGGATAGGCAGGACACACTTGACTTTGCTCAGGAATCATTTGAAACTTCGCCAGCTGTGTGTCACGTTAACCGGCCCGCCGGGCGAGCGGCACGGAACAGTGAACAGCCCTCGCGCCCGTCCGCGCAGCTGCCGCCAAGCTCTCCGCTACGTGTGCCGCGCAAGCAAGCAAATGCAGTGCTAAAATCATGTCCGCGGTGTGCAACTAGACATTCGCGTGACAATTACCCGTCACGCCAAGCTATTTGCTTTTTCTGTAATAAAAAAGGACATGTTCAGAGTGTTTGCCAGAAAAAGCTCAGATTGGACACTCACAACCGTTCCAGGCCCTTTGCTTCGCGCCGGAATCGAACCAATAATACTCAGGGTCGTGAACCTTCGCCCACGGACATTCATGCAGTTCATTCCACTCCGCCCAGTGCCACTCTCTCTAACAGTGACTGTGTTCGTCCCACAAATAGTGTGCGTCGACGTCGCCGGAAATCACGTCAAGTCGCAAGTGATTATGTACCAGTGTCAGTTCACGTTGCACGAGACAGTCGCTCTTGTCGTCAGCGGGACAGTAAACTTTTTGTAGATTTGGAAATTAATGGCAAAGTGGTACCATTCCAGCTCGATACGGGAGCTGCAGTTTCTCTGATCAATCACGACACGTACAAACAACTGGGCACACCTCCGTTGCGTGCCGCAAATGTTAAGATAACTAGCTATTCCGGTCAGAATATCCCTGTGTTAGGACAGTGCAGCCTTCTTGCAACATACAAGGGACAAACAAAACTTGTGTCTTTTTACGTTCTTCATTCTTCTTCGGCAATGAACTTGTTTGGTTTAGATTTATTTCAGTTGTTTAACTTGTCTATCGTCAATCAGGTCCTATCAGTGAACCAGAATGTGCCTTCAGCCAG
Organism: Schistocerca nitens; assembly: GCF_023898315.1. Classification (NCBI taxonomy): domain Eukaryota; kingdom Metazoa; phylum Arthropoda; class Insecta; order Orthoptera; family Acrididae; genus Schistocerca; species Schistocerca nitens. The sequence continues at coordinate 19,685,984 of NC_064623.1, read as the reverse complement.
TGTTTCTCATCTATGTGAAGAATTTGCAGACATTTTTGCAGCAGGCCTTGGTTGCGCTAAGAACTATGAAGCACATTTGGAACTGAAAGTAAACGCGCAACCGAAATTTTTCAGAGCATGCAATGTTCCCCACGCATTGCGTGATGAGGTCGCAAAAACATTACACGATTTGGAATCACAAGGTGTGATTGAACGTGTGCAGGCTTCTCTCTGGGCCTCACCCTTAGTAATTTTGCCAAAACCTTCCGGAAAATTGAGACTTTGTGTGGACTTCAAGGCAACAGTGAATCCACAACTAGTGACTGCCACTTTTTCTTTACCCTGCCCGGAAGATCTTTTTGACAAACTGTGCCCGGGTAATTATTTTTCGAAGTTGGACCTCGCAGACGCGTACTTGCAAATACCAGTGGACGACGAATCCCAGCGCGTCTTGGTGGTTAACACGCATCTTGGTTTGTATCGATTCAAAAGACTACCATTCGGGTGTGCATCCGCCCCTGCATTGTTTCAGCAATATCTGCAAACTGTTTGTGCGTCGGTCCCTACTGCAGCAAACTATCTGGACGATATTGTGATCTCCGGAAAGACGGAAGACGAACATTTAGCCAATCTCAGAACATTATTTCAGGTCTTGCGACAAAATGGTCTTCGCTTGCGGAAGGACAAATGTGTGTTTTTTACTCGTGACTTACCCTATCTGAGACTTGTAATCAATGCCCATGGCATACATTCCAGTCCAGAACACCTCCGTGCCATACACTATACCAAATATGTGCGCCACGCCTCTTCCATTTCAGTTCCGCTTCATCGCTTACGCCGTAAAGGTGTTCCGTTCGTCTGGACGACGGAATGCGAACGCGCCTTTCGCCAGTTGAAATCGGCGTTGCTTTCCACTGCTTGCCTTACGCCATTCGATCACCAGAAACCCCTTTTGTTGATGGTAGATGCATCCGATTTCGGGATCGGTGCTGTGCTTGCGCACAAAGATGGATCGCATGATCGCCCTATTGCCTTTGCTTCCAAATTGCTCTCGTCTGCGCACAGAAATTATTCACAGATCGAGAAAGAAGCCTTGGCTCTCGTATTTGGTGTTACAAAGTTTCATGATTTCTTGTATGGTCGTCACTTTACCATCATCACAGACCACAAACCTTTGACATCGCTTTTTCATCCGAACAAGCCTGTACCTCCACGTACAGCGCAGAAATGCATTCGCTGGTCTATTTTCCTCTCGCAGTACCGCTACGATATCTTGTATCGGTCCACTGCTCAGCACGGAAACACCGATGCGTTGTCCCGTTTGCCTGTTGCTGAGGATAGAGCATTCGATTCCTCCGAACTTGCTTGCATGTTCATTGATGCGGAAACCGATGACGTGGTCGAATCGTTTCCGATTGATTTTCGTCGTGTAGCTACAGCCACAGCTGCTGACCCTGTCCTTGCTACCGTTTTGCGTTTTGTTGCTACACAATGGCCCTTGTCAAAGTCACGGATCGAGGATCCGTTGGTTCGCCGATTTTTTGCTCACAAGGAGAGACTTTTTGTACGACGTGGTGTTTTGCTGTTGCGTTCTGATAATGATCAGTCCAGGGTCGTGGTCCCACGTTCGTTACAGTCCTCTGTCTTACGGCTTCTCCACCAAGGACATTGGGGTATAGTGAGAACGAAACAACTTGCTCGTCAGCACTGTACTTGGTTCGGAATCGATGCTGCGATTACGAATATGTGCTCTTCTTGCATGACGTGTGCCGACCAACAATCCGCCCCACCGCGGAAATTCTTTGCATGGCCGAAAGCCACTACCCCTTGGCAACGCTTACACATCGATTTTTCTGGTCCCTTCTGGAATGCTCGATGGTTGGTTGTTATCGATTCCTTCAGTAATTGTCCTTTGTTGTCAGGATGTCTTCCACGACATCATCTGCCACCATCCAAGAGTTATCTGCTATCTTTTGTATTGAAGGTCTTCCACAGACTACTGTTTCCGACAATGGCCCACAATTCATGTCCGCAGAATTTCACTCATTCTGCAAGGCCAATGGTATTCAACATCTGACATCCGCGCCGTTTTCGCCTCAGTCAAACGGTGCCGCTGAACGACTGTTCCGGACTTTCAAGTCACAGATGTTGAAGTTAAAAGAGTCGCATTCTCGGGAGGACGCATTGTTGCTCTTTTTGTCATCGTATCGCTCCCGAGATGGTCGCTCGCCGGCTGAGTTGCTCCACGATCGTCCTCATCGAACATTGATGTCTTTGCTGCATCCGTCGCATCAGGTTCCCGTGCAGTGGCAGCCACCTGCTTTTGCTCCAGGCGACGCTGTCTACTATCGCAACTATCGAGGTTCACGGCGTTGGCTCGAAGGGCGCATTCTTTGCTGCCTCGGCCGCGCTATGTATCTGGTTTTGGGGGCCACTGGTGAGGTGCGTCGGCATCTCAATCAGCTGCGCCTCTGTCGTCGCACGGGTTCTGCCGCTCCCCGTCTGCTTTCAGCGACGGTGCCGTCCGGTCAGCGCCCTGGGGACCCATCTACTGGCTCGCCTCATCCCCAGGTGTTACCGACGCTGCCTTCCATTTTGCCCCATGGCGACGCGCCGCCGCCGCCGCCGCCGCCGCCGCCGCCGCCGCCGCCTGTTCTCCCGCCAGCGACGCCCGCAGTGGACGCGTCGCTGCAACCGCCGGGCGCCTCCCTGGGTCACGCGCCGCCGATCGCTTCCCGTGACCAGCTGTCCTCCGACATGGAACTCTTGCCCGCTCCGGACCACATGGCGTCATCGCCCGTCGGGTGCCCCGACGCGATGGAGGTCGACCCTTCGGCCCCTCCTGTCTCTCTACGGGCGCATACACCGCATGTTGGCGTGCACCCTGGACTAGGTTTTCAGGCGTTTCCTAGCTCCCCTCGGACCGAATGGCAGGGTGCGGGTGGCACAGCCTCGCCTGTTGTTAGGCTCCCCACCTCGTCGCATACGCCAACATGGGGTCCTCTCCACGGCGGGCGGAAGCCTTATGACACAACCGTACGCCGATTTGCGGGGGACGAATGTGGTGTCAGCGCCAGACACCACACTTGCTAGGTGGTAGCCTTTAAATCGGCCGCGGTCCGGTAGTATACGTTGGACCCGCTTGTCGCCACTGTCAGTGATTGCAGACCGAGCGCCACCACACGCCAGGTCTAGAGAGACGTTCTAGCACTCGCCCCAGTTGTACAGCAGACTTTGCTACGACCTAGCAAGGCGCCATTACCAGTTTATATTGAGATTGTTATTAGAGCACCGTCAAGAGCGATGTACACCAATTATGGATTAAAGTTAAGTATTCAAGCCACTACGTTCTTTATTTATTAGACTCAACTCCTTTAATTGTTCCAGACCTCACGCCAGTATGCGTGAGCTTAAACGCGTGTGTTTCGGCCTCCTCGAGCAACACGGTGTTGGCTCTTCTGCCAACACTACAATTATCATTGTCATTGTCATCAGAAACAACAGCAGCAACCACAAGGGAAATTTTAATATCCGACCACGATATTGCCTCACTTAGCGAAAATGCGCTGATACTATAGTGAACGGTTGAGACTAAGGTAAACGTGTCGTACATTGAATACTTGCAAGATGCATGTGCATACAACTACCAACTTGTTCAGCGTGGTCTCGCGAAATATCGCGATAAAAACCCACGACAAACCGACCGAAGTGACCTCACTACCGGAGCAATAATTCTGTGGTCGACTAATATTGGTATTTAGAGTTGTGTAACACAAGGCAGAAATTGGATTCTGATAAAAGAGCGGCGCTCTACGCTGTGAAAGCCGATTTCTGCGTTTGAAAGGCAAATATACCCGCCGAACGGGACGAGAAGTTCCACATCGGCGTGGCGCCCTTCGCGTCCGACGGCAGTTCGCCTTTTCGCCGGACCACACAGGTCGTAACGGACGTTGGGGCTGTGCCAAAAGACCGGAAGGAGCGCGCCCAGGTGGCAGGCAGGCGGGCTCACGGTGTGGGTGCGGCACGGCACGGGAGAGCTAGGGTGGGACCGCCGGAAGCCGCTCCACAGCCGGCCCCTCGCACTCCGCAAAGTAGAAGCGTGTCTGCAGCGTTACGAAGTGGGGGGCGGGGGGCAGAGGTCAGTTGATTTGTTCTTCCACTAAGCTGAGAGCGACATTCTGGGATTGATCTGTATTAACAAACCACTATCCCGGGTCCACGTACCAGTTGCAGGGTGTAAGGGTGTACATAGTGATTCTATACTTGAACGATCGCTGACGGTGATTACCCGCCTTTCTGCAGATCATTCGGGTCGAAACAGTGAGGCAGTAGGCCGGCCGCTGCGGCCGAGCGGTTCTAGAACCTTCAGTCTGGAACCGCGCGACCGCTGCGGCCGCAGGTTCGAATCCTGTCTCGGGCATGGATGTGTGTCATGTCCTTGGGTTAGTTAGGTTTAAGTAGTTCTAAGTTCTAGGGGACTGGTGACCTCAGATGTTGAGTCCCATAGTGCTCGGAACCTTTTGAACCACTGGAAGTAAGGCAATAGAGTCGGAACATATACTGGCCATTAAAATTGCTACACCACGAACATGACGTGCTGCAGACGCGAAATTTAACAGGAAGAACATGCTGTGATATGCAAATGATTAGCTTTCCACAGCATTCACACGAGGTTGGCGCCGGTGGCGACACTTCCAACGTTTCTCATACACAAACAGCACTTGACCGGCGTTGCCTGGTGAAACGTTGTTGTGATGCCTCGTGTAAGAAGGAGAAATGCGTACCATCACGTTTCCGACTTAGATAAAGGTCGGATTGTAGCCTATCGCGATTGCGGTTTATCGTATCGCGACATTGCTACTCGCGTTGGTCGAGATCCGATGACTGTTAGCAGAATATGAAATCGGTGGATTCAGGAGGGTAATACGGAACGCCGTGCTGGATCCCAACGGCCTCGTATCAGTAGCAGTCGAGATGACAGGCATCTTATCCGCATGGCTGTAACGGATCGTGCAGCCACGTTTAGTTCCCTGAGTCAACAGATGGCGACGTTTGCAAGACAACAACCATCTGCACGAACAGTTCGACGACGTTTGCAGCAGCATAGACTATCAGCTCGGAGACCATGGCTGCGGCTACCCTTGACGCTGCATCACAGAGTGGAGCGCCTGCGATGGTGTACTCGACGACGAACCTGGGTGCACGAATGGCAAAACGTCATTTTTTCGGATGCATCCAGGTTCTGTTTACAGCATCACGATGGTTGCATCCGTGTTTGGCGACATCACGGTGAACGCACATTGGAAGCGTGTATTCGTCATCGTCATACTGGCGTAATACCCGGCGTAATAGTATGAGGTGCCATTGGTTACACGTCTCGGACACCTCTTGTTCGCATTGGCGACACTTTGAGGAGTGGACGTTACATTTCAGATGTGTTACGACCCGTGGCTCTACCGTTCATTCGATCCCTACGAAACCCTAAATTTCAGCAGGATAATGCACGACCGCATGTTGCAGGTCCTGTACGGGCCTTTCTGGATACAGAAAATGTTCGACTGCTGCCCTGGCCAGCACATTCTCCAGATCTCTCACCAATTAAAAACGCCTGGTCAATGGTGACCGAGCAACTGGCTCGTCACAATACGCCAGTCACTACCCTTGATGAACTGTGGTATCGTGTTGAAGCTGGGTGGGCAGCTGTACCTGTACATGCCATCCAAGCTCTGTTTGACTCAATACTCAGGCGTATCAAGGCAGTCATTACGGCCAGAGGTGGTTATTCTGGGTACTGATTTTTCAGGATCTATGCAACCAAATTCTGTGAAAATGTAATCACATGTCAGTTCTAGGATAATACATTTGTCCAATGAATACCAGTTTATCATTTGCATTTCTCCTTGGTGTAGCAATTTTAATGGCCAGTAGTGTAGTATAATAAAAATGTTTTGTTCAACCAAAATCTGTCAACCTGACACTTGATGCGCTGGTGACGAAGAGCGCATCTGTGCAGTGTTATTAGGTAGGTGGTCGTAATTCGGCGATCGCACACTACGCGAGCGTACGCAATCTCATTAGGAGAATCAGACTCGGGCTCGGCCCCCCCGATATCCCTCGAGGGTCAGCCTGAGAACGCTCATTGTTCTAGTGCTAACAGCCGCGGCGGCTGGCACTACAATTACAGTAATTGAGCCCGCGCCGCAAGGGGGCGCGGCGCAGGCTGCTGATCCGCCAGGCTAAAGGGCTGTTGCATGCGCCGACCCGCCGCCACCCCTGCGAGGCGCCACTGACTCACCCCTGCCACGGGGCGACCCACCCCTAGACACGCATCCGGAGCTCCTCCTCCCTCCCCAGACCACCCCTTGTCCCGACGTGAAAATATTTCAGTTTCCCCACAGCGTAATTATCACTGATGCCGCTAGCCGCTGGTGCCTTTAAAGGGGGGCAGTGGGGGGAGAAAGCGGGTGAAACGGCGCAAAAACGAGGGTGCGTTCCTTCCACTACATGGCAGAGGGATGCGGCAGCTAAAACACAGGTTCGGGAATGGCTCCCTGGCGGCAGGCAGGGGACGTAAAGGAGAGATAAAAATAGGCCCGTCTCTGCCGCTGCCGCCGATGTAGAGCGGCCGATACGGCGGGTTCCTCACGGCACAGTGTCTGGACCACAATTTCTCTTTTAATACACGGAAATCTCTCTAAAAAGCTACCAGCGGGCAGTCTTATTCAACTCACGTTCTAAATGAGTTGGTGACGTCCTTTTACGTCGACTGTCCACAGTAAGATGCACCGTTTGTTGTTTGTTGTTGTTGTGGTCTTCAGTCCTGAGACTGGTTTGATGCAGCTCTCCATGCTACCCTATCCTGTGCAAGCTTCTTCATCTCATCTTACACTACCTCCTGCAACTTACATCCTTTTGAATCTGCTTAGTGTATTCATCTCTTGGTCTCCCTCTACGATTTTTACCCTCCACGCTGCCCTCCAGCACTAAATTGGTGATCCCTTGAAGCCTCAGAACATGTCCTACCAACCGATCCCTTCTTCTAGTCAAGTTGTGCCACAAATTCCTGTTCTCTCCAGTTCTGTTCAATACCTCCGCATTAGTTATATGATCTACCCATCTAATCTTCAGCATTCTTCTGTAGCACCACATCTCGAAAGCTTCCATTCTGTTTTTGTCCAAACAATTTATCGTCCATGTTTCACTCCCATACATGGCTACACGCCATAAAAATACTTTCAGTAATGACTTCCTGACACTTGAATCTATACTCGATGTTAACCAATTTCTCTTCTTCAGAAACGCTTTCTTTGCCACTGCCAGTCTACATTTTATATCCTTTGTACTTCGACCATCATCAGTTATTTTGCTCCCGAAATAGGAAAACCCCTTTACTACTTTATCTCTTTTCTTAATCTATTTCCCTCAGTACCACTTGACTTAATTCGACTACATTCCATTGTCCTCGTTTTGCTTTTGTTGATGTTCATCTTATATCCTCCTTTGAAGACACTCTCCATTTCGTTCAACTGGTTTTCCAAGTCCTTTGCTGTCTCCTACTGAATTACAATGTCATCGGCGAACCTCAAAGTTTTTATTTCTTTTACATGGATTTTAATACCTGCTCCGAGTTTTTCTTTTGTTTCCTTTACTGCTTCCTCAATATACAGATTGAATAACATCGGGGAGAGGCTACACCCCTGTCTCACTCCCTTCCCAACCCCTGCTTCCCTTTCGTGCCCCTCGACTCTTATAACTGCCATCTGGTTTCTGTACAAACTGTAAATAGCCTTTTGCTCCCTGTATTGTACCCGTCCCACCTTCAGCATTTAAAAGAGTATTCCAGTCAGCACTGTCAAAATCTTTCTCTAAGTCTACGAATGCTAGAAACGTAGGTTTGCCTTTCGTTAATCTTTCTTCTAATATAAGTCGTAGGGTCAGTATGGCCTCACGTGTTCCAATATTTCTACGGAATCCAAACTGATCTTCGCCGAGCTCGGCTCCTACCAGTGCACCATTTGTAGGTATCCCTATGCCTTAACAACTGTGGTTAAGCTGTAAATTTGTCGTAACTTGGAACTTTCTGGCAGATAAAATTATGTGACGGACCGGGACATGAACCTTGGACCTCAGTATTTCGCGGGCAAGTACTCTACCGACTGAGCTAACCAATCAGTACTCACGAGCCGCCCTCACAGCTCTACTTCCGCCACTGCGTCATCTCCTCCAACCGAAACTTCACTAAAGCTCTCCTGCATATGTTGCGGGACTGTCACTCATGGAAAAAAGGATACTGCGCAGACATGGCTTAGTCGCAGTCAGAGGGACTGTTTTCAGAATGAATTTACACCTGGCTGGGGAATGTGCAAGGTTCTGAAACTCATTGGTTCGTTGATATCGGGGGAGGTGCCCAAACAGTGAGGTCATCGGCCCCATCGGATTAGATAAAAATGGGGAAGGAAGTCGGCCGAGCCCTTCCAAAGGAACCATCGCACCATTTGCTTGAAGCGATGTAGGGAAAACACGGAAAACCTAAAGCAGGATGGAGGACGAGAGTCTGAATGGAGTCCAGTGTGCTAGCGACTGCACCATCTCACTTGGTCCTGAAGTTTCCTTAAAACTGTCCGCCAGGCCGGGACCTGAACCTGCGACCTTTGACAGATTTAATACATGTGTAAGGTGTCAGGCAAATCCAATACCTTCCATGAAAACCCTGACATGATAAGCAAATCCAGTAGTATGTCACATAGCTCCGAATAAATCGTGACATTAAATTAACCAAAGTAATACGAGTAACGAGTGAGCAAATGGAATACCACGGACTAACACAAGAATGCCTAAATGCATGTCATACCTTCCCACCGTGAGACAGACGCAGTTCCCAGGGGAGAAACGAGAACAGAAGCCGAGAGCAGAACCGTGTTAAGCTGAAGGCCCTACGATAAGGGATGGACACCCACATCTCCAGCTAACCGCTAGGACCACCCCAGCAGCAAATTTTAGCGTGAGACATTTTCGCGTCTCTGTTACGTTGCAAACTTTAAAAACATTGCCCCACCACGAAAAGTATAACGTTTCTCATTGGAGAGATAGAATTTTTGTAGGCGGAGCTTAAGGTTAGCATTGAGACCCTGATTCGTCAGATGAAAACACAGCCAGATAGTTTTTTTAAAACCAACTTCGGTAAATTGTAGTAAGGAGAAGTTAAGGGAGAGTTGCTTCCGAGACGGCGAGGTGAGCGGAGCTGTGCTGCCCGCCCCCCCTGACGAACACCGACAAGGGAATGAACGCACGCGATGCCACATAACAACGCATAAAGCTTCACTCAGAACTGCAGAAGTCTCATCTGTTACAACCCCTTTTTGCGTAATACTAGTGTCGATCGTCAATTAAAGCTCATGGTGTTCACATTTGCCACTTGAAGTAAAAATCTGAAACGCGATGATTGTCTGTTATATAGTTATTGAGAAGCCACATCAGCCACTGTAATTTACGACAAGTTAGATAAGTAATTAAAGACAATTGAGGGTCACTGTAGACCATTTTGATAGTTTTCTCTTTTGTGAAACTTAATTTAAACATAGATTATAGATATGATATGGTATAGGTCATCCTTCGATCCATTGTACAACTTGGAAACCCATTCAGGGAATCTTCGTTCACATCTTTGTTGAACGCAGTTGGTTTTTACCATCCTGTATTAAAACATGTCCTTTTATCAATAGTGCAATTTATAAAGGATGTTTTGTGAGTAGAATAAAATTTCCAGTGGTGAACTTAACTGCTTTTTCGACGTTATTTTACCAGCTAACTAAAAATAGGAAAGCCTTGAACCCCTTCCACTAAATTTAGTTAGTATTAAGATTATTTTACAGGGAGTGCAGTGGAGCTGACGCTGAAATCATTAAGTATTTGGTTATATCATCGCTAGTCTCACTGAACTCTTCTGAATTCTACATGTCATGTGTGGTCTGGCGTCTCCTTACCAGCAACAGGTCCCAGGTTCAAACTAGTCAGTTCCTTAAAAAAACACGCTCAGAGCGTCGTTGCGCGAAAGTGGTAGGAAGACACGACTTAGAACAGACAGACACCACGCAGAATGTTGGACATGTGGAAGTTTCAAATCAATGTACAATCCACTGCAGAGTGACATTTCACTCTGGAAACCTCAGGTGTGTTGTTATATAAACTAGAAAACGCTAAACTTTGTCTCATGAAGCTCAGTGTAATTCCTCCAGCGACATTTCTAATTTGTTTACAAGTTTATATGACAACTAGCTCTGCAGATGACGAAGTAATTGAAGAAATGTATGATGAAATAAAAGAAATTATTCAGATAGTGAAGGGAGACGAAAATTTAATAGTCATGGGTGACTCGAATTCGGTAGTAGGAAAAGGGAGAGAAGGAAACGTAGTAGGTGAATATGGATTGGGGCTAAGAAATGAAAGAGGAAGCCGCCTGGTAGAATTTTGCACAGAGCATAACATAATCATAGCAAACACTTGGTTTAAGAATCATGATAGAAGGTTGTATACATGGAAGAAGCCTCGAGATACTGACAGGTTTCCGATAGATTACGTAATGGTAAGACAGAGATTTATGAACCAGATTTTAAATTTTAAGACAATTCCAGGGGCAGATGTGGACTCTGATCACAATGTATTGGTTATGAACTGTAGATTAAAACAGAAGAAACTGCAAAAAGGTGAAAATTTAAGGAGATGGGATCTGGATAAACTGAAAGAACCAGAGGTTGTACAGAGTTTCAGGGAGAGCATAAGGGAACAATTGACAGGAATGGGGGAAAGAAATACAGTAGAAGAAGAATGGGTAGCTTAGAGAGATGAAGTAGTGAAGGCAGCAGAGGACTTAGTAGGTAAAAAGACGAGGGCTAGTAGAAATCCTTGGGTAACAGAAGAAATACTGATTTTCATTGATGAAAGGAGAAAATATAAAAATGCAGTAAATGAAGCAAGCAAAAAAGAATACAAACGTCTCAAATATGAGATCGACAGGAAGTGCAAAATGGCTAAGCAGGGATGGCTAATGTAAGGATGTAGACGCTTATCTCACTAGGGGTATGATAGATACTGCCTACAGGAAAATTAGAGAGACCTTTGGAGAACAGAGAACCACTTGTATGAATATCAAGAGCTCAGATGGAAACCCAGTTCTAAGCAAAGAAGGGAAAGCAGAAAGGTGGAAGGAGTATATAGAGGGTCTATACAAGGGCGATGTACCTGAGGACAATATTATGGAAATGGAAGAGGATGTAGATGAAGATGAAATGGGAAATACGATACTGCGTGAAGAGTTTGACAGAGCACTGAAAGATCTGAGTCGAAACAAGGCCCCGGGAGTAGACAACATTCCATTAGAACTACTGACGGCCTTGGGAGAGCCAGTCCTGACAAAACTCTACCATCTGGTGAGCAAGATGTATGAGACAGGCGAAATACCCTCAGACTTCAAGAAGAATATAATAATCCCGATCCCAAAGAAAGCAGGTGCTGACAGATGTGAAAATTACCGAACAATCAGTTTAATAAGTCACGGATGCAAAATACTAACGCGTATTCTCTACAGACGGATGGAAAAACTGGTAGAAGCTGACCTCGAGGAAGATCAGTTTGGAGTCCGTAGAAATGTTGGAACACGTGAGGCAATACTGACCCTACGACTTATCTTAGAAGCTAGATTAAGGAAAGGCAAACCTAAGTCTCTAGCATTTGTGGACTTAGAGAAAGCTTTTGACAATGTTGAGTGGAATACTCTCTTTCAAATTCTAAAGGTGGCAGGGGTAAAATACAGGGACCGAAAGGCTATTTACAATTTGTACAGAAACCAGATGGGATTTACAAGAGTCGAGGGGTACGAAAGGGAAGCAGTGGTTTGGAAGGGAGTGAGACAGAGTTGTAGCTTATCCTCGATGTTATTCAATCTGTATATTGAGCAAGCAGTGAAGGAAACAAAAGAAAAATTCGGAGTAGGTATTAAAATCCACGGAGAAGAAATAAAAACTTTGAGGTTCGCCGATGACATTGTAATTCTGTCAGAGACAGCAAAGGACTTGGAAGAGCAGTTGAACGGAATGGACAGTGTCATGAAAGGAGGGTATAAGATGAACATCAACAAAAGCAAAACGAGGATAATGGAATGTAGTGGAATTAAGTCGGGTGATGCTGAGGGTATTAGATTAGGAAAAGAGACAGTTAAAAGTAGTAAAGGAGTTTTGCTATTTAGGGAGCAAAATAACTGATGATGGTCGAAGTAGAGAGGATATAAAATGTAGATTGACAATGGCAAGGAAAGCGTCTCTGAAGAAGGGAAATTTGTTAACATCGAGTATAGATTTAAGTGTCAGGAAGTCGTTTCTGAAAGTATTTGTATGGAGTGTAGCCATGTTTGGAAGTGTAACATGGACGATAAATAGTTTGGACAAGAAGAGAATACAAGCTTTCGAAATGTGGTGCTACAGAAGAATGCTGAAGATTAGATGGGTAGATCACATAACTAATGAGGAGGTATTGAATAGGATTGGGGAGAAGAGAAGTTTGTGGCACAACTTAACCAGAAGAAGGGATCGGTTGGTAGGATATGTTCTGAGGCATCAAGGGATCACGAATTTAGTATTGGAGGGCAGAGTGGAGGGTAAAAATCTTAGAGGGAGAGCAAGAGATGAATACACTAATCAGATTCAGAAGGATGTAGGCTGCAGTAGGTACTGGGAGAGGAAGAATCTTGCACATGAGAGAGTAGCATGGAGAGCTGCATCAAACCAGTCTCAGGACTGAAGACCACAACAACAACATTTGTTCACACAACAGTATAAACTTTCCAAAAGGATCCTGCTTTTAATTGGATTTCTGACTGATCTACTGTGCCGGACAAAAGAAGTAAAGCACCGAAAACTACGGCCCGATATCGGTTTCACTTGCCAGAAGTATACACCACCGGGAAGTATGTTAACGATTAGAACTGAAGTTTTCTGTGACAGGTAGAGCTTGCCATGAGACTGCATTAGTATTGTTGGGTTGAGTGTTGCTGCCAGCCTTGGTTGAGAATGGAAGGGGGGTGAACAGTGTCAGGTGTTGAGTGATCACTGAGAAGGCCACAGACATGCGCTGCACCCGTGTGAGACAGTATTATCAGCTCCTATCAATGTTTGGAAGCGGTCTTGATTGTTTCGGGGATTATGGGACTAAACGGCGAGGTTATCGGCCTCGCGTTCCAAAGTTTCTTGCAAAAGATACAAGGTACCCTGAAAGTGGGCGGATCCAGTGAGAGAGGGGTCAACCTATGAAGCGAAGAAGTTAAAATATACACAGTGGAAGGCACAAAAGGGTAGGTCAAATCTAAAAAGTCGGAAAATGGGGGGATAAAAGAGCGGTCATGGGTCATGGGTCATGGGTCCCACACCCAGAAAACATGAGGAGACGCCCCGACTACAATCACCCTGTCCCTGCTCCAGGAGTAAAGCGAAACATTATAGAAAGGTATCTTAGTGTGGGTCTCCACTTCACCAGACTATCGAATCGTGCAGCATCCAGACTCGGGGGGCATTTGGATGTGCCAGTGGCCTGATGTTGGACTGAATGGAAATATAAGGGCACGCAAGCTCATTGTGAAGGTTTGGGACCATGTGTGACCACCACAAGGGACGCTTTCTATATTGTGCACCAAACAAACTGCAGTCCCTTCACATATCTACCTGCGATTTTAAAACGAGTAATGGACTCCCTGCATGACTCTGTATCATCCCACACCACTGGTAAGAGATATCAGCAGTGGGACCAGCGAACTACCGTTCCAAGTGTAGGCTGCTGTTAACACAAGAACACAAATGGCTCCGTTTGGAGTTGTCCCGTGTCAGGGAATCATTCACTGCTGGTTAATGCATTGTTTTCAGCGACGAATCGAGGTTCTGCATGCCTCCACATGACCAATGTGGGCGAGTTTGCCAGCGATCTGGGGACAGGTCCCATTCTTACAGTGTTTTGGACACGCAATGTCGTTTGCCAGCGATCTGGGGACAGGTCCCATTCTTACAGTGTTTTGGACACGCAATGTCGTGTTATTGCTGGCGTCATTGTGTGGGGAGCCGTCGCATAAGTCTTCAGATCACGGCTGTCACAGACTCCGGGGACTGTGATGGTGCAAAGGTACACCATGGACATACTGCGGCCACGTGTGTGGCCACTGGTATCACAATACTCTTGTGCCGAGTTTCAACAGGGTTATGCTGGTCCCCACATGGCATGTGACTCTATGAAATGTCTCCATGATCTTGAGGTACATCCGTGGCCAGCGAGATTCCCAGATTGTGATGTCGTCAGTCATACGACCATACCGCCGCCTCGACTGAGAGATGCATATGCCGGGTGCGATTCTCTCGATAAACGGAACAGAAGAACGGCTGTGTTAGCCAAAGAGTGCACAGCCAGTCGCAGTACTCATGCTCGCCCACTTCATGTGCAGCAGGAGAGTAGTGCAGTCTTGCCAGTCCACAGTTCGTAGCCGCGCTCGGTGGTCAGCCAGCGCCGATGTTAGTCACCGGTTTAAGCTCAGTCACTGCTGCCATCAAGTCTTTTTAGCTCCGTTCCAAGTTAGTCTTCAAATTCACAGGATTCGACATTCAAGATTACGAGAGATTAATTCGTCGTTGCAAGATTTGTGGCTTGTAAATTGTCATTCTACAGTTGGTAGAACACTTGCCCGCGAAAGGCAAAGGTCCCGAGTTCGAGTCTCGGTCCGGCACACAGTTTTAATCTTCCAGGAAGTTTCATATCAGCGCACACTCCGCTGCAGAGTGAAAATATCATTCTGGAAACATCCCCTAGGCTGCTAAGTCATGTCTCCGCAATATCCTTTCTTTCAGGAGTGCTAGTTCTGCAAGGTTCGCAGGAGAGCTTCTGCAAAGTTTGGAAGCTAGGAGACGAGATACTGGTAGAAGTAAAGCTGTGAGGACGGGGCGTGAGTCGTGCTTGGGTAGCTCAGTTGGTAGAGCACTTGCCCACGAAATGTAAAGGTCCCGAGTTTCGAGTCTCGGTCCGACACACAGTTTTAATCTGCTAGGAAGTTTCATTCTACCGACGCTTAGTCTAGTCGCGTCTTCTATAATTGTCAACCAGCAGATCATGTACTACAACAAAGTTAAGTAATAAATGCTTTCTTATATCGTACTCCTGGTAATTAACTGTGTTTTCCTGTTGTAGCTACCAAGCGGTCTTGGCATAGTAGAACCCACGTTTCCACCTCCTTGGCTACCTCAAATATTTCCCAACCTCATGTTGGTGGACTCGATTATGGTACAAGATCTAGAGCCATCACAGATCTGTCCCCGACTGGACGTGTGTGGGACAGGCTCGGACTCAACTCCGTCCCGGAAGCACTATCCAGTACATCAAGGATAATTTACAACAGCAGTCGACCACCTTGCCTCAGGAGACGACAAAATAGCTTTATGGCATCCCTTCCAACAAAATCCGTGCATGATTCCAGGCCAGAGGCAGTGCAACGTCATAGTAATTAGTCGACTCACATTGCCAACGTCCTTGTAGTTTTTACTCGATTTTATAATCACTCAAATAAAACCACCTACGCTCTCAATACGCAAAGTTTCACTTCGTTTCCTTCTCTCCTTCCTGGATATTCATTTATTTGTCGCACAGTGTATTCTGCAAATGGTAGCGCAAAGAAGCTTTCGACATATTACCCAGTCATCACGTACTTGTATTCAGCTGTTATTTTATAGGCTGTTAGATCTTTTAACACCTATTTACGTTTCCAGGATAAAATTTTCCCTCTGCAGCGGAGTTCGCGCTGATACGAAACTTCCTAGTGCTTGGGCAGCTCATTTGGTACAGCACTTCCCGGCGAAAGGCAAAGATCCCGAGTTCGAGTACCGGTACGGGACACAGTTTTAGTCTGCCAGGAACTTTCATATCAGATCACACTCCGCTCCAGAGTGAAAATTTCATTGTGGAAACATTTCCAAGGCTGTGGCTAAGTCATGTCTCCGCAATATCATTTCTTCCAGGAGTGCTAGTTCCACAAGGTTCGAAGGAGAGCTTTGTGAAGTTTGGAAGGTAAGAGTCGAGGTACTGGCGAAAGTAAAGTTGTGAGGACAGGTCGTGAGTCATGCCGGGGTATGTCAGCTGCTGGCACTATAGCTCAGCGTGTTTTGTCTGAGGGTTAGCCGCCCTCTGTAAAAAAATAAAAAAAAGAGTGGATGGATCAACGAACAACCTAAATGGATGTCGTTGGACGTCTGCCCCGAACAAATTCAACGAACAATGTAGAACAAATTGAGATTAAAAAAAGGTTGGTGGAGCGTTTTACGGCGAAAGGCAAAGGTCCCGAGTTCGAGTCTAGGTCTGTCACACAGTTTTTATCTGCCAGGAAGTTTCACCCTTACGTTATCAAGTATTAGGTTGGTGCATAAGTTCGTAGCATTTTTCATTATCATGTTGGTATTCCGGTTGCTGTAGGCTTATTTATCGATTGTCATCTTTTATTCGTAGTTAACTTTTGCTGTTCGGGTTTACATACTGACATTTTGTCATTTGGAGATAGTGAGTGGAGCTGTGGACGTTAGAAAATGGAGTGGCAAGTGGAGAAATCGGAACATTGAAAGGTCTCTGTTGGATTCCTTTCATGTTAATTTCTTAAATCTGTTGTCATTTACGGTATAAATTCCTCTTCTAAATCTACTGTGGTGTTTCTGACTATCTGGGAGGAGACTGAGCAGTGGAACATGTTACTTTTACACATAAACAAGAACGATCTGTCACACCACTACACTTTAAAACACAGTTTATATGTAATTCATGTCACACAGTCTCATACGGAACCTACATCCACTTTCTTTTATATACTGTATATGATAAGATACTGTCATCCCCCTTCCCTTCTGTGTGAGAGGATGAATGAGCAAACGTATTTCTAGTTGCATGCTTTATGGTATCAGACAAGCCTGTCTGCTAGAGAACAGTAGGACCAACGTCGGAACAGGTAGCTACGCTTTCTAGAAGCAAAGAGGTTTCTATTCTTAGTATGGTCCTGTCCGTCCCTTGTCATGTTGGTAGAGAAAGCTGCCTCTCTGGTCACTTCCGTTTGTGTCTGGGAAGCACGCTCGGTAGGAGCGCAGGGCAGTCTGTCTGTGGCGAGCGTCTGAAGCGGCAAGATCTCCGGCTAAGCGCGCGTCTGCTAAGTCCGTAGGACAATGGATTTCTTAAGTTCAGCCTAACTGAAAATTTAAGCACCTTTATTTCAGGTTTAGATCTAAAATATCTAATGTTATCTTAAACTGCAACGCAGTGTAACTCGACTGTGAAGTTCAGAGTATCTTCCGGTAGTTGCTTTGTCACTACTTTGTGAGTAAAGTGGAACCACGTGTTGATCAGTAGCTCTAAGATCATCAATCTTAAATGCGAATGTGCGTGAGATTGTAACGTCTCGTCTTGACAATACTTTTCAATATAGCAACTTTTCTTTATGTTCAACCCACATGGGGTGTACCTTGCGAGACCAGTACCACGTGCTTATACAATTGTTTGACCCATGAGGTTAATAGTAAGACGATAGTAACCAGTTCGAGGTTTTTCTTTTGTAAATTGCTTTTCGATGTAATTTATTCTAATTATCAAAATTATTGTGGAGTTACACTTTTTGTGTAAACCAAGCTGAACACGTGAAGCATGTGGTGTAATCATAAAAGTAGCCTCAGCTATTCTTTTCGGGAAGATTTCACAGAGAGTTAGTATGAATTTAGTATACCAGTGTGTGGTAATTACATGACGGACAGGATTGCGCTCCGAACGTAACTTCTTTGGGTGAAAATTGAATCGGTTGGTTGTGGTTAATTTCCTCTTGAATATGTTTCAACGTTCTTCGTGTGTTATTTTATGAATGCAGTGCTGTATGCAGTCTCCCAATCCTCTCTATTTGATGTGTTCCGTAAGATTACAAACTCACATTTTCACAATCCTAAATAAGGCACCACTTTAGTTATGAATCAAGTTTGATATGCTGAAATTATAACGGAACAATGATCAATGTTAAAATAAATGTCCAAATATAAACTGATTTATTTCTTTTTATTTAAATTGTCTTCGTATATATATATATCACCGGTTATCGTAAGATGAGTACTAAAAGATTATAATTAATGTTAGTCTGGTTGGGAATTTGGTAAGCTAGACTGGATACCTCGTGAAACAGTTGCGCAGTAATGCAAGGTTAACTTCCTCAGACAGCTCACAGCTTTTAACCCACTTTTATGGTCTTGAATAGCAGCACCGCTTGCAGAATAAATTAATGCAACAACATTACACATAACAACATTACATTTTGTCATTTGGAGATAGTGAGTGGAGCTGTGGACGTTAGAAAATGGAGTGGCAAGTGGAGAAATCGGAACATTTTCGACATGTTCTCGTGCCTGAGTTCAGTCAAGGGGTGACACCGGCGGATGCAGCAGAAACATTGCGCCGTATGTTAGGACAATGCCATTGTGCAGAGCGCGACAAGGAAATGCCTTTCTCGTTTTAAGGAGAATCGTTTTGACATTAGTGACACTCTACGTTCAGGAAGACCTTTCGGGTTTGAAGAAGATCGTTTGAACAAAGATCCATGCCAATGCAGTCGAGTAGTGGAAAATGTGATGAACTTGGTTCAAATGGCTCTGAGCACTATGGGACTTAACTTCTGAGATCATCAGTCCCCTAGAACTTACAACTACTTAAACCTAACGAACCTAAGGACATCACACAACACCCAGTCATCACGATGCAGAGAAAATCCCTGACCCCGCCGGGAATCGAAACCGGGAACCCGGGCGCGGGAAGCGAGAACGCTACCGCACGAACACGAGCTGAGGACAATAGCTAAAGTCTCTGGTGTATCTCCTGTGTTTATTAGACTGCTGGAAGGACGCTACGAACTTTTACACAAACCTCTCAACTTCATCTGCAATGTAATGTTTGTTTTGTGAGGTTTGTCTGGTCATAAAATAATTTTTCTTTGGAGGTACTTTTGTTGTATGTGGTGACAAAATGTAATCGCGTGCCACTCTGCGGTAACTCGCCATCAAATCGCCCTCACATTTAGTGGTAAGACGGCCCAGGCAGCAATCGTGTGATTTTGAGGCGAACATCTCGTCGCGCCTGTCAAAAACTGCAAGCAGATCAAGCATGAAAACAGAAATAAGGTGTATTGTTCTGTGAAAAAAGTCTGTAGTCTTGGCAGTTGTCGTACTATACATTGGTTACAGAGTGTCAGTCATGTCGTAAGAATACGTTACCGTCGCAAGCAAATGGTGTACAGTGGGGGCCGATAGTGAATGGATTTATTAGTATAAAGTTTGATTTTTATTTTTTCAGTTGTTGTTCGTCAGTGCCTTCTGCCCGGCGGTAATTTGCAACGTCCCAGTCACGTTGCCAGAACCGCATAGAACCACAGTGAAACTCACATGCTGAACCATCAGGAGCTAAATTCACGTGTTGCTGACGAGCTAACGCTACCGAACTACGCGTCTTACGATCTGACCGACCAATAGGGAGGCTTGGAGGTGGTCAAGTGGGGGTGGAACCGCGGCCAGCTGCCGGGAGCGGAAACGCCGTTCGCTCTCTAGTGCTGGCAGCTTCCAAACTGACCAGACGGCCTCCTCACCGGCTCTCTTGGGTGGCTGCCCATCCAGTCTCGGCGGCTTCTCCACGCCTGCCCTTCTTTACGCCATTAAAACTTCATACAGTTTAAACTATGTTTTATTCCTCACCTCAACGGGTGTTCACTGCTTTCCCCTCGTGGCCAATCCTGACGCACAAACAATGTGATGAGCAGTGGGAGCAGGCGAGATACCACATAGACGCCTCACAGAAATGAAAACAACAACTAAACGGGAGTGAACTGTGTTACAACAAACGAATTCAAGAGTTGAAACTTCCGAAACGGGGCGAAACTTTAATAATAATAATAATAATAATAATAGTTGAAAACATATGTATTCACAAAGCACAGAGAAACTGTGTGTTTGTGAAACTGTTGCGGTTATTCGTTGCAGCTTATGTGACGAACTATTTGTGGTGTGCGTACTGTAAGACCTTAGGTACACACACCATGAGATTATTTGACTTGTCGCTCTAACGAAGTAGGCGAGTGTCAGCAATATGTCTCATTGTCTTATCGTGGCGTGTTTATCTTCTGCCAATAGGTCAGACGAGAGAAATGCCACTTGCACGCTTAGCGTAGCAGATTGACGGTGACCAACTTTAAATAGAACTTGATTAATTTTCACACACATTTATTAAAATAATAACGTGCATAAACATTACGTAACTTGATTCTGGATGCTATTTACAATTGACAATTTGAAGTTCCTTTGGTCTTGGTACATTAATCTTATTCTCGCATATCGCTGATACTTGACAAAAGTGTCTATACATTTATCTTCATGGCTATGTACAGGAATATGGTAATATTATTAGGCGCAGACTGAAACTTGACTATAGACTGGTACAGACTAATGCAGACTGGTGCAGGCAAATGCAGACTGACTAAATGGTTCAAATGGCTCTGAGCACTATGGGACTTGACTTCTGAGGTCATCAGTCCCCTAGAACTTAGAACTACTTAAACCTAACTAACCTAAGGACATCACACACATCCATGCCCGAGGCAGGATTCGAACCTGCGACCGTAGCGGTCACGCGGTTCCAGACTGAAGTGCCCAGAACCGCACGGCCACACCGGCCGGCGCAGACTGACTAATCGGAGGTCTGTACACTCGTTATAATACCTCGCACGTTCATGTATCACTGCGCGAGTGTGATCCGCGAGGAGAAAAGGTTCTACGTTAGCAGCAATCTCATTGGCTGGCTGCGTTACATATTAATACGCGGATCGGCGGAAGCAGAATTTGGTCCGTCTCTAAGGCAGCGCCATCTCGTAGTGCGGAGACGGACGAGCGCTGCGCCTGCGCTGTTGTGCTTAGCGGGGCGCGCTCTAGTGGGTAAGTTGTGTACGCGCTGACTACTCGGAACTATGAACACAACACTATTATGTTTCCCTCATTTCCTTCGGAGTGATCACATTCATACGAACACCTATATCGGGTAAGGAGGCATATCTCACTCACTCACCAGTCGTACAAATTAGGTGCGTCTGTGAGAGAGTCCTATCACATGGCACTCGTACTGTCACTAATGCAGTGCAAGAGACACCATACGTGTTTTCCGGTGGAGAATTTGGCTGACTGGTCGCTTTGTTTGCGGTTCTGATTCCACCCGTGGTCTAGGGGTAGCGTCTTTGATTAATAATCACAACGTCTTCGGTCCCGGGTTTGATCCCCCCCACTGCCTAAATTTTGATAAGTAATCAGCATTGGCGGCCGAAGACTTCCGGCATAAGAAGTCAGCCTCATTCTGCCAACGGCCTTGTCAAAGAGGGCGGAGGAGCGGATAGAGGTTCAGGGCACTCTCTTGTCCTAGGGGTGGGAAATTGCCCCTAAAGGCGGAAGAATCAGCAATGATCAACGACATGAGGATGCAGAAGGCAATGGAAACCACTGCATTAAAGACACGTAACGTGTATCCACAGGACATGTGGCCTGTAATTGAAGAAGTATCATGATCATCTCTCCATTGGCAAAAGATTCCGGAATAGTCCCCCATTCAGATCTCGGGGAGGGGACTGCCAAGGGGGAGGTTACCATGAGAAAAAGATTGAATAATCAACGAAAGGATAACGTTCTACGAGTGGGGGCGTGGAACGTCAGAAGCTTGAACGTGGTAGGGAAACTAGAAAATCTGAAAAGAGAAATGCAAAGGCTCAATCTAGATATAGTAGGGGTCAGTCAAGTGAAGTGGAAGGAAGACAAAGATTTCTGCTCAGATGAGTACCGGATAATATTAACAGCAGCAGAAAATGGCATAATACGTGTAGGATTCGTTATGAATAGGAAGGTAGGGCAGAGGGTATGTTACTGTGAACAGTTCAGCGACCGGGTTGTTCTAATGAGAATAGACAGCAGACCAACACCGACAACGATAGTTCAGGTATACATGGCGACGTCGCAAGCTGAAGATGAACAGATAGAGAAAGTGTATGAGGATATTGAAAGGGTAATGTAGTATGTAAAGGGGGACGAAAATATAATAGTCATGGGTGACTGGAATGCAGTTGTAGGGGAAGGAGTAGGAGAAAAGGTTACAGGAGAATATGGGCTTGGGACAAGGAATGAAAGAGGAGAAAGACTAATTGAGTTCTGTAACAAGTTTCAGCTAGTAATAGCGAATACCCTGTTCAAGAATCACAAGAGGAGGAGGTATACCTGGAAAAGGCCGGGAGATACGGGAAGATTTCAATTAGATTACATCATGTTCAGACAGAGATTCAAAAATCAGATACTGGACTGTAAGGCGTACCCAGGAGCAGATATAGACTCAGATCACAATATAGTAGTGATGAAGAGTAGGCTGAAGATCAAGACATTAGTCAGGAAGAATCAATACGCAAAGAAGTGGGATACGGAAGTACTAAGGAATGACGAGATACGTTTAAAGTTCTCTAACGCTATAGATACAGCAATAAGGAATAGCGCAGTAGGCAGTACAGTTGAAGAGGAATGGACATCTCTAAAAAGGGCCATCACAGAAGTTGGGAAGGAAAACATAGGTACAAAGAAGGTAGCTGCGAGGAAACCTTGGGTAACAGAAGAAATACTTCGGTTGATTGATGAAAGGAGGAAGTACAAACATGTTCCGGGAAAATCAGGAATACAGAAATACAAGTCGCTGAGGAATGAAATAAAGAGGAAGTGCAGGGAACCTAAGACGAAATGGCTGAAGGAAAATTGTGAACTCATCGAAAAAGATATGATTGTCGGAAGGACAGACTCAGCGTAGAGGAAAGTCAAAACAACCTTTGGTGGCATTAAAAGCAACGGTGGTAACATTAAAAGTGCAACGGGAATTCGACTGTTAAATGCAGAGGAGAGAGCAGATAGGTGGAAAGAATACATTGAAAGCCTCTATGAGGGTGAAGATTTGTCTGATGTGATAGAAGAAGAAACAGGAGTCGATTTAGAAGAGCTAGGGGATCCAGTATTAGAATCGGAATTTAAAAGAGCTTTGGAGGACTTACGGTCAAATAAAGCAGAAGGGATAGATAACATTCCATCAGAATTTCTAAAATCATTGGGGGAAGTGGCAACAAAATGACTATTCACGTTGGTGTGTAGAATATATGAGTCTGGCGACATACCAACTGACTTTCGGAAAAGCATCATCCACACAATTCCGAAGACGGCAAGAGCTGACAAGTGCGAGAATTATCGCACAATCAGCTTAACAGCTCATGCATCGAAGCTGCTTACAATAATAATATACAGAAGAATGGAAAAGAAAATTGAGAATGATCTATGTGACGATCAGTTTGGCTTTAGAAAAAGTAAAGGGACGAGAGAGGCAATTCTGACGTTACGGCTAATAATGGAAGCAAGGCTAAAGAAAATTCAAGACACTTTCATGGGATTTGTCGACCTGGAAAAAGCGTTCAACAATATAAAATGGTGCAAGCTGTTTGAGATTCTGAAAAAAGTAGGGGTAAGCTATAGGGAGAGACGGGTCATTGAAAGGTCTCTGTTGGATTCCTTTCATGTTTAATTTCTCAAATTTGTTGTCTTTTATGGAATAAATTCCTCTTCTAAATTTACTGTGGCGTTTCTGACTATCTGGGAGGAGACTGAGTAGTGGAACGTGTTACTTTTACACGTAAACAAGAACGATCTGTCACACTACTACACTTTAAAACACAGTTAATATGTAATTCATGTCACACAGTCTCATACGGAACCTACGTCCGCTTTCTGTTATATACTGTATATGATAAGATACTGTCATCCCCCTTCCCTTCTGTGTGAGAGGATGAATGAGCAAACGTATTTCTAGTTGCATGCTTTATGGTATCAGACAAGCCTGTCTGCTAGAGAACAGTAGGACCAACGTCGGAACAGGTAGCTACGGTTCCTAAAAGCAAAGAGGTTTCTATTCTTAGTATGGTCCGGTCCGTCCCTTGTCATGTTGGTATAGGAAGCTGCCCCTCTGGCCCCTTCCGTTTGTCTTTGTGAGCCTCTCTGAGGAAGCACGCTGGGTGGTAGACAGTTGCAGTCCAGTAGTAACAGTTGCA
The DNA here is from genome assembly GCF_023898315.1 of Schistocerca nitens. NCBI lineage: Eukaryota > Metazoa > Arthropoda > Insecta > Orthoptera > Acrididae > Schistocerca > Schistocerca nitens. Next base: position 19,661,821 of record NC_064623.1, on the reverse strand, counting down.
GTCTGGCAGTAGGCAGTTGCAGTCTGGCGGTGGCGAGCGTCTGAAATGGTAAGATCTCCGGCTAAGCGCGTGTCTGCTAAGTCCATAGGACAATGGATTTGTTAAGCTCAGCCTAACTGAGAATTTAATCACCGTGATTTCAGGTTTAGCTCTAAAACATCTAAGGTTATCTTAAATTGCAGCGTAGTGTAATTCTCGTGTGAAGTTCATATTATTTTCCGGTTGTTGCTTTGTTACTACTTTGTGAGTAAAGTGGAACCACGTGTTGATCAGTAACTCTAACTAAGATCAATCTTAAATGCCAATGCTTGTGTGATTATATAACGTCTCGTCTTAACAATATTTTTAATATAGCAACTTTTCTTTATGTTCAACCCACGTGGGATGTACTTTGCGAGACCAGTACCACGTGCTTATATAACTGTTTGACCCGTCAGGTTAATAATAAGACGTTAGTAACCAGTTCGAGGTTTTTCTTTTGTAATTTGCGTTTCGATCGAATTTTTTAATTATCAGAATTATTGTGGAGTTATACGGTTTGTGTAAACCAAGTTGACCACGTGAAGCATGTGGTGTAATCATCAAAGCAGCCCTCAGCTATTCTTTTCGTGAAGATTTCACAAAGAGTTAATATGAATTTAGTATACCAGTGTGTGGTAATTACATGATGGACAGGATTGTGCTTCGAATGTAATTTCTTTGACTGAAAATTTGAATCTGTTGGTTGTGGTTAACTTTCTCTTGCATGTGTTTCAATGTTCTTTGTGTGTTGTTTTATGAATCCAGTGTTGTATCCAGTCTCCCAATCTTGGCTCCATATTTTATGTGTTCCGTAAGATTCCAATCTCACATTTTCACAATCGTAAATAAGGCACCAGCTCAGTTATAACTCACGTATAATATGCTGAAATTTCGATGAGCAATCTTAAAATAAATTTCCAAATTTAAACTGATTTCTTTCTTTTTATTTAAATTCTCCTTTTTATATATATATATTACCGGTTGTTGTATGACTATTAAAATATTATAATTAATGTTTAGTCTGATTGGTAATGTGGTAAACCTAGACTAGATACCCAGTCGTGAAACAGTTGCGTAGTAATGCAAGATTAACTTCCCCAGACAGCTCACGGCTTGTAACCCGGTTTCATTGTATATTAGCACCGATTTCAGCATAGCAAATTCCTGTAGAAACGTTACATCATATACAATATGTACAACAACCAAGAGGGAATAATAAGAGTGGACGATCAAGAACGAAGTGCTCATATTAAGAAGGGTGTAAGACAAGGCTGTAGCCTTGTTTTGTTTTCTATATTTGTGTGTTTTCTATATTTGTGTGTTTTATATGTGTGTGTGTGGTTTTTTTTTCTCTCGCTTGTAAATTCCACTGTTTCGATCAAAGAGAAAAATTTGTTTCGCGTGTGAAAAAGTGCGTACTAGGTTGAGTATCTTTCGTGTGACTGTCGTAATTTTTGGGGGACACATTTATTTTGATTAGTGTGTTGCGTACTGGGTGTAAATTGCACTAATGCTGACACGTAACCAAGCTAAAAGTAAGCGGTCTGACAACTTAAGCAACATTACCAAGGGGATAATTTGATTTCCAATATTAACGCGTCGGGCGGTTCCGAAAATGCAATGGAGAATACTTCAGACGAAATGCAAAACAGCACGAACGGGCTCACATCAGAGCCAGAAATTAATTTGCCTCCAACTAACCAAATTGATTTAGCAGAACTCATGAAAGCCCTACTGCAACAAGGTAAAGACAACGCACAGAAATTTGAAAAATCGATCCGCGAGCTAGGCGAACAAATGACACAGAAATCAGAAAAATCGTTCCGTGAGCAAAAAGAATCATTTGAAAAATCGATCCGGGAGCTAGGCGAACAAATGACGCATAAATTTGAAAAATCGATTCGCGAGCTAGGCGAACAAATGACGCATAAATCAGAAAAATCGATCCAAGAATTAGGCCGTACATTTGAACAAATCGATGACCGTCCGCAAGCCGTAGAACAGGGGAAGCGGAGTGGCGATACCGAATCTGAAGAGAGCGAAGAACAGCTACTTAGGATTTTCCAAGAGCTGAGAGAAGAATGCCAAAGGGAACACCAACAGGTACTCTCGAGGGTCCAAGAGGCGGAAATGCATTGTCCCACGGCCGTTAGCAACACAATAGCGGACAACAGTTTAGCGATCCACGCGTTGGAACAGCAGGTCGAACAATTGAAGCAGACTGGGGCGGAGGAGAAGAGACAAACAGGTGAAAAGATTGCGGCATTAGCGGACATTGTAGGCACGATGAAGCTGACGGAAAGCGAGAACAATACTACACCGGTAGCGGCCGCAGAGACCGAAGAAGTGCGTTCGCTTCTTAAATTTCAGAAGGGACAATTCGAAGTGAACAGGCGACACAAAGCTGTAACAGGCGAATTACAAGAACGCGTGGCGCATCTGGAAAACCGCATGGCGTGTGATTCCGAACTCGCCAATAGCACAAAAAATAGCCGTACGAACAGTGCAGAGAGGGACTCCGGCCACGAGGGAGATTTTGACGACAGGGAAGAATGTAATTTGAGGGGCAGACATGAGACAAAGAGAAACATACAAGGGCCTCGCCAGGAGGAAATGCGGGGATTTGATTTCAAACATTTCCTTACGGTAAGAAAGTTTGAGATATTCCGAAATTCTCAAAAAGGCATACATCCACGAGCATGGCTCGAGCAATTTGAGTTCTGTCTTCCTCCCGACTGGGCAAGTTCACATAAGTTAGAATATATGTGTGGCTATTTGGAAGGCGAACCGGCGAGTCGCATGAGGTCGGCAGCGCGTCACTGCAACTCCACTCGGGACTTTCGACAAGCCTTTCTCTCCGCCTATTGGTCGGAAGCGGCACAAGATAGGGTCAAACATGGCATAATTATGCTGCCAAATTTGAACCAGTCTGGTTTCGGCAGCCCTGCACGCCTATTCGACCACATGCTGCAGGCAAATCAATTTTTATACGACCCATACGGGCCTGCGGAACTAATTAGGATATGCATCACCAAATTGCCGATGCACTTGCGGCACGTCATTCTTGCGGGACGATGCAAAGAGGACGTGGAAACGTTTAAAACACTTCTCCAAGAGTTGGAATATAATACAGCAGAATGCCCGCCTAATCAGGCACAAAGTTATTACGGGGCACAGCAGCGCGACCGCAGTCGTGGCCGTAATACTAATCAATGGCATGACTGGTCGTTGCGACGCGAACCGAACAATAAGCGGGACCCGCCGTATAGAAACTGGGGTGACAGTCGCGAACACAGGGGGAACAACAGAAATGATCGAGGACGTAGACAAGATCGTGAACGCTACAGGTACGGCAACCAGAATCGTTACTACGATGAACACGGTGGAAATAGGATTGTAGGCGGAGCACCTCATGATGTTGAAATTCGGCCGGCCAACCCTAGACATAATCCAGTAAATGGAAATGAACGAAACCGGCAATGACAAATGATCAGCCCAGAAGGCGCCAAATCGGAACAAATGAGCGACATGGCAAATGAGTACATAGGATTTATAGAGAGGAGAATGAATTGATTAGTTTAAATTTGTGACGTATGCATTTTGAATAATATGTTGGTAAAAATAATGATAAAGATGTTTTTATGTGATTGATTGAAGTGATGTTTTAATTTGTTTTTTTTCCTTGTGCAATTAGGATTTAGTTTGATTCAAATGTGAACATAAAAGGTTTCCTTGTGAACGAGTAAAATGCTGTTTATGTTTTTTTTGTGTGTAAATTGAATGGAGTCGCTCCTGAGAGAAGCAAGATCGTTGCTGAATCAATGCAAAACTCAGGGGAATATCCGATCTGTGGGTATTATGGGTCTGGCAAACCCAGGTCCCCAGCTGTTAGTAGCCTTCTTTCCGATTTTCTGCTTTCAGTGCTACTATCTATCTATTACTATTCTATATCTGTCTGTATAAATGAGGATCTCTTACTATAGTATGCGTGCTGTATGAATATTTTAAGATAGGAGAACTCTGAGAAAGGAATGAGTAAGTTTGGAATCTTGAAAACGGGATGCGATAATACGATTGTTTAACCATTGGCTTCTCAATATGCGATGATATGTTAATATTGATGATATATGTCTTTTTTGTTCTTTATAGCTGAGTACGTAAAGTGCTGCCTGTGGATTGCGTAAGTAGATTGATTCCCTTCAAGGTGAAAGAAGAATTGTGGTTTGTGTAATTTACGTGGTTCTGAAATATTATTGTGGTAGTCAAATACGAGCAGTTTTTCAGCAAATGGAGAATGGAACGGAAATATGAATCCTTTTTGTAGTCTTGATTGATGTTGAGCCAAAGCCTAAAAAATTATTCTGCGTTAATACTTGTCCTAGAAAAGCGACGTTTATGTGTTTTGCTGATGCTGTGAGCATTACAGCCTACTGTTTTCGCTGGTGCGGGATGCACTGCAGCTTATATGATTTGTACTGAGGAAATTTCCCTTTTGAAGGTAGAGGATGATTAAATAATTTTGATTATGGGAACGAAGGAAAGCTTGGTTTAAGGTAATAAGGATGAAGCAAAACATTTGTCATTTAAACTACAGGAGGATTCGAATCTTTTGTGTCTGTTGTAAGTTCAATATGTTAAGATGATACTGTTTTACAGAATAGAGGTGACCACAATTTTGCCATTCATGAGAAATGAGTCCAGAATAACCACCACAGGCGAAATAACTGATTTGGAAGCGAAAGGTAACGTAAAGAAGGAACGAAATCGAAGCAAAATGGGTAAGAAAATGTAATATAACCTGTATAATGCAAATAATCTAACCTTCTCAGAGCCATGTGTGTGATTAATTCTTGTGATAACGTAATTTTAGATGAAATTTTCTTACTGTTTTGTGTGTGAATATATGAGTATGATAAATGTATAATTGCGAGTCTCTTTTCAGGTGTGTGAACTGGTATAAATGTTTTGGCGTGTAAATAACCATTGTTCTTTTTAATGTGTATGTTTAAGGAAAGTCTCCATATTCATTATATGACAAGACGTATGCCGCGAGCGTCAAGAAGAGGGCGAATTAGAACATTGCTGTAGTGGTATATACACGGTGTTGAAATAGCAATGGAGTAGCTTGTGGGCTTAACTAGGAGTGGATAGAAGTAGAATATTGAGTAATGCATGTTTATGGGTAGTTAGTTTGTAGAATAGACAACAGGTGTGCATGTGTGTGTGTGTAAATAACATGTCAACCCTATGCTGTCCTGACCTATACTTGCACAAGGCATAATCTTATTCATTTTAGTGAATTAATTAGTAGCATTTGATTTATTAAAACACAAGTGAACCACATTAGTGATGTGGATTTAAATATTATATTGTCAGTTCATTTAATTTTTATTTTTTACATTGTCAAGTCATTTCACTTTTATTTTTTTTACATTGTCAAGTCATTTAAATTTTATTTTATATTGTCGATTCATCTAATTTTTTTATTAAAAAAAATAATTAAGTCTCACGTTTGTTCTTAAAAATTGTGAAAGACAATACTAAGTGGTATTATGTATGACATTTTATAATCACATAACTATGATGAACAATGTCTTTATATGCAGTTGTGAACGTGAAAGCGAACCGGCAAAACTCTTAAGAGACAGCGGGAGCAGCCGGACTAGTTGTAAACTGGCGGGTTTCCCAGCGGGACACGCTGTCAACCGGGACACTTTGGGAGCGCGGTCGACCACAAAAGAAGGGACGCCGCAAACACTTTCCCTTATACCTGGAGCTAATGGGCGGCCGCCCCGTGCGACCCTTCGTGAAGGCGTTGACCTGAGATGGACGAGCGGTCCACCGCGCGGAAATCCATCTGCTGGCAACGCACCACACGCACGCGACTGTGACGAGACGGCCGCGGTAAAACAACACAAAGGGCGTGGAGCCTTTTGACACATACTGTCCAGAGAAACTTGCAGACATCAACGACGCCTATCGACATTTCCTGAAGGATGCCTACTGTCAAGCGACAGTAAATCATGGTTCGATGTTCTCTGGTCGCTAAGGGTGGCACAAAAGAAGAGCCATTGAAGTGTCATCTTTGCCCAGAAATATCAACCTGGCGTGTCAATCGAGGATACCGCACGAATTTGACAACACAAACATGGAACCAAATCGAGATGTACGTGACACAGACCACCAAGAGAAACTTCATGAGAGGGCAGAGACGGCGGGATCGCACGCAACAGATGGACAAAAATCCCTACTGACAGCTGCAGCGACGAACCTCCCTCCCCCACCCCTTATATTGTGCCTCGGAACAGTGGAACTAGTGAGTGTATCAGTGAACAGTGATTATACGGTTCTTAGTTCAATGCATATACGTGTGTTTCTGTCACAGAAACTTTGACTCGTGTGTTTTGCAGGGACTCGATTTATTGGTGTTTATTAAACTCTGACTCTTGTATTTTGCAGGTGTTCTATATTTTTTTTAAACTTTGACTCTTGTATTTTGCGGGTGTTCTATATTTTTTTTAAACTTTGACTCTTGTATTTTGCAGGTGTTTTATTTATTGGTGTTTTTTTTTAGATGTTGACTATTGTACTGTTTTATTGATCAATGTTTGTTCTTGTGTGATGTATTAGATTTGTGTTATTTTGTTTCGTAAATTCATTCATGTGGCATTGCTTCATTTATCAGTCAGATTGCTAATCATTCTCGTTGGACTGTGATCGATTAGCCTTTGCATGGGGCATATTTATTGTGAGGAACCCCTTAAGGGTAACAGTCACATAATTAATTGTCGTCTCAGTATAACGACACAGTGATCATTGTTTGCTAACTAACTGAAATATAGTAGAGTGATTAAATTAATGCCACATAGTTATGTTCATTCTACAAATTATTAGTTTTGTAAGATATAGCATTTTTTTGCGATAACCACTATGTAAAACATGTTTTTTTTCTTATCAGTTTTTTTTTGCTTTTGCGAATTGTGCATTGTAATGTTCTGCTTTATAATACTGATGTTATTTCATGTTCCTTTTTAATTGCTGTGGCACCTTTGCTTTTTTCATAAATTTTGCTTGTTAATAAACAGTCATAAATTTTCCTGTGATCAGTTGGCTCTTGCAATGAGCAAATACTGGTGAACTCCATAAGGGTAACAACCAGAAATTGTTTTCATATTAATGACACAGGAACCATTATTTTTACTTGCTGACCGATTTAGGTCTACACGATCTTTTAAATAGGTGTCACAGATTGTGTGTTTTTTTTTTTCTCTCTTTGAAATTGGTAGATTGTAAAGATGTTTGAAATTATTGTGTTTTAGCAAGTAGCTGGTGACCTTTTGCCTTTACACTTTTGGTTTAAGTAGGGTGTGAGAAGCCTGCTTGGGAATGTCCTAGCATGGCCAGAAAATTCCCTGCACAGTCTTTTCCCGGAGCGTTGGGGTTATGAAAGGTCTCTGTTGGATTCCTTTCATGTTTAATTTCTCAAATTTGTTGTCTTTTATGGAATAAATTCCTCTTCTAAATTTACTGTGGCGTTTCTGACTATCTGGGAGGAGACTGAGTAGTGGAACGTGTTACTTTTACACGTAAACAAGAACGATCTGTCACACTACTACACTTTAAAACACAGTTAATATGTAATTCATGTCACACAGTCTCATACGGAACCTACGTCCGCTTTCTGTTATATACTGTATATGATAAGATACTGTCATCCCCCTTCCCTTCTGTGTGAGAGGATGAATGAGCAAACGTATTTCTAGTTGCATGCTTTATGGTATCAGACAAGCCTGTCTGCTAGAGAACAGTAGGACCAACGTCGGAACAGGTAGCTACGGTTCCTAAAAGCAAAGAGGTTTCTATTCTTAGTATGGTCCGGTCCGTCCCTTGTCATGTTGGTATAGGAAGCTGCCCCTCTGGCCCCTTCCGTTTGTCTTTGTGAGCCTCTCTGAGGAAGCACGCTGGGTGGTAGACAGTTGCAGTCCAGTAGTAACAGTTGCAGTCTGGCAGTAGGCAGTTGCAGTCTGGCGGTGGCGAGCGTCTGAAATGGTAAGATCTCCGGCTAAGCGCGTGTCTGCTAAGTCCGTAGGACAATGGATTTGTTAAGCTCAGCCTAACTGAGAATTTAATCACCGTGATTTCAGGTTTAGCTCTAAAACATCTAAGGTTATCTTAAATTGCAGCGTAGTGTAATTCTCGTGTGAAGTTCATATTATTTTCCGGTTGTTGCTTTGTTACTACTTTGTGAGTAAAGTGGAACCACGTGTTGATCAGTAACTCTAACTAAGATCAATCTTAAATGCCAATGCTTGTGTGATTATATAACGTCTCGTCTTAACAATATTTTTAATATAGCAACTTTTCTTTATGTTCAACCCACGTGGGATGTACTTTGCGAGACCAGTACCACGTGCTTATATAACTGTTTGACCCGTCAGGTTAATAATAAGACGTTAGTAACCAGTTCGAGGTTTTTCTTTTGTAATTTGCGTTTCGATCGAATTTTTTAATTATCAGAATTATTGTGGAGTTATACGGTTTGTGTAAACCAAGTTGACCACGTGAAGCATGTGGTGTAATCATCAAAGCAGCCCTCAGCTATTCTTTTCGCGAAGATTTCACAAAGAGTTAATATGAATTTAGTATACCAGTGTGTGGTAATTACATGACGGACAGGATTGTGCTTCGAATGTAATTTCTTTGACTGAAAATTTGAATCTGTTGGTTGTGGTTAACTTTCTCTTGCATGTGTTTCAATGTTCTTTGTGTGTTGTTTTATGAATCCAGTGTTGTATCCAGTTCCCAATCTTGGCTCCATATTTTATGTGTTCCGTAAGATTCCAATCTCACATTTTCACAATCGTAAATAAGGCACCAGCTCAGTTATAACTCACGTATAATATGCTGAAATTTCGATGAGCAATCTTAAAATAAATTTCCAAATTTAAACTGATTTCTTTCTTTTTATTTAAATTCTCCTATATATATATATATATATATATATATATATATATATATATATATATATATATATATATATATATATTTTACCGGTTGTTGTATGACTATTAAAATATTATAATTAATGTTTAGTCTGATTGGTAATGTGGTAAACCTAGACTAGATACCCAGTCGTGAAACAGTTGCGCATTAATGCAAGATGAACTTCCCCAGACAGCTCACGGCTTGTAACCCGGTTTCATTGTATATTAGCACCGATTTCAGCATAGCAAATTCCTGTAGAAACGTTACATCATATACAATATGTACAACAACCAAGAGGGAATAATAAGAGTGGACGATCAAGAACGAAGTGCTCATATTAAGAAGGGTGTAAGACAAGGCTGTAGCCTTTCGCCCCTACTCTTCAATCTGTACATCGAGGAAGCAATGATGGAAATAAAAGAAAGGTTCCGGAGTGGAATTAAAACACACGGTGAAAGGATATCAATGATACGATTCGCTGATGACATTGCTATCCTGAGTGAAAGTGAAGAAGAATTAAATGATCTGCTGAACAGAATGAACAGTCTAATGAGTACACAGTATGGTTTGAGAGTAAATCGGAGAAAGACAAACGTAATGAGAAGTAGTAGAAATGAGAACAGCGAGAAACTTAACATCAGGATTGATGGTCACGAAGTCAGTGAAGTTAAGGAATTCTGATACCTAGGCAGTAAAATAACCAATGACGGACGGAGCAAGGAGGACATCAAAAGCAGACTCGCTATGGCAAAAAAGGCATTTATGGCCAAGAGAAGTCTACTAATATCAAATACCGGCCTTAATTTGAGGAAGAAATTTCTGAGGATGTACTTCTGGAGTACAGCATTGTATGGTAGTGAAACATGGACTGTGGGAAAACCAGAACAGAAGAGAATCGAAGCATTTGAGATGTGGTGCTATAGACGAATGTTGAAAATTAGGTGGACTGATAAGGTAAGGAATGAGGAGGTTCTACGCAGAATCGGAGAGGAACGGAATATGTGGAAAACACTGATAAGGAGAAGGGACAGGATGATAGGACATCTGCTAAGACATGAGGGAATGACTTCCACGGTACTAGAGGGAGCTGTAGAGGGCAAAATCTGTAGAGGTAGACAGAGATTGGAATACGTCAAGCAAATAAATGAGGACGTAGGTTGCAAGTGCTACTCTGAGATGAAGAGGTTAGCACAGAAAAGGAATTCTTGGCGGGCCGCATCAAACCAGTCAGTAGACTGATGACAAAAAAAATAGAATATATATATATATATATACACACTCCTGGAAATTGAAATAAGAACACCGTGAATTCATTGTCCCAGGAAGGGGAAACTTTATTGACACATTCCTGGGGTCAGATACATCACATGATCACACTGACAGAACCACAGGCACATAGACACAGGCAACAGAGCATGCACAATGTCGGCACTAGTACAGTGTATATCCACCTTTCGCAGCAATGCAGGCTGCTATTCTCCCATGGAGACGATCGTAGAGATGCTGGATGTAGTCCTGTGGAACGGCTTGCCATGCCATTTCCACCTGGCGCCTCAGTTGGACCAGCGTTCGTGCTGGACGTGCAGACCGCGTGAGACGACGCTTCATCGAGTCCCAAACATGCTCAATGGGGGACAGATCCTGAGATCTTGCTGGCCAGGGTAGTTGACTTACACCTTCTAGAGCACGTTGGGTGGCACGGGATACATGCGGACGTGCATTGTCCTGTTGGAACAGCAAGTTCCCTTGCCGGTCTAGGAATGGTAGAACGATGGGTTCGATGACGGTTTGGATGTACCGTGCACTATTCAGTGTCCCCTCGACGATCACCAGTGGTGTACGGCCAGTGTAGGAGATCGCTCCCCACACCATGATGCCGGGTGTTGGCCCTGTGTGCCTCGGTCGTATGCAGTCCTGATTGTGGCGCTCACCTGCACGGCGCCAAACACGCATACGACCATCATTGGCACCAAGGCAGAAGCGACTCTCATCGCTGAAGACGACACGTCTCCATTCGTCCCTCCATTCACGCCTGTTGCGACACCACTGGAGGCGGGCTGCACGACGTTGGGGCGTGAGCGGAAGACGGCCTAACGGTGTGCGGGACCGTAGCCCAGCTTCATGGAGACGGTTGCGAATGGTCCTCGCCGATACCCCAGGAGCAACAGTGTCCCTAATTTGCTGGGAAGTGGCGGTGCGGTCCCCTACGGCACTGCGTAGGATCCTACGGTCTTGGCGTGCATCCGTGCGTCGCTGCGGTCCGGTCCCAGGTCGACGGGCACGTGCACCTTCCGCCGACCACTGGCGACAACATCGATGTACTGTGGAGACCTCACGCCCCACGTGTTGAGCAATTCGGCGGTACGTCCACCCGGCCTCCCGCATGCCCACTATACGCCCTCGCTCAAAGTCCGTCAACTGCACATACGGTTCACATCCACGCTGTCGCGGCATGGTACCAGTGTTAAAGACTGCGATGGAGCTCCGTATGCCACGGCAAACTGGCTGACACTGACGGCGGCGGTGCACAAATGCTGCGCAGCTAGCGCCATTCGACGGCCAACACCGCGGTTCCTGGTGTGTCCGCTGTGCCGTGCGTGTGATCATTGCTTGTACAGCCCTCTCGCAGTGTCCGGAGCAAGTATGGTGGGTCTGACACACCGGTGTCAATGTGTTCTTTTTTCCATTTCCAGGAGTGTATATCGAAAGCAACTTCCTTTCATCTCCTAATAGAATGGTTCTGCAGAATGAACTGCCATCATCTACATCTACATGGATACTCTGCAAAACACATTTAAGTGCCTGGTAGAGGGTACATCGAACCACCTTCACAATTCTCAATTATTCCAGTCTCGTATAGCGAGCTCTGATTTCCCTTATTTTATCATGGTGATCGTTTCTCCCTATGTAGGTCTGTGTCAAAAAAATATTTTCGCATTCGGAGGAGAAAGTTGGTGGTTGGAATTTCATGAGAGGATTCCGTCGCAACGAAAAACGCCTTTCTTTTAATTATTTCCATTTCAAATCCTGTATCATTTATGTGACACTCTCTCCCATATTTCGGGATAATATAAAACGTGCTGCCTTTCTTTGAACTTTTTCGATGTACTCCGTCAGTCCTACCTGGTAAGGATCCCACACCACGCAGCAATATTTTAAAAGAGGACGGACAAGCGTAGTGTAGGCATTCTCCTTAGTAGGTCTGTTACATTTTCTAAGTGTCCTGCCAACGAAACGCAGTCTTTGGTTAGCCTTCGCCACAACATTCCCCTTGTGTTCCTTCCAATTTAAGTTGTTCGTAACTGTAATACCTAGGTATTTAGTTGAATTTACGGCTTTTAGATTAGACTGATTTATCGTGTAACCGAAGTTTAACGAGTTCTTTTTAACACCTCACACTTTTCGTTCTTCAGGGTCAACTGCCACTTTTCGCACCATTCAGATATATTTTCTAAATCGTTTTGCAGTTTGTTTTGATCTTCTGACTTTAGTAGTCGATAAACGACAGCATCATCAGCAAACAACCGAAGACAGTTGCTCAGATTGTCTCCGAAATCGTTCTATGGATAAGGAACGGCAAACGGCCTATAACACTAGCTTGTGGAACGCCAGAAATCACTTCTGTTTTACTCGATGAATTTCCGTCAATTACTACGAACTGTGACCTCTCTGACTGGAAATCACAAATCCATTCACATAACTGAGACCATATTCCATAAGCACGCAATTTCATTACGAGCCGCTTGTGTGGCACAGAGTCAAAAGCCTTCCGGAAATCCAGAAATACGAAATCGATCTGAGATCCCTTGTCAATAGGTCGCTTCCTTACACCTTCGCTGGTGCAAACGGACATTACACCCCGACACAGACATAAATCTGAATAAAGCGAACAGGAGAGAAAAAAAAATTGGCGTGAGGGAGGCTTGAACACTGCTCGTCCGTTTTGAAGTCCAACTTTTTTTTATTCCACAAAAAGAGTAACAAAAATGGCTACATTGAAATGACATAAATAAGGTGACAGATAATTGCAGTCATAAATTACACCATTCAAAGAATGAGTCTTTAGCAATGGCCACTTTCCTACGACGCCATTTCTGCTGCTGCCTGCTCTATATTGTACTTTTTGCTCTTGCACCGTTCACTGTTTCTATTTTGCTTTTTTTCCTCACAGTCCAGTACACATTCTTCTTGTTTTGATGCCTGATCCGTGCTGAGTTTTTGACCGACTGACCACTGTGCCATCTTACAACTAACTCTGAGGGTGGTGCGATGTGGAGTTTCCCCTATGAGAGATGTGGGGTCTCTCACACTCGTCGCTTATAGGGTGCCTAAAGGATGCAGCACTCTCGGAATAGTATACAACAATCCAAACAAATAACATTAGTGTTTTTAGTTCTATAAAGCAACTGACAATACCCAACTTTGGAGTTACAGTCGCAAACAGTAACAGTCACTGCTATAGGTGAAGTTTAGACAAGCAACTGATAAGTGTCACAACTAGCTTTTCTTGTATCGCGCTCCGCAAATACGTCCCACTAATGTCAGTACACCGAAGCGATCTGAGCGGCCGAGGTTGGCAAGAAGTGGTGAGAGATCTGAAACATTTTCTGTATCCACAAAGGCCCGTACAGGACCTGCAACATGCGGTCGTGCATTATCCTGCTGAAATGTATGGCTTCACAGGGATCGAATGAAGGGTAGAGCCACGGGTCGTAACACAACTGAAATGTAACGACCAGTGTTGAAAGTTCCGTGAATGCGAACAAGAGGTGACCGAGACATGTAACCAATGGCACCTCATACCATCACGCCGGGTGATACGCCAGTATGGCGATGACGAATGCACGCTTGCAATGTGCGTTCTCCGCGATGTCGCCAAACACGGATGCGACCATCATGATGCTGTAAACAGAACCTGGATTCATCCGAAAAAATGACGTTTTGCCATTCGTGCACCCAGGTTCGTCGTTGAGTACACCATCGAAGGCGCTCCTGTCTGTGATTCAGCGTCAAGGGTAACCGCAGCCACGGTCTCCGAGCTGATAGTCCATGCTGCTGCAAACGACGTCGAACTGTTCGTGCAGATGGTTGTTGTCTTGCAAACGTCCCCATCTATTAGGGATCGCGACGTGGCTACACGATCCGTTACAGCCATGCGGATAAGATGCCTGTGATCTCGACTGCTAGTGATGCGAGGCCGTTGGGATCCAGCACGGCGTTCCGTATTACCCTCCTGAAGCCACCGATTCCATATTCTGCTAACAGTCATTGTATCTCGACCAACGCGAGCAGCAATGTCGCGATACGATAAACCGCAATCGCAATACGCTACAATCCGACATTTATCAAACTTGAAAACGTGATGGTACGCATTTCTTCTGCTTACACGAGGCATCACAACAACGTTCCACCAATCAACGCCGGTCAACTGCTGTTTGTGTATGAGAAATCGGTTGGAAACTTTCCTGATGTCAGCACGTTGAAGGTGTCGCCACCGGCGCCAACCTAGTGTGAATGCTCTGAAAAGCTAATCATTTGCATATCACAGCATCTTCTTCCTGTCGGTTAAATTTCGCGTCTGTAGCACGTCATCTTCGTGGTGTAGCAATTTTAATGGCCAGTAGTGTAAATAGGCAGAATACGGCACTGCGGTCGACAACGCCTATATAAGACAACGAGTGTGTGGCGCAGTTGTCAGATCGGTTCCTGTTGCTACAATGACAGGCTGTCAAGATTTAAGTGAGTTTGAACGGCGCAGGAGCAATGAGACACGGCATCTCCGAGGTAGCGAAGAAGCGAGGATCTTCCTGTACTACCGAGTGTACCGTGAATATCAGGAATCCGGTAAAACATCAAATCTCCGACAACCCTGCGCCCGGAAAAATTACGTGCAAGAATGGAACTAACGACACCTGAATAGAATCGTTCAACATGACAGAAGTGCAACCCTCCGCAAATTACTGCAGATTTCAATGCTAGGCCATCATCAAGTGTCAGCGTGCGAACCATCCAACGAAACATCATCGATATGGGCTTTCAGAGCCATAGGCCCACTCGTGTACCCTTGATGGCTGCACGACACAATTCTTTACGCCTCTCCTGGGCCCGTCAACACCGAGACTGAGCTGTTGATGACTGGAAACACGTTTCATGGTCGGAAGAGTCTCGTTTCAGATTGTATCGAGCGGATGAACGTGTACGGGTATGGAGACAACCTTATGGATCCATGGACCCTGCATGTCAGCAGGGGACTGTTTAAGCTGGTGGAGGCTCTGTAATGGTGTGGGACGTGTGCAGTTGGAGTGATATGGGAGCCCTGATACGCCTTGATACGACTCTGACAGGTGACAAGTACGTAAGAATCGTGTCTATCCATTCATGTGCATTGTGCATCCCGATGGACTTGGGCAATTCCAGCAGGACAATGCGACATACCACACGTCCATCATTGATACAGAGTGGCTCCAGGAACACTCTTGTGACTTTAAACACTTTCTCTGGACACCAAACTCCCGAAACGTGGACATTACTGAGCATATCTGGGATGCCTTGCAACGTGCTGTTCAGAAGAGATCTCCAACCCATCGTAGTCTTGGGGATTTATGGACAGTCCTGTCAGATTCATGGTGTCAGTTCCTTCCAGCACTACTTCAGACACAAGTCGAGTCCATGCCACGTCGTGTCGCGGCACTTCAGCATGTTCACGGTTGCCCTACCAGACATTTGGCAGGCGTATCAGTTTCTTTGGCTCTTCAGTGTACATCTACACTCACGTACTTACTTCGCAAGCGACCGTCTCCTCCATGGCGGAGTTTACCTTGCACCACTTCTAGGCATTTCCTTTCCATTGCACTCATAAGTCGGGCGAGGAAAAACGACTGCCTATATGCCTGCGTACGAACCCTAATTTCTCTTATTTTCGCAGACCTTGGGGGATGGGGGGGCACACTGTGGTTCAAGTCGAAAAAAATCGATTTTCGGTTTTCATAATATTTAGATAAATTAAGGTTTTATTTAAGTACTGTGAAAAGGATTCTGCTGAAAAAAAAATTTTTGGACATTTAAAGAGCATTTTCCTACCACGCGTGTTTATATGCCGCGCCCACTTTTCTGACACTGACTGTCAATCCACGCATTGTCAGCTCTAAGCTGTACGGAGATGCCATTATTAGCAAAATAGTGTGTGTAGGCCATGTTCAAAAACTATGGGAGCAAGGCTGAGAAAACAAACTGTTGATATGAGAGGAAAAATGTTAGAAGATGTAAAATTGTTGACCGGACAGGGTCGGTTAACTACAACTGAAATAGAAAAGTTGCAGATTTACTATGAGCAGGCAATTAGGAGAAATAAAGAAAATCTGGAGGCAATGAAGAGTGATGTTTGGGCCATATTCTTCCGTAAGTCCTCTACTGATTATATATAAGCCATGTCATGGATTGTGTCCATCAGGAGAAAATCGGTGGTGCAAGTACAATAGGGCTCAGGCAACTGGAGAATCTTATTGTCACCAGCATTCTCTTCCTGCTGCTGTTATTACAGCAATTAAACCTATTTTCAAGAGACTTGGCTCATCCTGACCTTCTAAGGAAATGTCTGCATGGGCAGACACAGAACCCAAATGAATGTTTCAACAGCATAATTTGGAACCGACTTCCTAAAACTGTATTTGTAGGCATGCACACAGTGAAACTAGGAGTTCATGATGCTGTTATTACATTCACTTGTGGAAATATTGGAAAGTGTTGGGTACTGAAAAAGCTGGGAATTAATACTGGTGAAAATATGATCACTGGGCTGCAACACTGCGATAAAATGAGGATAGCCGATGCAGGCAGATCTGCTTCTAATATGGCCAAGAAAGCAAGACAAACATCCAGGAAGGTGAATAAGAAGCTGGAAGACGTACTAGACGCCAAAGAAGGGCCATCATATGCAGTAGGACAGTTTTAGTTAACTGTAAGTAACACTTTTCAAAAGTTTTTTCTTTAAAATTTTCAATACATATGCTCCATTGTATCAGAAACTATCATAGATAAATGAATGGAATTTTCAGAGACTCTGCATAACATAAAAAGCCACCTCTGGTACTACATTAATTAATATTACCCCATTAGAAAGTTCACAAAAATATTTTCTGCAGAAAAGGCTTAATATTTTTTGTTAATAAATTTAAAGAAGTATTTCTTAAAAACTGTTAAATGGATAAAGTAGATTTTAGTACAGTTGACTGTATTAGCATCATGTAACATACACTGAAAATATTAAGGTCCTGCATCAAACAGCTTTTCAGAAATGAGTAAATACTTGCCTAAATTAACATGGGTTAGATAGGAAGGGTGTGGTCCCCGCAAAATGTATATTGGCGGTAACAGAAACGTCCTGTAGGCAGCCTCAAATGTCAGTTCTTTAAATTTTCTCAGTAGTGTTTCATCCAGGGATCCCCATTCGAGTTACCGAAACATCTCTGTAACACTCGCGTGATGATCACATCTTCGGGTAACAAGTCTGGAAGGAAACTTCTGAACTGCTACGATGTCTTCCTTCAATCCCACCTGGCGGGACCCTCAACACTCTAGCGGTGCTCAAGAATGCGATGACGGTGATTGTGATTGAGTGTTTGAAGGACTAACCTACTCGGACATCACTCTGTCCTTATCATGAGAGAAACATTAAAAAGGTAAAAAGCGAACGAATATGGGGACTTGGCTGCTCAGACTTTATAACTAGGTCAGAGAGTTTAACAGTAGTTGTAACACGACAGGTTGAAACGTCCCCTTTTGATAAATTATACAGGACTGTGCTTAAACTGATACACAATTTTTTATTTTTTTTTAGCGCAACGCAATCTGACTTTCAAAAAATCCCTACAAAAGAATGGCCCTGACTAACATTAACCTATACGTTTCACAAATTACTTACCGCACAAAAATCTTCGCTACTCAAGCTACTGCAATACAGCGAGCGCCACTACTGCCAGCTAAATAAAAGATTCAAAGTACTGAAGGCACTAACTACTGATAGGCATAGTTAGCAAATGAAAGATTTTGATAGAGAACAACCAATGTATTTACCTTAATAGTCATAATATATATAGCAGTTCATGACAAATTTCAAAACTCCGCCATCTCTCTCCCCACATCCACCACTGCTGGCGGCTCACCTCCAACTGCGCAACGCTACGCGCTGTTCACATCCAGCTGCCTAACACTACAATGGTATTATAACAATGCAAAGCAGCCACAGACTACACACAGCACAGCCAGTGATTTTCATACAGAGGTGGCGTTACCAATAAAAAAACCTAAACAGCCTACTTACAAGGTGAAAGAAGAAGAGAGGTAACCCAGGCAGCATCCCGCACAAGGAGGCCTAAAGGCACAATAAGGTGAGAGGGGAAGACAGTAACCAGCGGTCGGTTGGTGGGTACACGCCGCAAGGGGACGCTCTCGTCTCCACAACCACCTCCAACACTGGGAGTGGAAGCGTGTTATAGATTAGACTAAAATTCTCCCTCCCTCAGGAAATGCAGCACTTTGGCAGTGGCTGTCACGTCATCCGCAAGCACGTGAGGTAGGCAAGGTGAGTGGGTGCCGCAGATGGGCTAACAGGGGCCACTCGACAACATGCGCTGACGTCAGTAGATTACCGCAGCTGCAGCTAGGAGCATCCTCCCGACATAGAAGGAACTCGGGAGCGGGTCTCGTGTAGCCGATGCGTAGTCGGCACAGCACGATGTGGCATCTTACGAGAGGCCTAGACAGATGTGAGCCACAGTTTAGCGGACCGTTTAACCGCTCTCAACTTGTTTTGGGTCGTAGTAGCCAGGGCGTCAAAGAGCGTCCCATTTGTGTTCTGTACGAACTCTCCTTTACAGGCGAATCACACTTTGTTACAGTTCGACCATTCCTCTTACCTGATGCCGTCCTTATGTGCTCTTTGCGTTTGATATTGCTGTGCAGCGTTGCGCCTAAATATTTATTCGGCGTGACTGCTTCATGCGACACACTACTAAAGCTACACTACTGGCCATTAAAATTGTTACACCACGAAGATGACGTGCTACACACGCGAAATTTAACCGACAGGAAGAAGATGCTGCGATATGCAAATGATTAGCTTTTCAGAGCATTCACACTAGGTTGGCGCCGGTGGCGACACCTACAACGTGCTGACACAAGGAAAGTTTCCCTTGTGGTTGACTATGTACGATATCACAGCCTGTATAGGATGGAGATAGTTATGGTTCAAATGGCTCTGAGCACTATGGGACTTAACTGCTGTGGTCATCACTCCCCTAGAACTTAGAACTACTTAAACATGACACACATCCATGCCCGAGGCAGGAGTCGAACCTGCGACAGTCGCGGTCGCGCGGCTCCAGACTGTAGCGCCTAGAACCGCAAGGCCACTCCGGCCGGCTGCATCAGTTATGTGTTAGGAAAATAGTGTGAAAGGCTTTTATATGACAGTTGATCACTTACGATTTCATCGTCTTGCTGGTTCACTTGCATCACTGGTGTAATGGTGGAGCTGTTGATTGACATTACACTATTGCACATTGTATTTTGTCACTGATTGCCAACGTAATTCACTGCACAATTTGCTTCAATGTTATGTACACAACCAAGATGGCGGACTGTAGCATGTGAGTCTGTATCGATTATCGAGCTTTTGCATCTATATTATTGGTACTGACGGACAGATTTGTAGTCTATTATTTACATTGACATATCTTAAATCTATTGAGTTAGGACTAGCTTAAGACTGTTGAAGAATTTTGAGTTTCATTAAGAATGCTATCTCTATGCTTTGTATTATGTATGAAAATTTCCGTTTCTTCCATGATATCCATTATTCTACTTTTTCCTACTTTGTGTAAAATTTCGAGGTTGTCTTCGATTTTCAAAGGGTGGCCTGTGTCTTTAATTTGAGTTGCTACTGCTGAATTGTTACATTTATCAAGCCTGTAGCAGTCTAAATGTTCTTTGAATTGGGTTCCGAAAATTCTGCCTGTTTGGCCAATATAACATTTACTACATTGACTGCAGGTAATTTTGTAAATGCCAGTTGCATCAAGACTTGCATTTGGTGGTTTTACATTGTGAATAAGCTTCCTACTTAGGTTGTTGTTGGTGCTGATTTTTACTTCTGTGTTTTTGAATAGTCTTGCTAATTTGTCAGATACTATTACAAGATATGGCACTTTTACTTGTATGACTGAAATTTATTATATTCGAAATGAGAATATGTTTTACAAATCTGCAGCAAACCGATGTTAACGATATTGGTCTGTAATTACGCGAGTCCACTATTTTCCTCTTCTTTAGACAGGAGTCGCCTGCACTTTTTTCCTATCTCTTTGACTCCGCGCTGAGCGAGAGATTCGCTGGAAATGCAAGATAGGTAAGGGACAATACCGCAGAGTACGGCCTATAAAAGAGAATTGGATGTCCAGCCGGATGTGGCGACTTGTGTTATTTTATCATATCAGCCCACCTAATTTTCAACTTCCCCCTATAGCACCACATCTCGAACGGTTCATTTCTCTTCCTTTCCAATTTTCCCACGATCCATGATTCGCTTGCGTACAATGCTGCGCTCCAAACGTACATCATTAGGAAATTCTTCCTCAGGTTAAGATTACTCTTGGGTCTGTTATTTATGTTCTCCTTCCATTGTCAGCCATACATTACTTGCCTTCCAAGGTAGCAGCATTCCTTCAGTAGTGGGTCTACTTCGTGGAACCCAATTTTCATGTTTATCGCTAACCGACGTCTCTTCGATTTACTGTCAACCGATACGCTTTAATCATTGGATTCTTCATCCTGTTCAACACGTCCTGTAAATTATCTTCACTCTCGTCGAGGACAGCAACGTCAGCTGTGAATATTGTCACTGATATCATTTCACCCCGAATTTTAATCCCCCTGTTGAACCTCCCGTTTATTTTAAAAAAAATGGCTCTGAGCACTATGGGACTTAACATCTGAGGTCATCAGTACCCTAGAACTTTATTCAATAACATCTATAATATTTATACAAATTAACCCACCACCTTAGTGATTAGTGGGTCGTAATGTTACTACAAAATTATATATTATCAGCAGCTATTATTATTATTTCTTTCTTTTCTCAGACGTTATGTCTGGTCAAAAATGGAAAGTGACGCGGACTTTGATCAAGCGTGACTTCCTTTTAACTGTACGGTATATGTTAAATTGCATTTAGGAACTTTCGGGCAATTGAACATGTATCAATAATGACTGATTTCTGTAGTTGTATATATAAGTTTGGATGTAGCTGTATTGCATTGACGTACTGGTGGATATTGTCTGGTATGACTCCTGTAGTTGATAGTATAATTGGTATAATGTCAACTTTATCCAGATGCCACATGTCCTTGACTTCCTCAGCCAGTTGGATGTATTTTTCAATTTTTTCTCCTGTTTTCTTTTGCATATTTGTTGTATTGGGTATGGATATTTCGATTAGTTGTGTTAATTTCTTCTTTTTATTGGTGAGTATGATGTCAGGTTTGTTACGTGGTGGTGTTTTATGTGTTATAATGGTTCTGTTCCAGTATAATTTGTATTCATCATTCTCCAGTACATTTTGTGGTGCATACTTGTATGTGGGAACGTCTTGTTTTATAAGTTTATGTTGTAAGGCAAGCTGTCGATGTATTATTTTTGCTACATTGTCATGTCTTCTGGGGTATTCTGTATTTGCTAGTATTGTACATCCGCTTGTGATGTGATCTACTGTTTCTATTTGTTGTTTACAAAGTCTGCATTTATCTGTTGTGGTATTGGGATCTTTAATAATATGCTTGCTGTAATACCTGGTGTTTATTGTTTGATCCTGTATTGCAATCATGAATCCTTATGTCTCACTGTATATATTGCCTTTTCTTAGCCATGTGTTGGATGCGTCTTGATCGATGTGTGGCTGTGTTAGATGATACGGGTGCTTGCCATGAAGTGTTTTCTTTTTCCAATTTACTTTCTTCGTATCTGTTGATGTTATGTGATCTAAAGGGTTGTAGAAGTGGTTATGAAATTGCAGTGGTGTAGCCGATGTATTTATATGAGTGATTGCTTTGTGTATTTTGCTAGTTTCTGCTCGTTCTAGAAAGAATTTTCTTAAATTGTCTACCTGTCCATAATGTAGGTTTTTTATGTCGATAAATCCCCTTCCTCCTTCCTTTCTGCTTAATGTGAATCTTTCTGTTGCTGAATGTATGTGATGTATTCTATATTTGCGGTATTGTGAACGTGTACGTGTATTGAGTGCTTCTAGGTCTGTGTTACTCCATTTCACTACTCCAAATGAGTAGGTCAATATTGGTATAGCATAAGTATTTATAGCTTTTATCTTGTTTCTTGCTGTCAATTCTGTTTTCAGTATTTTTGTTAGTCTTTGTCTATATTTTTCTTTTAGTTCTTCTCTAATATTTGTATTATCTATTCCTATTTTTTGTCTGTATCCTATATATTTATAGGCATCTGTTTTTTCCATCGCTTCTATGCAGTCGCTGTGGTTATCCAATATGTAATCTTCTTGTTTAGTGTGTTTTCCCTTGGCTATGCTATTTTTCTTACATTTGTCTGTTCCAGAAGCCATATTTATATCATTGCTGAATACTTCTGTTATCTTTAGTAATTGGTTGAGTTGTTGATTTGTTGCTGCCAGTAGTTTTAGATCATCCATGTCTAGCAGATGTGTGATTTTGTGTGGGTATGTTCCAGTAATATTGTATCCATAATTTGTATTATTTAGCGTGTTGGATAGTGGGTTCAGAGCAAGGCAGAACCAGAAAGGACTTAATGAGTCTCCTTGGTATATTCCACGCTTAATCTGTATTGACTGTGACGTGATATTATCTGAATTTGTTTGGATATTAAGTGTGGTTTTCCAGTTTTTCATTACTATGTTTAGGAACTGTATCAATTTAGGATCTACTTTGTATATTTCCAATATGTGTAGTAACCATGAGTGGGGTACACTATCAAAAGCTTTTTGGTTATCAATGTATGCGTAGTGTAGTGACCTTTGTTTAGTTTTAGCTTGATATGTCACCTCTGTATCTATTATCAGTTGCTCTTTACATCCTCGTCCTCCTTTGCAGCAGCCTTTTTGTTCTTCATTTATAATTTTGTTCTGTGTTGTATGTGTCATTAATTTCTGTGTAATGACTGAAGTTAATATTTTGTATATTGTTGGTAGGCATGTTATGGGGCGATATTTAGCTGGGTTTGCTGTGTCTGCTTGATCTTTAGGTTTCAGATAAGTTATTCCATGTGTAAGTGTATCAGGGAATGTGTATGGGTCTGCAATGTAACTGTTAAATAATTTAGTTAGATGTGAATGTGTTGAGGTGAACTTCTTTAGCCAGAAATTTGCTATTTTATCTTTTCCAGGGGCTTTCCAATTGTGCGTAGAATTAATTGCTCGAGTGACTTCATGTTGCAAAATTATCACTTCAGACATTTCTGGTATCATCTTGTATGAGTCTGTTTCTGCTTGTATCCACTGTGCTTCCTGTTGTGAGATTTTACCTAACCTTTTTCGTTTTTTGTCTGATATTTCATTTCTTATAAATTGTGTTAGCTGTCCGATGTCTTTTCTCAGCTTTTCTATTCTGATCTGTAGCCTGTGTTGCAATGCTGGTTTTGTGGGTTTCTTCTGTGTGTTGGTTGGTTCTGATCTATTATTATTATTATTATTATTATTATTATTATTATTATTATTATTATTACAGTGTTACAATGTTTATGAGCTACAGACAGTGTGACACAGTACAAGTTAATAGGCAGACTACATTATTAATGTATACGCTACTACCTAGTTGTTAATTTTCCTACCTACTTGTTAATTCCTAACTGCCTGCAGCGTTACAGGTGTGTCAGCCCAGATATAAGCCTACTGCAAGGACCTGCTCATCGAGCTAATCCCGATGAGCGTGCCCCTGACACTGGGCAGGCCAAAATTACTGGTCGCTGCAGGTTCCTAACTTTATATCTTTATCTAATGCTACAACTACTGTACTAACTAGCAATTCCGGTGCTATCTTAGTCAGAAGTAAGTGTACCCCGGTCCCCCTAGTCCTGCACGTGGCTGATTCCAACTGAAAGTCGACCTGTCCACGCACAGCCGGCGCAGGATTAGGGTACTAGGAGGCGTTCAGTGGTTGTCTCTAGTCAGGAAAGTCCCTCAGGTATGCAGTCAGTACTTTTCGTGATACCTCGTTTGCCAACCTTTTTAGAGTTCCAAAAGTCTCTTCATGTCTTAATACGTCGTATGTGTTGTTGTTTGGAAGTTGTTGTCTTAATGTCGCTGCTACATCATCGAAAAGGGGGCACTCGTAAGCCACATGGTCGGGAGTGCCCTCCAAAGCGCCACAGTCACACTCAGTTGCAGCCCTTTTCCCAAACCGACATAGGTATGTCGAGTAGGGCCCATGGCCAGTGAGAAAGTGTATCAGACCCCGTGTTGGCTCGAAATACATCATGCCTAACCTTTCTTTAACATTTGGCAGGAATCCGAAGGTTTTTCTGCCAGATTCATCCATTTCCCAAGATTCCTGCCGTAAGTCCTCATCCCTTCTTCGTATGTCTCCCTTGTCCCTAACCTGAGCTCCCAGGATATTCTCTATTTTCATCTTGTTCCCCTTCTTGACCCAATACCACGCTGCTTGTTTTCGTATTTTGATATCTAGAGGATAGAGCCCCATTATTACTAATAGGGCACTTCCTGGGGACGTTCTGTACGCCTCTACAGATCTTAACAGCATGTTTCTCAGTACTCTTCTCACTGCCATGGCAGGCACCACCCTTGCGTGCCCAGACTCCATATCCGTAACCCACCATTGAACTTAGAACTACTTGAACCTAACTAACCTAAGGACATCACACACATCCATGCCCGAGGCAGGATTCGAACCTGCTACCGTAGCGGTCGCGAGGTTCCAGACTGTAGCGCCTAGAAACGCTCGGTCACACCCGTTCATTTCCATCATCGGTTCTTCGATGTACAGATCGAACAATACGGAGCGAAAGTATACGTAACGACTTAGGTGCTTCAAAGAAAAGACAGTCATATCAGTTACACTACACCTGTTCCGCGAAGCCAATCGACATCTGGTTACGACTCTACAGACCAAACATTTTCATTTTTCCCCGCAGGGAGTATTCCTTTATTTGACAACACGATACGGCCGCACATAATTTCATTATGGAACGAAGAACACAGGGTCCATTCTATCTGCCGCAGTTAAAAAGTTTAATAAAGCTCTCGGGCAGCCTTTCCTGAAAAGTACCCAATCTAATGGCCGGGGTTTATCGAATACGAATAGACGATAATGTGGAGGGTGGGAGGAAGGGAAGGAGGGAGAGAGGGAGGGAGGGAGCTTTTTCCTCTCCTCTCCAATCCCAGCCCGGAGGCGAGCGCACGGTCGCGCTTACAATTTTCAGAGAAATGGTCGGCGCTCGTTGCAAACCTCCCCCGTCCCTCCCTCAACCCCCCAGTATCCTACTACCCACACTCCCTTATCCCTCCCCTTTCCTCCCCTCCTCCCTCCCTCCCCCCCCCCCCCACCTAGCCCCTTCTGCAGACCCATCGCTCGCCGCTCTTTTTCGCCATCTCTGAAAACTCGCTCCCAGCTTTTGCTGACCTCCTCCCTCCGTCCGCCACCCCCTCACGTCCAACGCCCCCTTTCCCGGACCGTTGAAGAAGGGGGTGGGATGGGAAGAGTAGGATGAGGATAAAAGCGGGAGCTGGAGAAATGCGCGAAAATTTCTGGAGTCTCCGTTTCGCACGCATTTTCTCCTCGGCTCCCGGCAGACGCGCGGCCTTTGTAGCTGTACCACCGCGCCGCGCACAACCCTCTCCCACCCCTTCTCACCCACCCCTGTGCAGAGTTTGGCGGGTCGGCACACACAAAGCAAGGTCAACCATCAGACCGCCCACTTCGTGTCATTCCGAGTTTCGGGATTAATTTATTCAGCTGCCGGGATTCCTTCGTCACGGACGCGAGCGGGCTCCAAGCCACTGCTAACACGTCAGCTCCGGCATATGGAGCACTCTATGCAGTATTATGAAGCAAGATCGATACACGAGATACTGACCAAATCACCGGATAACACACTGAATGTACAGATGGTTCCAGAAAGTACTTTACAACCTTAAAAATTCATGTAAATTTATTGATGAATACACAGAGCTGTGTTTAGTGCTATATTGTAGGGAAACACATCAAGTTCTTTTACCCTAAACCAGGGGTCTCCAAACTACAATTGAGTTTCGAGGCCTATCGCGACCAATACACTGCGACATTGTCGGAGCTCTATCTTTACAAAGCGGAAGGTCATGGTTAAACTTGTGGCTGTCCACAATAAACAGATAGACCATTCTCCGTGCGATAGTGGAAAAAAAACGGTTAACAGATTTTTATTTAATAGTTTGGCGAACACATTTTAAGTAAAAAAGTTCTTTGCGTTTTATTCTACTCACGAGTCTGGTGCAAGTCTTTCAAATGGACGCCACTTCGGCGACTAGCCTTAGTAATCAATCATTATGGAAGATCCTTCTTAAGCAAGGTTTCGCTATCTTTTGATTACGTTGTAAAATACATACAGAATGTGCAGTTACATACTTTTTTGTCGGTGAAATACGCCAGAATTTTGGTCATGTACGTCCACCAATCAAAATTATGTAATTAAATAAAAATCGTAGTTCGTTTCAGTGCTAGCTATTCCCACAACCTTAGATTTTTGCGATTTCGTCTTTCCTTTAGCCTCACATTACGGTGATCGTGGAGTGCTGGGGTGCTTTAATCCCACTAGGTAGACCTTGGCCCTTATGACTTCGTGGAGGAGTCAATGTGGCCCACGGACTAAAAAGTCTGGAGACACCTCCCCTAAACTAAAGATGTTGTATGTGGCTTCCGTTGGTTATCCTGCACACACCCCATCGGAAGTCAATTTCTTCCCAATCTCGCTGTAGCATTGCAAGTGTAACTCGCTCAGTGGCGGCGTAAATTCTTGCTGTAAGTTCAGGTAGAAAAGCCGGCACAGGAAGTACAAACACGATATCCTCGATGAATCCCCATTGAAAAAAAAAAAAGGCCAGTGTTAGATCTGGGGATAGTGGGGTCATGCAATTGGTGCATCACGGCCAGTCCATTGACCTGGAAAGCGGTCACTGAGAAAATCCCGGACGTCAGCCAGATAGTTGTGTTGGGATTTGCAGTACGAGAATGCACGCCAGGTCGATTTCGTAGGGCTGTTGACAAGACGTTGTCCCACTCGCTCAGTGACGTCATATGTACTTGGACGACCTGATGATTTCCCGTGTCTTACACAGCACCCTCTTTCCACAAAACATTTATGCCACCCATGAGTTGTAGGCCTACTAGGAGGATCTTTAGCGTACTTGCTGCGGAAATTACGCTGAACTGTTGTCGCCGACGAAAACACACAGATAGCACGCTCGAGTCCAGTGAAGGCAGCCACTTTTGACGCAACTGCCGCTGGCGCTCCTTACGGTGCGATTCGGCACTAGCGAACGTGATGTATTTCCCTACAATAACCTCTGTGAGTACTATGAATTAATTTATATGAATTTTCAAAGTCGTAATGTCCTTTTGGAAACATCCTGTATATTGCTGCACGGCTATCCCTTTGCAAGATCCCAGTTGCGGGTTGCCTGCTAACGGCTTCTTTGGGCTACAAAAAGTGAGTGAATATTTCATGTAAATACTGACCGAACTTGAAACTTTAATTATAATATAATGATTAAGAGGTACAATCTTACGTTAAGCGTTTAACTCAGTGAGTCACCTATTACAGTTGTAAGATGGTCTTCTCATTTTGGTTTTTATATGTCATTAATGTTCACGTCAGAGAGAGAGAGAGAGAGAGAGAGAGAGAGAGAGCGAGTTATGTTACTGTTAAACAATCTTTGGTCTTGTCGTTGCACACTCTTTGCCTCTTCTTAGTCCGAGACATCCTTAGTTGAAGTGTGGTAGGTGGTGGACGCATTCAGTAGTGGTGTAATGACTTGTGATTGTGTCTGTTAGATGAGGAATATTGTACAGGACAGCAAGAGCGGATACGATGTACATATTACAAAGCGAAGAGGTCATAAATTTTGAATAATGTTGTTGTTATTTAAGAGAAGCAGTTTCAGGTAAGACTCCAGCACTGGGCAGCTAGGAATGATTATTGTCAACTAGTTAACTTGCTCCGAGCTAAGAGGAAGACGACCTAACTTTCCTGAGTGATGCATTATCATATTAACCGATTACGGTGTTTGCTTTTTTTAATATAAATCCTCTTTTAACGTCGTATACTTTTTAAATCGTTGTTCACTTTGTTAAGCATAGTATTTTTCAGAGCAATGTTATGTGAGAAGATCAAGCTAAGTTTCCCTCTGTCTTTTTGAATACACACTTCATTCTAAAATCGTTGTCTTGGAATAACATTTCATACGAATGGTTATGCTCGCCATCCCATTGTTCGTCATTACGCATTAGCACATACAACAATTTGAATATGTCTTCAGAGACAGAAATCTAGCTTACCCACTGCCTGTTTGCTGTTATGCTTTCGAGGAGTCTGCAAAAGTGTTGTCAAGACGCGAGGTAAGTGGAAATTTTGATCAGAGCCAGATAGTTGTGTTATTTCAGTTACGCATTTAATATAAAGACAAGGTACATTCAGCTCACCGGCCCCTAGAACTTAGAACTACTTAAACCTAACTAACCTAAGGACATCACACACATCCATGCCCGAGGCAGGATTCGAACCTGCGACCGTAGCGGTCGCACGATTCCAGACTGTAGCACCTAGAACCGCTCGGCCACTCCGGCCGGCCACCGAATGTACCTACACCATTATATCATTGTACGACGCATAACGTTGAGATGCGTGAAAATCTAGCTTTTCTTGAGACGGAGCTATTGAAGCTGATTCATGCGTCGAAGGTCGAATCTTTTAACACTGGTGGGAGGGGAGGTTGTTTGAGAGGCGAAAAGATAAAAATGCTGCAATATAGCAAGGAAAAGGAAACACAGACGTCCAGAAAAATGGGATCTGCGAGAAGAGCAAAATGGCCAAGAAGGAATGGCTGGGGGATATATGCAAAGCTTTAGAAACATGCATGGATAGTGGAGTGGCATGTGCCACCTACAGGGAATTAAAAAGCCCTTTGGAGAAAAGGGATGCAGCTGTATGAATATCACTAAATCAGATGGCAAACCAGTACCAAAGACGCGAAGGAACATGTACATAGGCTACAAAAGGGAAACAAACAAGTAGTGTCATTACGGAAAGGGGGAAAAAGTAGATGAGCTGAGTTAGATATGGTACTCCGCGATGAATCTGAGAGAGCACTGAGCGAGCCTAGCCGAAGAAACACACCCGGACCAGTCGTCATTCACTAAAGGATGGAGAAGGAAATCGGTCGTGCCCTTTTCAAAGAAGCCATCACGGCATTTGCCTTAATAAGTATAGGGAAAATACGATAAAAGTAAATCAGGATGGCCGGACTCAGACCTGAACCCTTGTCCTCTCTAATGCAGGCTCAGTGTGGTAACCACTGCGCCACCTCGCTCGGTTGGAAAATACAAAACACAGAGACGCTATACCACTGGCGACAAGGTTCTCTCTGACGCTTTGCTATCGGAGACCAATACCCCAGACTGAAGTCCCAGTTCAAGGAATCTACTGCACTGAAATCTAACATCATCCCAGAAGTTTTCCAGCCTCTGATGAAATCCCTGGAAAATTACGTTAAGATTGGTCGACGACTATTCAGGTTGGTCCGTTGATAGTGACCGGGCCAAATATCTCAAGAAATAAGCATCAAACGAAAAAACTACAAAGAACGAAACTCGTCTAGCTTGAAGGGGCAAACCAGATGGCGCTATAGTTGGCCCGCTAGATGGTCAAACGGATATCAACAGCGTTTTCTTTAAATAGGAACCCCCAGTTTTTTATTACATACTCGTGTAGTACGTACAGATATATGAATATTTTAGCTGGACCACTTTTACCGCTTTGTGACGGATGGCGCTGTAATAGTCACAAACGTATGAGTACGTGGTATCACGTAACATTCCGCCAGTGCGGACGGTATTTGCTTCGTGATGCATTACCCGTGTTAAAATGGACCGTTTACCAATTGCGGAAAAAGTCGATATCGTGTTGATGTATGGCTATTGTGATCAAGATGCCCAATGGGCGTGTGCTATGTATGCTGCTCGGTATCCTGGACGACATCATCCAAGTGTCCGGACCGTTCGCCGGATAGTTACGTTATTTAAGGAAACAGGAAGAATTCAGCCACATGTGAAACGTCAACCACGACCTGCAACAAATGATGATGCCCAAGTAGGTGTTTTAGCTGCTGTCGCGGCTAATCCACACACCTGTAGCAGACAAACTGCGCGAGAATCGGGAATCTCAAAAACGTCGGTGTTGAGAATGCTACGTCAACATCGATTGCACCCGTACCATATTTCTATGCGCCAGGAATTGCATGGCGACGACTTTGAACTTCGGGTACAGTTCTGCCAATGGGCACAAGAGATACCACGGGACGATGACAGATTTCTTGCACGCGTTCTATTTAGTGACGGAGCGTCATTCACCAACAATGGTAACGTAAATCAGCGTAATACGCACTATTGGGCAACGGAAAATCCACGATGGCTGCGACAAGTGAAACATCAGTGACCTTGGCGGGTTAATGTATGGTGCGGCATTAAGGGAGGAAGGGTAACTGGCCCCCATTTTATCGATGGCCATCTAAATGGTGCAATGTATGCTGATTTCCTACGTAATGTGCTACCGATGTTACTACAAGATGTTTCACTGCATGACAGAATGGCAATGTTCTTCCAACATGATGGATGTGCGGCACGTAACTCGCGTGCGGTTGAAGCGGTACTGAATTGCATATTTCATGACAGGTGACTTGGTCGTAGAAGCACCATACCATGGCCCGCACGTTCACCGGATCAGAATTCCCCGGATTTCTTTCTGTGGGGAGGATATTTGCTATCGTGATCCACCAACAACGCCTGACAATATGCGTCAGCGCATTGTCAATGGATGTGCGAACATTACGGAAGGCGAACTACTCGCTGTTGAGAGGAATGTCGTTACACGTATTGCCAAATGCATTGATGTTGACGGAGACCGTTTTGAGCATTAATTGCATTAATGTGGTATTTACAGGTAATCACGCTGTAACAGCATGCGTTCTCAGAAATGGTAAGTTCGCAAAGGTACATGTATCACATGGGAACAACTGAATTAAAATGTTCAAACGTACCTACGCTCTATATTTTAATTTAAAAAAGCTACCTGTTACCAACTGTTCGTCT
This sequence comes from Schistocerca nitens, assembly GCF_023898315.1. NCBI lineage: Eukaryota > Metazoa > Arthropoda > Insecta > Orthoptera > Acrididae > Schistocerca > Schistocerca nitens. The sequence continues at coordinate 19,630,424 of NC_064623.1, read as the reverse complement.
AAAGTTGTGAGCCGTATGTTTATGACTATTACAGCGCCATCTATCACAAAGCGAAGAAAGTGGTGCAACCAAACATTCATATTTCTTTACGTACTACACGAACATGTAATAAAAAATGGGGGTTCCTATTTTTTAAAAAAACGCAGTTAATGTCGGTTTGACCTATGGCAGCGCCATCTAGCGGGCCAACCACAGCGCCATCTGGTTTCCCCCTTCAAGCTAGACAAGTTTCCTTTGTAGTTTTTTCGTTTGATGCTTATTTCGTGATATACTCGGCCGGTCACGATCAATGGGCCACCCTGTATGACGACTCTTTCTCTGGAAGATGAAACAGTTATTTTATGATTAAAGTTTACAGTCAGTAGTCCAAGAATATGGCAGTGTGTGAAACATGTTCTCAGATTAGAGCCGTGTGCCCGACCGGGACACGAACCGGGGACCTTTGCTTTCCGTATGTAAGTGTTCTACCGAGTGAGCTATCCGAACACGATTGCCGACCCGACCTCGCACCTTCACTTCGGCATAGTACCTCCCCCCTCCTACCTTCTAAACCGGCGCACACCTCACTCAAGAATGAAAAATCGTTCCGTATGTCAGTATGAGTGTATTTCTGACCGTGTATTTTGACAAAAGGATGTATTTAGATTGTTTAGTTTTGTACTGTTCACCTTCACCCGACAAACACGAGAGAAGACCGGTTGGACACGTCAAGAAATTTTAGAGTTTGACGGAATACCGCGCACTGTTTGGATCCTTTGGACGAGAAACGTATGGTTCTGCAATTCCCATGTAACAGTGAAAGCAGTTATTTGAAATATAAGCACGTTTAATTGGACTGGACGACGCGAACTACTTATGAAACAAAATACCGCATCAATAAACTGAGGCGGCTTTGGCACCTCGGGGGACGCAAAATTACTCACTTCCTTCAACATACACTGACGGAAAAAAATTGCAACACCAAGAAACAAGTGAAGCAGAGTATTGATGTTGGTTTACAATTACAGCAACAGCGAGTGGGTGGACGAGCATTATCCTACTGGAAAACATGCCCTTGAACGCTTTTCATGAATAGCAGTATAACAGGTCGAGTCACCCGATTAACGTACAATAATTTTGCAGGCAGTGTGCGTGGGATAACCGTGAGAGTGTTACTGGAGTCTTAGAAAATAGCATCTCAGACCATAGCTGCAGGTGTGGGTCCGGTGTGTGTCTAGCACGCAGACATGTTGGTTGCAGGCGCTCTACTGCCCTCTTCCTAACCAGTACACAACTATCAACGGCAACAAGGCAGAACCAACTTCACCAGAAGACACAACAGACATGCACCCTGCCCTCCAATGAGTTCTCGCTAGACACCACAGACCACCACGGTTGTTGCACTTCGCGTGTAACCCCGTCTGGGATGGGGAGACTTCTGCTCCCGCGCACAAGACGGAGGCAGTGCGTGACTGTGTACTGTTGCACGGGCTCCCGCGTCTCTTCGGGCAACGGTCGCACGTATCTAGTGCGTACGGAAAGTTGTACATGAGCAGACGCACCTTTATCTTAAGAAGAGACTGGCTGGAAACAGGAAGGAACGGGGCGGGAAATATACTAGCGGGGAGAAGGAAACCGTAAAACGGACCAAGACTAAGGATGATTAGACCAACTGAATGTTACGATACCACCTACGTTTGTCCAGAACTTGGTCGCATCTCAGTAGTAAAGTATACGATACATCAGTAAGTTTTCATATTTGTATATAAATTACGAAAAAGTTATTGTCAGTTACAATGTATAAGTCCAGAATCACTAAAAAGACAGCCGTCCTATCGATTTCACCTTAAAACTAAAAGGCAAGCTTGGAAGTAGGCTGTTTAGGTTTTTATGTAGGTAACGCCACGTAGCGCTCTGTATGAAAATCACTGACTGTGCTGTGTGCAGTCTGTGGCTGGTTGCCATTGTTGGAATATTCGCTTGTGTAGTGTTGGGCAGCTGGATGTTAACAGCGCGTAGCGTTGCGCAGTTGGAGGTGAGCCGCCAGCAGTGGTGGATGTGGGGAGAGAGATGGCAGAGTTTAGAGAACGGACGATCTGAACGTTTGTCCGCCAGAAAGAGTAAATTTGTAATACTGGATATCATGAACTGATATATATATATATATATATATATATATATATATATGATGACTTTTGAACATTATTAAGGTAAATACATTGTTTGTTCTCTATCAAAATCTATCATTTGCTCACTATGCCTATCAGTAGTTAGTGCCTTCTGTAGTTTGAATCTTTTATTTAGCTGGCATTAGTGGCGCTCGCTGTATTGCAGTAGTTCGAGTAACGAAGATTTTTGTGAGGTAGGGGATTCATGAAAGGTATAGGTTATTGTTAGTCAGGGCCATTTTTTTGTTGGGATTATTGAAAATCAGGTTGCGTTGCACTAAAAATATTGTGTGTCAGTTTAGTTATGATCAGAATAAGTAAAGAGAGAAATTTCTGAGTACGTTCAGTTTTGCTCAGCTGTTTGAAAATCAAATAACGTAAGAAATTTACCAGCACAGTAATTCATAATTTTTCTAAGGTGACGTTTCAACCTAATTTTGTAGAGAATTTGTATCTGTAAATAATGTAATTTGTCTTCATATCAATCATTCAATTAATAATGAATGCCACATGGTCTCAACAAATCTCCAAATTTTATATAAATTATACCGAACTGTAATTTATTATTCATTAAAGTAATAGCCATCATGCTATTCCGAAAACACAGTTAAATTCACCGGAAACAATAGCACTTTACTCAAAATTTTCAAATGTAAACAAACTTTTCCGCGCAGTATGTTTCTTAAGGTCCGATTATTAATTCAGAACTATTTGTAAATTGCAAATTTGTGGTAAGATCTTATTGGACCGAACTGCTTAGGTCATCGGTCCCTGAGCTTACACACTACTTAATCTAATCGGTCTTACGCTAAGGACAACACACACACCCATGCCCGAGGGAGGACTCGAACCTCCGACGGGAGGGGGGGGGGGGGGAGCGGCGCGGACCGTGACAAGTCGCCTCAGAAAAGCCGCAAGGCGAGAGAACTATTTAAAATATCTTTTGTCAACTGTTTTGATCCTCAGATGTTTTTTTCTGTTCACAAGAATAGGCGACATTAACCAAATTCTCACTGTTATTGAAGCCAGAAATTATTACCATAATTAATTTGACAAAGAAATTTTCAGAATACTCTGGCGATAAACATAATATACAAATATTACAAAATGCTCGCCAAAGAGACGCAGTTCATACTTTGCACTGTGCTGATGCACATCATAGATGTCTCTGCCTGTAGTTCACAGTACGCCTTTTCTCCACTAAAACTGCGCGGAAATTAAAACTTCTTTGCTACAGGTCAGCACGTAGCTGTAAAACTTTATGATGTGAGCTTTGTATACTGTTGAGCGCAAAAGTATGAATTACCTTCTAATGTAACAATTTACTGTGAAAAATCTTTAATAGCTCAAGCAAATGTGCAACAACGCTGACAAGGATTAATGAGACGGGGAAAATGAATCGAATATTGAACGTACAACAGAACGTAGTGATCTTTGCCGTTATATCGCCTAGCCAACAAGGCCCAAGATTCAGTGATGGCCAGCAAAAGACGAGGATAGTGATCCATCTCTCATATCTAAGAACAGTAAAAACACTCAGAGCGATATTTATCCACTAGAAGTATGTATCTGAAATCTGAACTTTTTTTTTAAAGCTTGCTTGTTTCGGCAGAAAGTTTATCAGTACGGTGAACGGGTGCAGAGTGTGGTATCAACTAGAATAGGCACAAAAAATTATTGAACACGCTTAGTATAGTAGTTACGCAGAGGCGAAAACTTTTGCACGAGAAGCAAAATGGTGGATGCAGCATCAAACTCGGGAAGTTTGCGGCGCCTTTCACACGCGGATAATTGATTCTGGATTCAATGATTTTACCTTGGAACTCTTCCATTTGGTCCGTGTTTGCATAGAAGAACAGTAATATCAGAAATTGAGTCCGCCTTGATGCCGATCACCTTGTTATTCGTTTATTTCTTTATTCTCCCAAACTAGTTTCGGCGATAAATATCAGCATCATCAGTGGGGTGTTTTTAATCTAAAACATGCAGAAACTAGCATGGTTATACAAACACAGTAGCACATTATTACATTTTTACTCTTCGTTTTTTGAAATATGGTTTTCTATGGATACTTTCATACTACCTTACTTATTGTATGTTACAGCATGATTTAAGCAATTATTGTCGCTGTTTGCGACATATTTTCTGGCGCTTTTTTTCTGTTGCCGTTTTTTACTTACCGAACATCATGTCGTCTGCAACCATGTGAGCGTCTGTTAGTAAACAAAATACTAAGAGGTGAACTTCGATTGTCAACAATATATACTTGGGGATGTGGTAGTGTGGAAACCAGTTATTCCGTGTGTACCGAGCTTTTACTTAGCTATTCGTGTACTAACGTTCGTTGGACGGTATGTAGCTGCTTTTATACACAGAAAAACAAAACTTTCGTACTTTGTTTCTTATCCAGAATATTACGCCATCTTGCTGTTCACGTGTGTCGCGAGAAGCTATGAAAAACTGTAGCGCGAATTACGACCACTTCTGTTCCCCATCACACACACAGACATAAATAACGAACAGAAGTCGTAATTCGCGCTTCTGTTCCCCATCATACACAGAAACACAAATAATGGACAGAAGTCGTAATTCGCTCTACAGTTTTTCATAGCCTTTGTTGCCTCATGCGATACACCTCTCGCGACACACGTGAACAGCAAGAGGGCGTAGTATTCTGGATAAGAAACAAAGTACGAAAGTTTTGTTTTTCTGTGTATAAAAGCAGCTACATACCATCCAACGAACGTGAGTACACGAATAGCTAAGTAAAAGCTCGGTACACACGAAATAACTGGTTTCCACAACACTATCACAACCCCAAGTATATATTGCTGACATACGAAGTTCACCTTTTAGTATTTTGTTTAGTAACAGACGCTCACATGGTTGCACGACATGATGTTCGCTAAGTGAAAAACGGCAACAGAAAAAAAAGCGCACAGAAAATATGTCGCAAACAGCGACAATAATTGCTTAAAACATGCTGTAACATACAATAAATAAGGTAGTATGAAAGTATCCACAGAAAACTATACTTCAAAAAACGAATAGTAAAAATGTAATAATGTGCTACAGTGTTTGTATAACCACGCTACTTTCTGCATGTTTTAGATTAAAAACACCCCACTGATATGATATTTGTCGCCGAAACTAGTTTGGGAGAATAAAGAAATAGACGAGTAACAAGGTGTTTTGCATCAAGGCGGACTCAATTTCTGATATCACTGATTATGGATTGGTTTTCTTCCCTACGCTGTCAGAAATACCTAATGCCCGACAAAGCGAGCTGTAGAATCGACGGCTTGATGACAGCTTGGTTATCGGTCAAGTACAAAGCACTCTTCGCTTCATTTTGCACAGCAAGCCATAGCAGAATGCGTCTTCGTGCAGTATATGGGCCCCAAGTTTCTCCTGACGTTTGTAAGGCAATCGACGATTAAGAAAAGATAAGGGGATGCCGGTGGAAAGTTTATACAACAAGCATCTAAATCTATTTGGTCGACAGCAATTAAATACATTACATATTTTCAAAACATTGCACTGTACTTTGCAATTTAACAGTATGGAAAGTTTTCATTTCTTCTTGAAATCGATGGAGTGCAATTACACGGTGAAGTGCGAACCTTTTTTTTAGTGATTACATTATTCCAGTAAAAATTAATTGTTGACATTCTTAAGAAACAAGGTATAAACCTAGCGTGCCAAAGTAATAGCTCAGTGTAGAAATGTTTAAAAGTGGAGGGTAAGACAGACATGTTAAAAAAATATGCGGCCTGTAAAAACTCCAGTGTGACAACACGAAATACAGACAGAGTTTGTGCGGCCGGCTACAGCAAGTCCATTTACTTGCTTCCATTTGGACGACTTGTGCGTCGGTGGTGATGAAATGATGATGAGAACAACACAACACCTAGTCACATAATGGGTAAAATCTCCGACCCGACCGGGAATGAAACCTGGGAACCTATGATCCAGAGGTACCACCACTAAACACTTTCCTTTTAAATAATTTCTTGGCAAAAATCTTTCGTATTGCAATCCACAGGTATCTCAATTCTTGTTTCACATGCGCAAAAAATGGTTCAAATGGCTCTGAGCACTATGGGACTCAACATCTTAGGTCATAAGTCCCCTAGAACTTAGAACTAGTTAAACCTAACTAACCTAAGGACATCACACACACCAATGCCCGAGGCAGGATTCGAACCTGCGACCGTAGCAGTCCCGCGGTTCCGGACTGCAGCGCCAGAACCGCACGGCCACCTCGGCCGGCTCACATGCGCATAGACGGTACATGGAACATCAATAAATATTACAACACCGGTACGATACATTGATCTTTGACAATAAACCACGAGACCTTGAGCTTCGGACACACGCAGAGGAGCAGCAGACCATTCCACAAACACAGAAACAAAGCGAAAGACGAACCGATCTCGCAACACCAAAACAAAGTACACGGGGTGTAAGCGGATCTACGTTACATGGAAACGGCAATACGCCGCGTGTCAGTCAATTGCAGTCTACTAAAACTCAACGCTTATGTGTAGAAGGATGTTAGCAATGGAATAGGAAACAAAAAATAGTGAGTGATAATAACAGTAGTTATAATAACAGTAATAATAATAATGCTATTATTTTTTATTATTATTTAGTACTAAGTAATGATTTAAAATATGATAAATGTTTGCGATTTTGAGAAACTACGTGTTTGTAAGTAAAAAAAAAAATGGTTCAAATGACTCTGACTACTATGGGACTTAACATCTGAGGTCATCAGTCCCCTAGAACTTAGAACTATTTAAACCTAACTAACCTAAGGACATCACACACATCCATTCCCGAGGCAGGATTCGAACCTGCGACCGTAGCGGTTGCGCGGTTGCAGACTCAAGCGCCTAGAACCGCTTGGTCACAACGGCCGGCGTTTGTAAGATAAGCACATTGTTACAATGACCACTGAAGGTACTTTAAAATAAAGTGCAATGCGTATGGTCGAAATAAGAATATTATTGCAGTCGCAAAGAATGATATATGGCCTGTAAGACTATTACTTGTGTAACTGTGACTACGGAAAAGACAGTTAAAAATAAAAAAAGGGTACCATGTAGGCTGAAGTTATTTACGAAACCATGCATTTAACATTAAGGCAAAATAAGTCGTTAGTCCACCGATCATTCTTGTGTGTACTTTCATTGGAAGAATCACGAATGTTACGAGAGAGTGGGTCACGATGGGCGTCCACAGATCGTGGAAGTAAGGGAAGGTGAGGAGGGGACAGAGGACTGGAGGGGGGGAAGTGGGTGCGGGAAGGCCAAGAGGAGAGAAATCAGGGGGAGGAGGGTGGGAGGGAGGGGACCATGGGGAAGGGAGAAGGGGAGGGGGAGAATATGGGGAGGGAGGATATGTATGATGTATGGGGAGGGAAGGAGGGAGGGTGGAGGGAGGAGGGCTGATAGAGGGAGGGTGGTGAAGGGGGCAGAAGGAGGGAGGATGGTTTGGAGTGAGAGTGGTGAGATGGTGGAGGATGGAGGAGGGTGTATGAACAGAGGGAGGGAGGAGGAGAGGATGGAGGGAGGAGGAGAGGGTAAGGGGAGGTTATAGCATTCCCAGTCAAATAATACGAAAAGACTTAAAAACAGCATTTATACAGAAGAGACATTTAAGAATTGAATAATATATATATTTTATCATGTACCCATAAAATAATAATTTCTCTATGTAAGTTTCGAGTGCAAAGAAATATAACAAAACTGATCTAAAGAGACGACAAAATACGCTCTTTTGTTAATTTTTTAGTTGTCTACACTTCTTCTCTTGTCTTGGTTGCGTGTAGACGGACATCATGCGAGTGCTGGCAAATGTAAGCATATTTGTACTAATTAAGCAGATAATATATTGATTTAATATCATTATTCACTCTTAATTTGTAAGATTTCATGTCGGCCTTACTTTGAATTAAACTGCAGTCGAGTAATTGACAGTTAAACAACCGCAGCTGCAGATGCAGCCAACGACGCCATTATGTGGCGATATTAACTTATAAAAAATTAGCGGAAGTGAAAAACTCGCCCACTATTAACATAATATACATTTTTATCCACAGCCGCCCGACGTTGCAGAAAAAACGTAGCTTTAAGATTATTTTCAGTACCACAGCCGAGGGCCAGGGCCAGGACTCCGACTACAATGCAATGGTTAACGGAGGTGAGAAGGAATACTGTCGCGCGTGTGTGGGCCGCAATTGTAATAACTAAAGATTTTTTGCTTTAAAGTGAACTGACTAGCCGAGGAAATTAATATGAAAAGTTTATTCCATTGTTCAACTTACATGTTCATGCTTTAAGATTCATTGAGTCTAACGTTCATTAGCGTAAAAAATAATTTATACTGAAGATTAATATTGTTAAAAAAGAGGGACAACTTCACAAAGGCATTTAATTGTAAATCAAAATAAAATGAAATATTTTTATTAAGGCCCACCACGTAAGTCGGTAACAATCAACATAATAATAATAATAATAATAATATATTAAACCCGTGAGGGGATTGCCAACCCCCATCGGGCGCGTCCCCAGGTGGCGGATAGGGGAATGCTCGGCAGATATGCCGGGTAGGTGGGAAATAAAATACCACCCGCGGACCAAATGACAACCAAAACCCGTGCTGCGTCTGACTTGGAACAAGCGGCAGTATGGTCAGCGTCTGTCCACCAGGAGGTGCGGCTGCAAACATGCTCCAGGAACTTACAATCCCTGGTTCTAAACCACTAGCGAAAGCTAGAAAATAAATAACAAGCAAACATGACTCGTACAAGTAAAGACAAAATTACCCCAGGTGGACAATCCACCCACTGCAAAGTGGCAACCAAGCATTCGGATTCTGGGGAGCTTGGACTTATACGAGAGAGCAAGTCGGAGTGCTCTGGTAAACTACCGCAGAAAACACATACTTACATTGGCACCTTTAACATTCAGACGCTCATTCAAACAGGAAAATTGCACAACCTCACGACAGAATTAACTAAACAGAAAATCCAAATCCTCGCCGTACAAGAAACACGCTTCAGGGACTCAGAAACAGTAGACTATAATAATTACAGAATTTTCAAAAGTGGAACGAACAAGACAATTTGTAAAGGAGCAGCACTATTTGGCATGGCCTTTATTGTGGACAAAAAAGTTCTAGATTCAGTAAAGGATGTAAAACCCATCAACAATCGTCTTATGACAATGAGAATTAAACATGCAAACAAAAACTACACTTTCATCAATGTACATGCACCAACAAATGGGGACAATAAAAAACAGCCCGAAAAAACGGAAAGATTTTGGGAAGAACTCGAAACAGAGATGTCAAAAATTCCAACAGAGGATGTGAAAATTTTGCTTGGTGACTTCAATGCACAAATTGGCAAGGACCGCAAATATAAGAAGACAGTAGGGGGCTACCCCGCACACAAATTTACAAATAAAAATGGTGTACGATTTGTGGAGTTATGCCAACAAAACAATCTCAAAATTATGTCAACCTCATTACGAAAAAAACCCAAAAAACAAAAAACATGGCGATCACCCATCCATCATCTAGGAGAATTCCAGATTGACCACATTGCAATATCATATGAGTACCAAAAAGAAATTCATGATGTACAAGTGCGCAGAGGCGCAAATGTTGATTCAGACCATTACTTAACTAGAATTAAAATTAAATTCACACCTAAAAGGAAATGTAACAGGAGAACACCCGTGATCCCGAAGTTCGACCTACACAGAATTAAAGATTCGAGGATCACAGAAAAATGGGAAGACCAACCTGCAGAAGAGTGGCCAAAATTTCGAACTAAAATCCTCAAAACAGCGAAAGAACTAATCCCACTACGTAAAAAACCAAAACACCCATGGTGGAACCAGGAATGTGAAGACGCTCTAGAAGAGAGAAAAAAAGCGTTTCAAAATTACAATTGCAACAAATCAGAAGAAACCCACAAGAAATTCCTTGAAGTCCGCAAACAAGCATCCAAGATTTTACGGCAAAACAAACGGAAATATGTAAATGACCAACTAAAATCGATAGAAGACAACTTTAAAAATTACAACACACACGATTTCTATAAAACCTTTGCAAACCACATTAAAGGGTACTGTCCACAGAACCTCTGCTTCCGAAAATCAAATGGTAAACTGGCCTTAACAAATAAGGAAAATTGTGAAGAACTAGCGAAATATTTTTCAAAGCTTTTAAACTGTCCAGAACCTAAGGAGAGGTTTCCGAAAATACAACCAGAAACCATATCAGAAAACTCAGCACCACCAACAAAAGAAGAAATTTATTCACATATCCAGAAGCTTAAAAATAACAAAGCATCAGGTGAAGATGGAATTGTAGCTGAACTCCTGAAAAATTTAGGTCCAAATTCACTCAGAGAAATCACACACATTATCCAAAATATTTGGCAAACCGAAAAAATCCCAGATGACTGGAAGATCGCACTAATTCACCCACTACACAAAAAGGGTGACAAATCAGATGTGAACAACTATAGAGGGATCTCGCTTTTACCAGTCACCTATAAAATTTTGTCAGCCTGTCTCCTGAAGAGAACACAAGAACAACTAGAATCAAAATTATCTGAATACCAAGCAGGATTCAGAACAAACAGGTCATGCCCAGAACAAATTTTTAACCTCAAAACCATAGTCAAAATGCGAGCTCTCAGACAAAAGCCATTAGTATGCACATTTGTAGACTTTAAGAAAGCATACGATTCAATAGATAGACCCTCATTATTTCAAATTTTAGAAGAAAGGGGATTAGATTACAAGACACGAGAACTAATAAAACAAACACTAACTGACACGAAGTCTAAAATAAAATTCATGGGAGAAATTTCGGAGCCCTTCGGCATTCAGACAGGTGTGAGACAAGGCGATGGACTCTCTCCTCTTTTGTTCAACATCGTTCTTGACAAAGTTATGGAGGAATGGGAGAAACAACTACGGAAAAATGAGTGTTGGAAACCAATTTCACTTGGCTTTTCCAAAAACAATCTTTACATTCCATACCTCGCTTTTGCAGATGATCTAGCAATACTAGCGGAGGATGAGCAGACCGCCATTAAACAGATTGACACACTCAAAGAATGTGCTGAGAAAGTTGGGCTACAAATCTCATTTGAAAAAACTGAATTCCTATGTTCAAAAGTAGAAATTGCAAGCTTAAAAACAAAATATGGCAAAATCAATAGAATCCCGTATTTTAAGTACCTCGGAGAATACATTGAACCAACAGGCCAAGAAATAGTATCACAGCAAAATCGTTTACAAAAAGTCAAAAAAGCATTCTGGTTAGTCCACAACCTCTACAACAAGAAATCCTTGTCAAGACAAACTAAAATTCGGCATTACAATACCGTCATAAAACCAACAGTCCTCTATGCAAGTGAAACACTAGTACTGAACAGAAAGCGAGAACTCGAAGACATCAAAAAAGAAGAGAGAAAAATCATTAGGAAAATTTTAGGAGCGAGACAGACTAAAGATGGCTACAGACTGCAAACAATCAAAACAACAGAAAAGTTTTCAAACATAGAAATTGATTTTAAGAAAAGGCGACTGAAATTCTTTGGTCATCTTAGCAGATTACCAGAAAACCGTTTGACCAGAAAGCTAATAAATTACGTAACCTCACTTAAAGCTTCAACACCTTGGATGATCGAAGTTAGAAAAGACCTCACCAACGCGGATATAACAGCAACCGATATTTCAGACAGAGATACTTTTAAGCACAAAGTAGAGAAGTGGAAAGTTTTACCAGAGCAACCAAAACAAAAACAGTACAGACCGAAGTGGTCAGAAGAGCGAAAGCAAGCCTTCTCAAAAAGAATGAAGATCTATTGGAGCAACAAGAAGAACCAGAAAAAAAGTTGATTGTCATTTGCTTAATGTCATTTGCTTAATGTCTTCCGTTATTGGGAGAATTCATAAATAATAATAATAATAATATATTAAATTACGACGGCCGACGGGCGCGAGAAGGTGAAGGGAGGGATGGAGAGTGGGTGGTGAGGAGGGCAAAGAGGGAGTGAGAGAGGGAGGTTAGGAGGGCAGGAAGAGGGAGTAGGGGAGAAAGGAGAGAGGGAGTGAGAAGGGAGGAGTGAGGGAGGGAGGAGGGGAGGAGGAGGGAGGTGGTAATGAGGGCGGCAGGAGGTGAGGAGGGAGGGAGGGAGGAAGAAGGGCTGCAAGGAGGGAGTGAAGGAGGTGAGCAGAACAGATGGACAGTGGAGTGGGACTGCAGGGGGAGGGAAGGGTAGAGGGGGAAGAGGGGAAGGAGAAATGGAGGGAGAGAGGGGCACAGAGGAGAGGGGATGTCAGAGAGGAAGGTAGAGGGAGGAAGGAATGGAGGGCCACCTTATGTTGCTTCCACAGTGAATGGCGAAACAGTTCTGAAATTTCATGACCGATTACTGTGAGTACATTTGCTACTAATCACTATCCACTACATGTTCTAGCATTCTTAAAACTAAAACGATACGTCTGGGTTGGAGTGGCGGGGGGCGGGGAGGAGGGAGGAGGGCGGGGGGGATGGGAGGTGGGAGGAGGGCGGGGGGGAGGGGAGGTGGGAGGAGGGCGGGGGGGAGGGGTGGTGGGAGGGGGGGCAGGGAGGGGAGGTGGGAGGGGGGGCAGGGAGGGGAGGTGGGAGGGGAGGTGGGAGGGGGGGCAGGGAGGGAATTTGAAAATTTTATTCCTGATTGGGGGACAGGCAGATTCCTTCCCTTCCCTCCCCCTAACAGGGCATACCCGAGTGGATCGGGATTCACAGCAACGTGGTAAGTAACATAATGATACAGGCACTACAAAAAAAATACGTCGTTTTGTAGGCAACTGGAACGTTTTTATTGGCATTACGGCGGTGCATGCGCTCAACAGCGATTAATACTGGGATACGTAAGTGCAATACCGCCATCTGAAGAAAAATGTAACGCACAAACTCTGTAATGGCACAGAATAATAAATTATTCTGGAAAATATCGTTTATTTAGTGCGGTTTTCATATATAAAAACGTATTGTTTGTTCAACCACTGATTCTAGAAAATGTCACTACTGACAAAATTATTTGGTCTTAATAGCCTTCAAAATCATAAAACATCACTGTCTTCAGTTATTGTTTGAAATGTGCATAACGAAATACGCAACTGAAGTTCGGAATTTAAATAACTGCATCGTTTCTGCCAGGTTGTAGTCTAGAATACTGCTTACTTAAGCACTACTAAGCAGCTTAGAACATTGTTCATTCTGAAGAACGTTAATAGATGCATGTCACCGCTATATATTGTATGAAACAAAAATCAGATGCCATGTACAGTTAACCGATACAGAGTAGTCAACATATCAGGCAATTTACAGATCCTGTGCGGATAACTATGCAATTTTTATGTCATACAACTTATGGTGGTTGTGTATCCGTAGCTGTTATGTCCTTGAGGATTAGCAACTCTCGAAAGTAGCTAGCAGTGCCTCGTAGAACACTATTTTTAAATGAAAGACTGGTGGAAATTTTATCGAAGCTGTCGTGCTCGCGACAGAACAAATTAGTCAGTTTGAGAAACACGGGAAATGTTTTGTGATTCAAGTAAGTTTTAACAAGAAACTGAAAACAAACCTTTCGTCGCTGACTTCTGGCGATTTCGGAACCGCTGCGTCGGAAACGCCCACACTTTCCACCACACCACATCGAAATTACTTGATACAGCGGGAAAGTCGTCACTAATAACTCCGACTGTCATTTTCGGCCCGTACAATTGACGCACGCGACTTGTTTCTGAAGTAGCGGCATTCGAACTGACGCCTAACCGAAGCGCGAACCGCAGCTCTGCGCATGCGCAAACGCGTCATCCGAGAGAGCATACTGTTTCGGTACTTAATTTTCGCGGTTAAATGGCCGCTGTTTGTGTGACGTAGCCGAGGGGAGCGGAGCCCACGCCGGTGATGCGTAGAGGGGGCGCGCCATGTGCTTAACTGCCTAGCCTTTCAATAATGGCGGTTTATCTTCCGGCTACTCTCTGATAAGAGTCGGAGTTGGGAAGAAATTATATTACGTTCTGTTATTGTGCTTCGCCTACAGCGCGAAGAGTTACTATTCTTTAACCAGGAAAGCTTGCCTATGCTAAGTAGAAACACTCCGGTCAAAAAGTTTGTATTCTCAGGTTTTTTAAATGGTTTGGCCTACGGAGGAACACATTAACTTTCTTGTGTCTCCTTTCTTTCTCTTTGTCTCCTTCCCAGCGATTTCTCATTCTTTCCCAGTGCTTTTCTTACGGCATATTGTAGCTAGTCTAGTTCAGGACGATGTCGAGCGGATACTGCAACACGCACATAGATTATTATTACTTTATTAAAACTTGAACGTGGTGAATACTTAACCCTGTAAACAAGTAGTACTCACGCAGATGACTTGAAATTGATTCATATGAAATGTATTCGCAGTTGCGAATACGAACAACCGTCAGCTGTATAAGAGGTCGACGAGTGAAAATTTGTTCTAGACCGGTACTCGAACCCAGATCTCGGGCTTCACGCAAGCGACCGCCTTATTCGCTGTGACTATCCTTGCACCGCCCAGGGTCAGACGCAAACTTCTATATTCCGTCGTTCTTGCATCACAAACTGTACTGGTGCTCACATTACATCATTCCCGTACAGCGGAGGACATTTTAACTGAAAGTCGCTGTCTGGTATCAGGATCTGAAGGAACAGGCGCTGTTGGGACTACAGCCGTTATGAAATGTATTCGCAGTTGCGAATAGTAACAATGAAATGAAATGTCGTGTGGCTAGGGCCTCCCGTCTGGTAGACCATTCGCCTGGTGCAGGTCTTTCGATTTGACGCCACTTCGGTGACCTGCGCGTCGATGGGGATGAAATGATGATGATTAGGACAACACAACACCCAGCTCCTGAGCGGAGAAAATCTCCGACCCAGCCGGGAATCGAACCCGGGCCCTTAGGATTGACAGTCTGTCACGCTGACCATTCAGCTACCGGGGGCGGGCAATAGTAACAATGAGCAGCTGTATAACCAAAGCGGTTACGGAGCCGCTAGCGTAAAGAGGAAAATCCGGGTTCGACTGTCGGTCTGTCACAAATTTTTACGGTCGTCGTTCCCTTATATACGTGATGGTTGTTCGTATTCGCAAATACGAATACATTTCGTGTATTTCATAACGACTGTACCTGTTCCTTCGGACATCTAATTGCATCGTTCTTCTTAACAATGCAGGCACTACAGTATGGTATGGTATTGATGCTCTCGCTGACACTTTAGCATTTTAGCACTTGTCTCCGGGAATGACAGTTTCGCATCAAAGTACAGTCCGCCCCCGGTAGCCCTCAATTTTCCTCAGGTCTGTTTTAACTTGCAGACACGGTAGCTCAGCGTGTTCGGTCAGAGGGCCGATTGTCCTCTGTAGTAAAAAGAACCTGAGTAAAGGAATCAGCGATCAACCTGAACGAATGTCACGTGACGTCCGCGCAGACCAAACGAAAAAAAAAAAAAAAATTGTAGCTGAGTGGTCAGCGCGACGGAATGTAATACCTAACGGCCCGGGTTCGATTCCCGGCTGGGTCGTAGATTTTCTCCGCTCAGAGACTGGGTGTTGCGTTGTCCTTATCTTCATCATTTCATCCCCATCGACGCGCAAGTCGCCGAAGTGGCGTCAAATCACAAGATTTGCACCCTGCGAACGGTCTACCTGACGGGAGTCCCTAGCCACACGGCATTTACATTTTATCAGAGTACAATAGGCTTTAATTAATAATAATTTCATTTCTACGTGCACGAAGCCGGATCCGATACTGTCGTCGTAGTACGAATACGGCTGCGTGCGTATAGAATACTTAGTCTGAATCTATTATTAGTTAAAGGCTGACCTAAAGTAATAACTTTCCGGCTGCGGTGGCGTAAGGAAACATTTGCGGGCGTGTCTACGCCGATGCTCCGACTAGTTTCTGTGTGTGTCAGCTACTGTCTGTGCTTATGGTGTCGGCTTGAGGCACGAACTTTTGCACCTCTCTTTCTTTTCTCCTTGAAACTTTTAAACTTTGCTTCGAACTTGTCTCTTTTTCCTATTTCGTCATGCGTTACCTCAATTTTCCTCAGGTGTGTTTCAACTTCTTTGATCCATGTCATTGGTTTTTTTGCGTTTCTGTCAAAAAACTTAAAAATTCTTTATTTCATTCTGGTTTCTTGTAGCCTTTTTAAGATGTCCATAGAATACAACTCTCCTCTTTGTCGTTGTGTCTAATATTCGTTCTATTTTCCATAAACTTCTTTGTTACTTCTTAATTTATTTGTTCTAGTTTTTCATAAAATTCTTTGTTACTTCTCAATTTCCACTTTGCGTTGTCATATTTTACTGCCAAGATTTTCCGATTATTTTTCTTTCCTATTTGACCTAACTGTTTGGCTGTATTTAACGGAGAGAATTGCATAAAAGCATTCTGGTCTAATGACCGGTTTGTAGTGTCGGATTTTTACATTTACGGATGAAGATTTCTGTTGAAACTTCCTGGCAGATGAAAACTGTGTGCCGGACCGAGACTCGAACTCGGGACCTTTGCCTTTCGCGGGCAAGTGCTCTACCAACTGAGCTACCCAAGCCGGACTCACGCCCCCTCCTCACAGCTTTACTTCCGCCAGTACCTCGTCCCCTACTTTCCAAACTTTGCAGAAGCTCTGCTGTGAACCTTGCAAAACTAGCACTCCTGGAAGAAAGGATATTGCGGAGACACGGCCTAGCCACAGCCTGGGGGATGTTTCCAGAATGAGATTTTCACTCTGCAGCGGAGTGAAAATCTCATTCTGAAGATTTCTGTTATGAAAGCGTTTTGCTACTTGAAAAGTCCATTCCATCTTCTTTGCCCTTACTGTCTTCTTTGTCCGCAACATTCGGTTGTACTACTTTACCTATACATTTAAATTTCGTAGCCTTTTTTTATTCTTCTATAACCATTTTCCACGAATTTCGGTGGCTCTTTCGCGTCCCTAATATAATTTTCTTTTTTCCGAAAGATGTACCTATATGAGCCTCTTTTTGAAGCCGTCTGATGTAGGAGATATATCTGCATTGTTATTGTAACAACTATAACGGCTTCTGACATCAAATGTAACAGTTGTGATACTAAATGTGACACTTCTGTCACTAAATGTAACTGGGTTTTCTCTTTTGATACTGTCAATTGTCAGGATGAGCATTCTAAGCATTCTGTCAGGGTGAAAATATTAAATAAATTAACTTTTCTCTCTTAACAACATGTGGGCAGGGTGGGTTCTTCCTTGGCTCGGGTATGAGGTCGAATGAAACATCATTTTTACATAAGAATAACTTTTATTGAAGATTTGTACAACTGTATCTTACGGAATATTCTGGTACGGAGAGCGGCAGCTGTGTCGTTTGTGAAGTCTTCTGCTGCGGCAGCGGCAGCGGCGGCGGCGGCGGCGGCGGCGGCGTCTGATTACGCGTAGCGGTGTGTATCTCGTGTCGCCGTCTCGCCCAGCTGACGGGAGACGCACAGCGCGAGGTGGCCGGTTTAATTATTGCGAGCGAAGTCGTGCATCGGCTGATACCTTGGGTGTGGCGTCCCAGTGTTTCTCTTCTCTAAGCGGCCGCGGGTGTTGTGCGTCGACCAGCGGAGCGGCGCGGCGGGGCAAGGCCTGTGTCCCGGACTCGAACCACGGACTCCCGCTTGCCAGTCTTCGGCTGTCAGGTCTTCATCCCAGCTCACAGGTGACTGCTGAGGTGAGGCCGTCTCCTTCCCGTCCTCACGAGTCACCCGGGTACGTAAAAATCAGACTTGAAATACCTTTTAACTTCTGTCTTCTGGCGCTGCGGCTACTGCTTGCTATTCCATTACAGCGGCGGACTTGGTTCGTCTGTACATGATGCAGACTCTTCTTACATGACGGTCTTCAGCACCGAAACAGACTGAAAACTTCTTCGTCTTCTTCGTCTTCGTCTCCGCCCCCGTCTCTGTCTTCGTCTGTCTCCGGCTTCATCTGACTTCATCCGACTTCATCTGTCTGGCCCACTGCGTCTCGCGTATTTATTCACTTCAGTTTACTGGAGGCGAACGACTTCACGGTCATTGCCTCGTCTGTCACGTTGAAAAGCTTCTCGAAGAATCTTCTTAACGTCGGTCGTTGGCTCTTGGAATGTAGGTGAGGGCCTTTGATCACATGTGACGACTGAGAAACACGTGAGCCGGTCATTGCCTCTTCTGTCACGTTGAAAAGCTTCTCGAAGAATCTTCTTAACGTCGGTCATTGGCTCTTGGGATGTAGGCGAGGGCCTTTGCTCACATACGACAACTGAGAAACACGTGAGCCGGTCGGGCGATGCCCTGACGGCTGAATCGACAGCGCCCGCTTATGTGGAAGTTGCTGACTTCATGGTCATTGTTTCTTCTGTTCTGCTGTTCGGCCCGCTGCTTGCGAGTATGTAACTCTCTAAACTAAACCAAGTTTTTCATTTATATCCTAATTTCTAGTTCACTTTGATTTCACTAATTTATTTACTTAAGTACCACTCAACATTCCTCCACCCTTCGGAGAAATTCGCCCTCGAATTTACCACTCAACATTCCTCCACTCTTCACACGGCAAAAGCACAAACAATGAAAACTCTCGACTTAGAAAATTACACACGCTTCACATTAAGTATGTGGAAAACACTTTATCACTTTACAAAAGCACTGTACGGTCATGAATCACAAAGTTCTTACATAAATGGTTGTAATAAGTGTAACAAATCTTGGTGACAATGAATGAACAAAAATAGATTATTCACTTAGAAAGTAACATAGCAACGCCTGTTTAATCTACCCTATATGAATGCAAGAATATCTATTCTACAGTATTGTTTATTTTAACATGAGTCTGTTTAATAAAGAATGAAGTACAATAAACAAAATTAATACACTAGTGCTGAAAAGTAACTACTGAAGTACACCAGTTAAGAGTGTGGTATCCAGGTAACAGGGATTTGATGAAGTGGTATATTATTATTTGGCTTCTTTCTTCGTCTTAGATAAAAGAAAACTGTACAAAGTAGAAACACCAACACAAAGGTTCCAGATATACCCGTTCCTAGCATTATAATTTTAGTTTTGTGTTCACCTTTTAATTTTAAAACATGTTGCATCATAACATTGGCATCAATTTTGCCTTGCTGTGAGTTTATGAACATATCTAATGGCTTCAGAAGGGAACTGTCAAGGGAGTCATTGAGGTAGGACAGGTTTTATGTAGGAAATGCTTGCATGGCGTTTTCTGAAAAAAGCAAACAACATGGTTATGAACCTACCAACCTAGTAAAAACAAAAACAAAGAAAAGAAGGAATACATTGTTAACTACAAGATCTACATGTCTCTACGTTCAACTTTTCTTTCTTAAAAAATAAACCATTATCATGTATTAATTATTTACATTTGTATATTATCCACAGTCTACTAAGATTCCACTAGGACATTCGTACTCTTGGTCGAAGATTGTATGGTGCCATGTCTGTATGTTGTGCTGGCGTGGCCACTCTTTTTCCTTTTCGGGTACTTCCTCCACCCTTCGGAAAAGCAGACACTATTGTTGAAGGAATTACATCTGGAGCGCCCTTAAAAGGTTTTAAACGACTTGCATGCACAATGGTAGTTCGGGTGGGCAGTTGCAATTTAACGTTGACTGGTGACGTGATCTCAATAATTTGATAAGGACCTCTGTAGTTTGTTACAAATTTCTTCGTTTTTCCTCTCGCAATATAAGGAGTTGAAAGCATAACCCACTGACCGATTTTGTAATTTGGATATTTAGCTTGGGTATTACCTAATCTTTCCTGTCGTTCCAAAGCCTTTGTATTAGATTTTTGAACCTTTTTCCATACATCCTTCATCATTCGACTGAAATCTCTTACTGTTTCTCCGACTTTTCCATTTTTCTGCCTGATTACATCAAAAGGGGACGGCATTTTTCTCCCATAGACCACTTCATAAGGTGACATGCCAGTTGCTTCATGCGTTTTGGCGTTGTATACCGACACGATTATTGGTAAATACGTATCCCAATTAGAATGTTGTTCGTTAATATAATAACTAAGCATCTTGCCAATTGTCCGATGAACTCTTTCTGTGCGCCCGTTGCACTGAGGGTGTAACGGAGTTGTGCGTAATTTACGTATTTTTAGTAAGTGGCATAGCTGTTTCATTAATTCCGACATAAAATTAGATCCCTGATCTGTGATAATAGCTTCAGGTACGCCAAATTTAAGTATCCAGTTGTTAACTAAAGCTTGGGCAACTGTATTTGCTTGCTGATCTGGGAGACTCACCATAGCTAGATAGCGTGAAAAGTGATCTATAATTGTAAGGACATACTTATTACCAGCAGGTGTTCTATGATATGGCCCGTAGAGATCTAGTCCACAGATTTGAAACGGACATGAAGCCTCGGGGAGCCTCTGTAAGGGTATTTTTGAACGAGAAAGTTCAGCTCGTTGTGCGCACGCAATGCAATTACGAACGTACTGCGCAACATCCTGCTTTCTGGTTTGCCACCAAAATCGCTCTGCTACACGTCTTTCGGTTGTCCGCTGTCCACCGTGTCCTGCAAGGATATGATCGTGGGCCTCTGCCATTATTTCTTGTCTAAGGTGTTGGGGAACAACAATTCGCGGTCCAAGTTTTGTTTTACGGCATAATACACCATCTTCAAAGCAAAATTGTTTCTGAGTTGCGTATTTTTTGCATTCTGTATCCTCATCTTGTGCCTTTCTCCAGTCCTCAGTATCTCGGCCTGTTGCTTCCAAAAGTGCTATTTTCCGACTCAGGCAATCTGCATTCGTGTGTTTTTTGCCTGATTTATGGATAACTTCGAAATCCATTTCGGAAAGACATAGGGCCCAACGGGTAAGACGACTAGATGGATCCTTTAATCCAAGCAACCATTTTAAAGCTGCGTGGTCTGTAACGACCTTGAATTTCCTACCATACAAGTAGCATTTAAAGTATTTGATACCATAAATAACACTTAACAATTCTTTTTCCGTTGTGGAATAATTTCTTTCTGCTGTTGTTAGTTGTCTCGAAGCGTAGGCTATGGGGTGTTCCGCGCCATTAATATTCTGACTCAAAACAACTCCTACTGAATGACCACTTGCGTCACAGGATAAAATAAATTCTTTATTATAATCTGGGTAGGCTAATACTGGACTGTGTGTTAACTTATCTTTAAGGGTTTGAAATGCTGATTCACAATCTTCAGACCAATGAAATTTTGCACCCTTTTTCAATAATTGGGTTAAGGGTCGGGCAATTTCAGCAAAATTTTGAACATATTTTCGGTAATACGATGCGAGACCAATGAAACTTTGTACTTCCTTAACGCGTTGTGGTGTTGGGAAGTCCTTGACTGCCGAAATTAATCGAGGATCTGTTTTAATTCCTTTTTCACTAATGACATGCCCTAGGTATGTAACCTCTGTCAATGCAAAAGTACATTTTTCCATATTTAATGTTAATTTAGCTTTTCTAAGTCTCTGAAAAACATTACGAAGACGCACAGCATGTTCATTAATGTCTTTGGAGAATACAATAATATCGTCTAGATATACACAACATTGCTGAGTTTTGAGTCCTCGCAATACTCCATCGAGCAGTCTTTGAAAAGTTGCTGGTGCATTTTTCAAACCGAAAGGCATTCTTTTAAATTGCCAATGGCCTCCAGGAGTAGAAAATGCTGTTTTATGCCTATCTTCAGGAGCAACTTCCAATTGATGATATCCGCTACGTAGATCGATTGTTGAAAAGTATTTACTGTTACCCAAACTGTCAATGATATCTGTAATGTTTGGAAGAGGATAAACATCTGAGATAGTTTGTTTGTTAAGGTGTCTGTAGTCACAACAAAATCTATATCGTTTCGAACCGTCGGGAGACTTCTTTGGAATAATTACGATATTTGAATTATAAGGCGAATCAGAATATTCTATAATTCCATCTTTTAGATGCTGTTCTATAAATTCATCCAGTACTGGCTGTAAGTGATGCGCAACTCTATAAGGCTTCCTATAAACTGGGGGGCTATTTCCTGTTGGGATCCTATGCTGTGTGATATCTGTTGCTGGCAGTGGACCTTCTGCATTAAATAAATCTTGAAACTCAACTAAAACTGCTTCTATCGTGTCTCTATCATTTCCTTTCAAATGCTGAATCTTCTGGCGTAATGCGGTTTTATAGGCGTCTGGTTTCTGACCATCGTTAATATCTGACCAAATGAAATCTTCTTCTTCAAAAGTACTGACTGTAGCTACTAATATTCCCTTATGCAACTCTTTGTCCTCCACTCCGAAATTGTCAATATGTACCGGTACTTTTCTTTCTCCCTCAACGTCTTGAACCCGTACAACACTTCTACGTACAAAACAATGTGATACATCTAATTCCTCATTTTCCTCTAAAGGCTCTATTAGACACACTGTATCTGTAGGTACTTCGGGGTCAACGGTCATCCAGAAAAGTTTTCCTGAGCCAGATGGTATCTGATCCCGCGAATCAACCTTCAAGGACGTTGCACGCAGTATAGTTGATTTCGCCTTCCGGTTAGGGAAATCTTGCGGCAGCGGGCCCTTTGCAGCGGTGTCACCTAGCTGAAACACTATTCCGCTAAGTTCCACAGTTTGCTGTCTGAGGTCAATTTTAGCGTGATGTTTATTCAGGAAATCCAGTCCTAGGATCGCGTCGAACCCGT
The DNA here is from genome assembly GCF_023898315.1 of Schistocerca nitens. Classification (NCBI taxonomy): domain Eukaryota; kingdom Metazoa; phylum Arthropoda; class Insecta; order Orthoptera; family Acrididae; genus Schistocerca; species Schistocerca nitens. The sequence continues at coordinate 19,607,486 of NC_064623.1, read as the reverse complement.
CAGTTACCTTTGTTACCACTTCTACATCTTCTTGAAACTGTACACCGTGAATATAGAAAATCAGTGATGTACATCCTAATGACTTCACTGTACCTCCTACTCCACTCAATCTATACCTTGGAGGGTCATATTTCTTTTCTCCAATACATTCATTACTTACTATTGATACGTTTGCACCTGTATCCACTAGTATCCTTGCCTCTTTATCCTGTATGGTAGCAGATAACCAGCATTCCGCCTTCACATTAGCCTTAATGGCATGAAATTTTATTGGGAACGCCTGGCGGCGGCTCCGACATTCCCGTTTGAGTTTAACTGATTCCTATTTCCAATAACTTTCTTAGACCTGCATTCCTTGAATGTGTGACCTATTCTTTGACAATTAGTGCATTGAGGTTGTCTGCAGTTTTTTGCTATATGGCCCTGTCGATCGCACCTAAAACATCGTACTCCTGCTGAAAATACATTTCGCTTCTCCTTGTATCTGGTGGCAATGTCTATTTCTTCAAAAGCTGTCGCCACAGATACAGCTTCTGCTAAATTTTTAGGAAACTCTGCCCTGACACGACGGGACGTTTCAGGAGGTAACCCACGTAAAAATGTATCCAGAGCTCTATTTTCTGCCTCTTGTAAAATAACTTTATTTGCTTCATCACTAGTTGTCAACTGATAGGTGTTAATATTAACTTTTCTAATCCTATCTACAAAGCTTTCTAACGACTCGTTTTGCCTCTGAGTGATAGTGTTTAATTGTTCCCTATAAAATCTACAGCTGTTCTGTTTTTGAAAACGTTTAAGCAATCCTTTCTTCAATTCCTCAAAAGTCGGAGCATTCCGTAATTCTTCATGGTATAATACGTGTGCTTTAGCCTCTCCTAGCAATCTTAACTTTGTCATTTGTAAGAGCTGTTCATCTGACCATGATCCTAACTTTGCAGCTGCTGCTAAATCATCAAAAAAGGCTGTTATGTCTTCGCCAGGTTTACCTGAAAAAGGAGTTACTAAGGCTGCTGCCGAGGAATCTAGGGTGGGAGGGATTGAACTGGTTTGCCTAACCTCACTCAACTGTTTAAATAATGCATTATTATCACTTTTAAGCTGTGCTATTTGATTAACTAAGCTCTGAATAGCTTCCTCAGTAGAAACCGCTTGTGGTGCTGACTCTGACTTTGTACGATTTCGTGTCATCATTTTACAACTATTAGTTACACAATATTACCACACTGAATGAAAAAGATGTTTAAATATTTTCGACAAAACTCTTAAAATCACGAGAGAAAATACACTTCTAAATAAAGAAAATATTACGACTGCTATGCAAACCTCTATCCTTTCACCCATTAAACAATACTAACTGTGGACCTTTAGTGACTGCCATTCACACCTCATATTGAGCCAAGGGTTTTTTCTCTGACACCAAATGTAACAACTATAACGGCTTCTGACATCAAATGTAACAGTTGTGATACTAAATGTGACACTTCTGTCACTAAATGTAACTGGGTTTTCTCTTTTGATACTGTCAATTGTCAGGATGAGCATTCTAAGCATTCTGTCAGGGTGAAAATATTAAATAAATTAACTTTTCTCTCTTAACAACATGTGGGCAGGGTGGGTTCTTCCTTGGCTCGGGTATGAGGTCGAATGAAACATCATTTTTACATAAGAATAACTTTTATTGAAGATTTGTACAACTGTATCTTACGGAATATTCTGGTACGGAGAGCGGCAGCTGTGTCGTTTGTGAAGTCTTCTGCTGCGGCAGCGGCAGCGGCGGCGGCGGCGGCGGCGGCGGCGTCTGATTACGCGTAGCGGTGTGTATCTCGTGTCGCCGTCTCGCCCAGCTGACGGGAGACGCACAGCGCGAGGTGGCCGGTTTAATTATTGCGAGCGAAGTCGTGCATCGGCTGATACCTTGGGTGTGGCGTCCCAGTGTTTCTCTTCTCTAAGCGGCCGCGGGTGTTGTGCGTCGACCAGCGGAGCGGCGCGGCGGGGCAAGGCCTGTGTCCCGGACTCGAACCACGGACTCCCGCTTGCCAGTCTTCGGCTGTCAGGTCTTCATCCCAGCTCACAGGTGACTGCTGAGGTGAGGCCGTCTCCTTCCCGTCCTCACGAGTCACCCGGGTACGTAAAAATCAGACTTGAAATACCTTTTAACTTCTGTCTTCTGGCGCTGCGGCTACTGCTTGCTATTCCATTACAGCGGCGGACTTGGTTCGTCTGTACATGATGCAGACTCTTCTTACATGACGGTCTTCAGCACCGAAACAGACTGAAAACTTCTTCGTCTTCTTCGTCTTCGTCTCCGCCCCCGTCTCTGTCTTCGTCTGTCTCCGGCTTCATCTGACTTCATCCGACTTCATCTGTCTGGCCCACTGCGTCTCGCGTATTTATTCACTTCAGTTTACTGGAGGTGAACGACTTCACGGTCATTGCCTCGTCTGTCACGTTGAAAAGCTTCTCGAAGAATCTTCTTAACGTCGGTCGTTGGCTCTTGGAATGTAGGTGAGGGCCTTTGATCACATGTGACGACTGAGAAACACGTGAGCCGGTCATTGCCTCTTCTGTCACGTTGAATAGCTTCTCGAAGAATATTCTTAACGTCGGTCATTGGCTCTTGGGATGTAGGCGAGGGCCTTTGCTCACATACGACAACTGAGAAACACGTGAGCCGGTCGGGCGATGCCCTGACGGCTGAATCGACAGCGCCCGCTTATGTGGAAGTTGCTGACTTCATGGTCATTGTTTCTTCTGTTCTGCTGTTCGGCCCGCTGCTTGCGAGTATGTAACTCTCTAAACTAAACCAAGTTTTTCATTTATATCCTAATTTCTAGTTCACTTTGATTTCACTAATTTATTTACTTAAGTACCACTCAACATTATATCTTTTGTACATTCAGCTAAGATGGAAAGATCGTCCGCAAAAACCAAAAAATCTCCAAATTGAGATTTTTTTAAATTCCTTCTTTTTCTGTTCCTTTCCTCGTTCTTTGATTACCTTTTACAGTACACAAGTGAACAGCAGTGGGGGCACCGTCTCCTTCTCTCACGTCAGTTTTGATCTCATTTTTGCTTATCAATATTTTTATTACTACTACGTGACGCCTAGTAAGATACATTATATTTGTTTGTCAGACAGCCTCTGCCGTCGATATTTCAAATTCGTACGCGGCAATGTGTAGCTTGCGTTTATATCTGTTCGTATATTACTAAAGCTACTTTATGGTGTGTGGAGGAGGGTATTTCTTGTACCGCTACCATCTTTCCCTTTCCCTGTTCCCTTCGCGAATGGCGGATGGAAGGACAACTATCGGTAAGCCGTGGTTGGAGGTGTAATTCCTCTGAATGTCCCACCAGGGGCACTTCGAGAGGCGTATGAGGGAGCAGGTATGATGTTGCCTGGTTGTTCTTGCAACGAACGCACTGGCAGTTTTAACTGCACAAATTCACGGGGGAACAATCAACAACGCATTGAAAGAGTTTCAGTTCCCACTAAAGTTATGACGTCCAGTACAGATGTGTTCAGAGGAAGTCTATCGCCGAGTAGAGATCAGTGCAGGAATGGCAGAACATTTTGAAGTCAGAACTAATTTCACGCAAGGAGACGCATTATCTCCGATACTGTTTAATTTACTTTTAGAAAGGATAGACAAAGAACACAAAAAAATAAGCCCATCTGAAATAAGACAGGGTAGTAACACAATAAATCGGCTTGCACATGTGGTCTATGTTGTCCTGAAAAGTGATAGCGAAGAGGAGTTGCAGCTCATGACACGCTCTTACAGAAATATTGCAAGGAAAGCAGGGTTACGAACGAAAGAGAGTAAGACGGTCGTAAGCAAGGCACGCAATAATGGTACCCCACTGGCAGTTGATTAATTCACTTTCAGCAAAGTAGACGTATTTAAATATTTGGGAAACATCTTTAGCGAACAGAATAGTATGGAAACTGAGATCAAGGTAAGGACCGCAGTAGCAGACAGACCATGCTTTGGGTTACGTGATGTGCTGTGCCTTAGAAGCTTTAAAGTGAAACTGTACCAGACTGTAATTATTCCAGTAGCTATGCGGCTGTAACAATTACATTAAGATAATCTTGTCTGTACACGGGTCCGTGTCCTCGAGGTATTTTGCGAAAGAAAACATTGTCTGCTATAGGCTGTAAAATTTTTCCGTTTCTTTGCATTGAGGAAAACAGACGAACAAAAATTACGTCTTCGATAGAAACATCTACATCTACATACACTGTTGTTGTTGTTGTGGTCTTCAGTCCTGAGACTGGTTTGATGCAGCTCTCCATGCTACTCTAAAGCTGCATGTCCTCGGGAAAAATTACGGCTGTAGTTTCCCCTTGCTTTCAGCCGTTCGCAGTACCAGCACAGCAAGGCCGTTTTGGTTAATGTTACAAGGCCAGATCAGTCAATCATCCAGACTGTTGCCCCTGCAACTACTGAAAAGGCTGCTGCCCCTCTTCAGGAACCACATGTTTGTCTGGCCTCTCAACAGATACCCCTCCGTTGTGGTTGCACCTACGGCACGGCCATCTGTATCGCTGAGGCACGCAAGCCTCCCCACCAACGGCAAGGTCCACTACATACACTATGTGATCAAAAGTATCCGGACACCCCCAAAGACATACGTTTTTCATATTAGGTGTATTGTGCTGCCACCTTCTGCAAGGTACTCCATATCAGCGACCTCAGTAGCCGTTAGACATCGTGAGAGAGCAGAACTCACGGACTTCCAATGTGGTCAGGTGACTGGGTGTCACTTCATACGCCTATACGCGAGATTTCCACTCTCCTAAACATCGCTAGGTCCACTGTTTCTGATGTGATTGTGAAGTGGAAATGTGAAGGGACACGTGCAGTACAAAAGCGTACAGGCCTACCTCATCTGTTGACTTACAGAGACCGCCGACAGCTGAAGAGGGTCGTAATGTGTAATAGGCAGACATCTATCCAGACCATCACACAGGAGTTCAAAACTGCTTCAGGATCCATTGTAAGTACTATGACAGTTAGGTGGGCGGTGAGAAAACTTGGTTTTCATGGTCGAGCGGCTGCTCATAAGCCACACATCACGCCAGTAAATGCCATACGACGCCTCGCTTGGTGTAAGGAGCATAAACATTGGACGAATGAACAGTGGAAAAACGTTGTGTGGAGTGACGAATCACGATACACAAGGTGGCAATCCGATGCAGGGTGTGGGTATGGCTAATGCCCGGTGAATGTCATCTGTCAGCGTGTGTAGTGCCAACAGTAAAATTCGGAGGTGGTGGTGTTATGGTGTGGTCGTGTTTTTCGTGGAGCGGGCTTGCACTCCTTGTTGTTTTGCGTGGCACTATCACAGCACAAGCTCACACTGTTGTTTTAAGCTCTTCTTGCTTCCCACTGTTGAAGAACAACTCGGGGATGGCGATTGCATCTTTCAACACGATCGAGCACCTGTTCATAAAGCACGGCCTGTAGCAGAGTGGTTACACGACAGTAACATCCCTGTAATGGACAGGCCTGCACAGAGTCCTGACCTGAATCCTATAGAACACTTTTGGGATGTTTTGGAACGCCGACTTCGTGCCAGTCTTCACCGACCGACATCGATACCAGTCCTCAGTGCAGCACTCCGTGAAGAATGGGCTGCCATTGCCCAAGAAACCTTCCGACACCTGATCGAACGTATGCCTGCGACAGTGGAAGCTGTCATCAAGGCTAAGGGTGGGCCGTCTCATATTGAGTTCCAGCATTACCGATGGAGGGCGCCACGAACTCGTGAGTCATTTTCACCCAGGTGTCCGGATGCTTTTGATCGCATGGTGTATGTACTCCGCAGGCCACGGTACGGTGCTTGGCGGAGGGCACCCTGTACCACTACTAATCGTTTCGTTCGCTGTTCCACCCGCAGATACAGCGATGGAAAAACGACTCTCCGTATGAGTCCCAATTTCCCGTATCTTACCTTTGTGGTCCTTACGCGAAATATTTGTAGGCGGCAGTAGAATCGTTCGGCAGTCAGCTTGAAATGCCGGTTCTCTAAATTGTTTCAATAGTATTTCTCGAAAAGGACGTCGCCTTCCTTCCGGGATTTCTATCTGAGTTACCGAAACATCTCCGTAACACTGGCGTGTTGTTCGAACGTACCGGTAACAAATCTACCCTACTGGCCATTAAAATTGCTACACCAAGAAGAAATGCAGTTGATAAACGAGTATTCATTGGATAAATATATTATACTAGAACTGACATGTGATTACATTTTCGCGCAATTTGGGTGCATAGATCCTGAGAAATCAGTTCCCAGAACAACCACATCTGGCCGTAAAACGGCCTTGATACTCCTGGGCATTGAGCCAAACAGAGCTTGGATGGCGTGTACAGGTACAGATGCCCATGCAGCTTAAACACGATACCACAGTACATCATGAGTAGTGACTGGAGTATTGTGACGAGCCAGTTGCTCGGCCACCACTGACCAGACGTTTTCAATTGGTGAGAGATCTGGAGAATGTGCTGGCCAGAGCAGCAGTCGAACATTTTCTGTACCCTCTGGCCCGTACAGGACCTACAACATGCGATATTGCATTATCCTGTTCAAATGTAGGGTTTCGCTTGGATCGAATGAAGGGTAGAGCCACGGGTCGTAAAACATCTGAAATGTTACGTCCACTGTTCAAAGTGCCGTCAATGAGAACAAGAGGTGACCGAGACGTGTAACCAATGGAACGCATACCATCACGCCGGCTCATACGCCAGTATGGCGATGACGAATACACGCTTCCAATGTGCGTTCACCGCCATGTCGCCAAACACGGATGCGACCATCATGATGCCGTAAACAGAGCCTGGATTCATCCGAAAAAATGACGTTTTGCCATTCGTGCACCCAGGATCGTCGTTGAGTATACCATCGCAGGCGCTCCTGTCTGTGATGCCGCGTCAAGGGTGACTGCAGCCATGGTCTCCGAGCTGATAGTCCATCCTGCAGCAAACGTCGTCGAACTGTTCGTGCAGATGGTTGTTGTCTTGCAAACGTCGCCATCTGTGGACTCAAGGATCGATACGTGGCTGCGCGATCCGTTACAGCCATGCGGATAAGATGCCTGTCATCTCGACTGCTAGTGAAACGAGGCCGTTGGTATCGAGCACGGCGTTCCGTATTACCCTCCTGAACCCACCGATTCCACATTCTGCTAACAGTAATTGGATCTCGACCAACGCGAGCAGCAATGTCGCGATACGACAAACCGCAATCGCGATAGGCTACAATCCGCCCTTTATCAAAGTCGGAAACGTGATGGTACGCATTTCTCCTCCTTACACGAGGCATCACGACAACGTTTCACCAGGCAACGCCCGTCAACTGCTGTTTGTGTATGAGAAATCGGTTGGAAACTTTTCTCATGTCAGCACCTTGCAGGCGTCGCCACCGGCGCCAACCTTGTGTGAATGCTCTGAAAACATAATCATTTGCATATCACAGCATCTTCTTCCTGTCGGTTAAATTTCGCGTCTGTAACACGTCATATTCGTGGTGTAGCAATTTTAATGGCCAGTAGTGTAGCAGCCTGGCTGTGAATTGGTTCGAAGTCTTCGTTTAAGCCGACCTGGTTAGGATCGCAAACGCTACAGCGGTACTCAACAACAGGGTGCACTAGCATCGTACATGCGGTACCCTTTACAAATAAACAACAGTTTCCTAAAATTCTCCCAACAGGGCGAAGTCGACGATTCGCTCTGCCTACCACAATCCACACATGCACGTCCCGTGTCGTATCGCTCTGAAGTGACTGTGTGAAGCAGGACACTACGAATGCTGCATCCGAACGTTACCGTTTTTTTTTCCGCTCGTCCGCATTAACTTATATTTTTCTACATTTAGAGCCAGCTGACATTTATCACACCAACAAGAAATTTTGTCCAAGTCATCTTGTATCATCATACAGACGCTCGTACAGACTGCACCACAGTATCACCACCAAAGAGCCACAGATTGGTGCCCACCCTAAGATTATCGAGAATATGTGGCCCCGCATCCGAGTCCCTGTCACAGGGTTGGAGGAGACTAAACATAAAGAAAAGAAAGGCGTTTTTCGTTGCGACGGAATCTTCTTACTAAAATCCAGTCACCAACTTTCTCCTCCGAATGCGAAAATACCGGGTGATCAAAAACTCAGTATAAATTTGAAAAATTAATAATCCACAGAATAATGTAGATAGAGAGGTAAAAATTGACACACATGCTTGGAATGACATGGGGTTTTATTAGAACAAAAAAAAGTATCGATAGACGTGTGAAATATCTCTTCCGCGCGTCGTTTGGTGGTGATCTTGTGCTCAGCCGCTCGTCATGCTTGGCCTCCCAGGTCCCCAGACCTCAGTCCGTGCGATTATTGGCTTTGGGGTTACCTTAAGTCGCAAGTGTATCGTGATCGACCGACATCTCTAGGGATGCTGAAAGACAACATCCGACGCCAATGCCTCACCGTAACTCCGGACATGGTTTACAGTGCTGTTCACAACATTATTCCTCGACTACAGCTATTGTTGAGGAATGATGGTGGACACATTGAGCATTTCCTGTAAAGAACATCATCTTTGCTTTGTCTTACTTTGCTAATTATTGCTATTCTGATCAGATGAAGCGCCATCTGTCGGAAATTTTTTAAACTTTTGAATTTTTTTGGTTCTAATAAAATACCGTGCCATTCCAAGCATGTGTGTCAATTTGTACCTCTCTATCTACATTACTCCGTGATTTATTCAGTTTTCAAATTTATACTGACTTTTTGATCGCCAGGTATTTTGTTGACACTGACCTACATAGGGAGGAACGACCACCACGATAAAATAAGGGAAATGAGAGCTCGTATGGAAAGATATAGGTGTTCATTCTTTCCGTGCGCTAACGCGAGATTGGAATAATAGAGAATTGTGAAGGTGTTTTGATGAACCCTCTGCGAGTCACTTAAATGTGATTTGCATAGTATACATGTAGATGTAGATGTAGGGAATTGGTAGAGCTGTAGTCACATATTGATACTGGTGGAAGGATGAAGAAAAGAATATTGATGTCGCCTGGAAACGTAATTATGGGGGAAGTGGGAAGACCAAAGCGAGTAGTATTGTGAGGATGCAAATAGGGAAGAAGAGGCTGAAGGAGGCTGCGAATAATGTGGAATGGTGACATCAACAGGGGTACGGAGGAGATGGCCGTGAGAAAAGGAGAATGGACTACGAAAGTCAGGAGCACAAATGGCTGGTAGTGAATTGCGGAGAACGCATATGATCTCCTGGGCCAAAGCGATAATTAAGGGGAATTAGTAGTAGTAGTAGTAGAAGAAGAAGAAGAAGAAGAAGAAAAGAAAGGGCAGATCCTGAGACACGAAAGGATCGTGAGTGTGGTTGTAAGATGTCGTGGTCCCTGATCTTCATTGGTTACATATTCCGCCCTCACAATCATATTCTGCACATCAAGACGCTTAATTTGAACCCAAACTTGATAAGATAAAGTCAATGTTGCATGAAGTCATGTAAACAATATGGAAATAACAAGTGCACACTGGGGTTCAAATACTCGAGGATGGTGTTCACACACACATTCCAGACACGACGGTCACAGGAGCTTTTAGTTTGAGAGAGGCAGACCGCATGCCGGGAGGCCGGTCCCTTCAGAGGACGAGTCAACCTCGGCCGTCCATGGAGCAGACAGCATGTGCCCGAGTGAAAGGGGGAATGACACCGTGTTCGGCTTAAAAGCAAATTCCGCCACATTGTGTGGGAGCGTCCAGCCTACGCATTCTTTACTCATAGCACGCAGTTTCAGAGATTTTCACAGGGAGACAGCAAACGCCAAACGCTGATACTACAGATTTCCAGATTGGTCGCCTTAAACGAAACGTCATTCTTCCGTTTTAGAAGAGCAGTGCTGTTGGCACACGATATTTCTGACGCCTTGAGCTGAAGGAGTAACGGAAGAGACTGAAAGATATACCCCTTCACGTCTGGCGTGGAGAGGCGCCATTCCGTTGTGGCTCTTGGAGCGAGGAACAAGTCTCTCCTCAGTACTTCACTGGGAGAGCACGTCCATCGAGAGCAAATCGAAGTGTGACTCTCTATATCGAGTCCTTGCGATTAAGTGTTGTTCGCTGTGTTGGCCGACACACTTATTGTGCAGTGTGAACGGACATAGTTAAACGCCTGGGAGAGAATTTTTGAGTGGCATCGCGGTGGACTGGTTATCTGACCGGTGTACCACGCCAATAGTTAGACTAGGGGCGAATAGGACTCCTTGACTTCATCAAGGCGTAGGGAGAGTTTGATTAGCGAAGGTCAATCCAGATAGAACGAATCTTATTTGCCAGCAGCGAGCGGCGCAGACAGCAGTCATCGCAGCTTACGGCATTGTGCGCTACAGCTATTGCGAGCCCCATTTCCTCCACAATATTACCCTTCACTGCATTTCACACGCGACAGCCTCGACCGTACCTTGCAACATTCTAAAGGATAATTATTCGACTTGAGTAGGCGCGCCTCTCAGCCATTCTGCCAAGTCAATAACAATCTTAAACTTTCTATAGAAATTTCATTAGCGAGTCCTATCCTTCAGAGGTAACTTCACATTCTGAAAAGAACCAGGATATAACTTGTTCAATTCATAACTAAAAGTGCCATTGTGATTTCTCTGAATTTTTGCAAAATAAATAATAATTTTCGTTAGTTTAATGTTTTTCTTACACTAACTAGCACAACTCCAGTACCCAAGCATCCCACTAGTTACGTTAGAAATTTTGTGAATTTTTGTGTCATTTCCTTACAGCGGACGACTCCAGAAGATAATTATTGCTGAAAAGTTTTTCAGGCATTTCTCTTTAGAACGTTAGGAGCGTCTGTCTGAATTCTGTAGTAGTGTGGGGGTGGAAATTGCATCTTGCAGGAGCCACAGGGTAAAGGGTACACATCAGATTAATCCGTTGCGCAGAATAACAGAATAGCAGATCAACCCCACGGTCGCAGATGGTGATGGAGTGAAGTTTGGGCGGTAACAATTGTAAAGGGAGTCGAAGACATGAATACAGTAAGCTGGTTCAGATGTATGTAGGTTTGAGTTGTTATGTGGAGATGAACAGGCGTGCAGAGGAGAGAGTTGCGTGAAGAGCTGCATCAAACCAGTCTTTGGACTGAAGAGCACAACAACAGTTGTCCGCTACCGACTGTGAAGTGTGTGACAAAGGGTACATTTTACTGTATCGCCTACCAACGGTATCTACCGTTCCGTTGACGAACGGTGCGCGTTAACAATAAATGCTTTTACAGGGTGGGCAAATAGAAGTAGCCGGAAGAGTGGATACGGCTGGGCGTGGATGTTTTGAAACGTCCCCTTTTGAACAATTTTACATGACTGTGCTTAAACTGACGCACAATATTTTTAGCACAACGCAATCTGACTTTCAATAATCTCTACAAGAGAATGGCCCTGACTAACATTAACCTGTACTTTTCACAAATCACTTACCTCACAAAAATCTTGGTTACTCCCACTACTGCAATACAGAGGGCGCCACTACTGCCAGCTAAATAAAAGATTCAAACTATGGAAGGCACTAACTACTGATAGGGATAGTTAGCAAATGAAAGATATTAATAGAGAACAAACAATGTATTTACCTTGATATCATCATATACATATATATATAGAGCAGTTCATGACAAATTTCAAAACTCCGCCATCTCTCTCCCCACATCCACCACTGCTGGCGGCTCACCTCCAACTGCCCAACGCTACGCGCTGTTCACAGCCAGCTGCCTAACACTACAATGGCGAGTATTACAACAATGAAAAGCAGCCACAGACTGCACACAGCACAGCCAGTGATTTTCATACAGAGGTGGCGTTACCAATAAAAAAACCTAAACAGCCTACTTACATAGCCCCCATGCTCCCCACAAAAAATTTTACAAATTGGTTTGGGCAGTGGCCAATACAGATTTGAAAATATTTTTCATAATTACAATAACAAAGAAATCAAATGCACACACTTACTGATACAATGTTGGTCAAAAGCTAAAATATTCTCACAGTCCATAAAGACAGTCCTGATCATTCATCACATTGCAGTGTTTTTCTCAAAGTCTGAGCAGTAAAAGAAAATGCACACAGAAGTAGTGGATTTCCATGCAGTCTTGAAGTAGCGTTGTCCTTCCAACGGAAAGACAGTGCTGACTCTTGACATGCTGACAGGTAATGGGCCACAACAGAGCAAACCCACAGCGGAGTCAGTCGAAGTTTTGAAGAGTATTGGTGGGTAGGTCATCACAGAGCAGACCCACTGTAGTCCTGGTAGAGATTACGGTATTGGTGGGCCACCAGAGGTGCAGACCCACTGCAGTCCTTGTAGAAATAATGGTATTGATGGATCATCAAAGATGCAGACCCACTTTAGTCCTTGTAGAGATGGCCAGCAGCCATCCGTTGTGACTGTGCAGGTGCACAATCACCATTGAAGAGTCTTGCGGATAATATAGGAAGCCCAATAAACCACCACTTGTGCACTCACAAAGTTTTTGGAATTGTCCTTAGTACCAGCAATGCTGTTATCCAGTCCCTTGCTGAATTATCAACACACGTGCAAACACTAACAGTCCCTGCTTCTCACATATTGTCCATATACTATGACCAACAGAAACGTGTGCAGTGAAATGGAACTTACAAGTTAATAATATGATGAGCTGGTGTCAATTACAATTTTATAACATAAGAATACAATTACAAAGGTACAAAATACATCATTAAAGAACAGAACAATACAGATAACATTTGTAGTAGCAAACTTTACAAAAGAATCGAAATAACATATACATCAGTGTTACAGGAATTATGACATAAGTACATGCATAAAAGATCAGAATAATTATTGAAACATCGACTTCACACATGAGCATTAAAACAAAACAGAATAAATAATGTTTAAACATCTTTACAAAGAAAATAACGTATTATTAATGCAAATTATATTTGAGGATAAAAGTATTCCTCATCATAGTGAATAGTATTAGAAAAAAATTCTATGAAACTACACAGAGACAGGAAGAAAACAAATACACAAGGGTACACAAACATATAGTGGGAAAACACAAGGAAAGGACAGGGTTTCTTTTACTGCAGTATTTGGCAAACAAAACTTTCTTTACTTCTCGGAGATCTCCCTTCGTTCCTCATTATTTCCAAAAAGTCCTATCAATACCTGCTTTCTCTACTCTGTTCATATTTCTTTGAAAATAATTACGGATTATTGTACAATACTCATTTTGGCCCAAAACGTTTTCATATACCTTCAATGCATTTCTTTCCATTCATCACAACTTGTTACTTATATGGTCTACCCCCTCTTAAGCTAACTTAAATCTACTGAGCTCAGATGCTAAACTAAGGGACGAGGCAATGCAGCAGCACATAAAACAATTAACGCAAACAGCAATGACAAATAAGTGCAGATTTGCAAAGGAAGCAGCATTTTAGAAATTAGCGAAGCAATTGCAATATTACGACTAATATAAGGCAATGTCCAGCAAACAAGAAAAATAAATCTGGCTTAACAGAGTAACACAAATTAAAATTCAGTAGCACTATGCCTGGCAAACAGCATAACTTATACCTAAACATGACAAAGTTCAAGCAGAAAAAGTATTACACTAAAAATGGCCATGTCTAATACCTATGTCACATCTTAACACTAGAGTGATGCAGCACAATTTATTCTACAAAAGAAATTAACACGTACTTGAAAAGGAAACTATGATTGCAGTTCCTGTGAAGGTAAATGTCTTTTTGTGCTCCCTCATTTTTTTTTGAAAAAAATATTATTTACTCGATCTGTAGACAGAAAATATTTATATTAGTATATCTATAAAATTTTATTTTAACCAATGCTGCAGTGCAGCTAGAAACTTGATATCAAATGAAATAAGCAATTACGCAAACCAAAGCATAAAAATATCATTCAATAGTCATGTGACATTTCATAAGTTAGTAGACATTCTCTCAACTCTCACTATAATGTAACGTATTGTTGTGCTACGAAAAAGGCTGTCTCATTGTAGCTATACCACAAAAGTTACTACTAAAACATGTTTTACTTTCCAGAATAACACAGAAAAACTGTGCAGAAATAAAACAGAAACACTGCAAAAGCAACATTGTATATTGTCACTCATTAGTAGCGTCGTGGTAAAATCGTGTAGCTGTCACATAAACTAACCACTGTGTCATCTGGTATCTCACAGAAAGTACTTTAAATCCAGAATGTATTTTCAATTAAACCAAAATGTTGCATTAAAATCTCATTAGCAGTACCAGTATGTGTCCTAAGTATGTAAGCCTGATAGTCGTTACGTAATCGTGCAACTAACAAGCAAGAATGTACAAATACAACACTGTGTCGTCTGTTCACTATAACAATGCATTCGTAATTTCTGTTTAAATAAGTTCTCTTGGTTCTTGACTGGATGTTTAACTTCAAACATTGTTGCATGTTAACAGTTTCTTAAGTCTGACAAAGCATTCTAGAAATGTGAAGTGAAAAGTTTTATGGCAAAGACAAAGTTAAAAAGCAGATTATTTTTCAATAAACGGTTTTACATGTGAAATATGGTGTAAACCTTTACTCTTCCTAGTACGCAGAGTTTCAACTTCAACGCAATTATCATGTGGTATACGTCGGTAAAAAATACTGGAATTTTTCTCAAGGTTAGCGTCTATGTTATTTTTCCCTGAGCCAGCGCGCGCACGTGGCTGCCTCCGGTGCGAGTCATTGTCTGTTTCTTTGTTGGCGCTCGTCGTTACTGGGATTAGGAGACCTAACTTCTACAAATTCGCCTTGCCGAGAGGGCCCAGCTCTGTTTGAATCCCGCCAGTTCTGATGCAATTCAGGTCTGTCGTTACGATCATATCGTCTGTCGTCATGTCGGTAGATTCCATAGTTTCTTTCTTGTCGGTCAAGTGGTGGAGAATTTCTCCCTGAATTTTCATTGCACGGTGGACCGTTGCGTCTCCCGTGATAATAGTAGTTCTGGTTACCATATTGTCTGTTTCTATGATTGTCTCTGTCATATTCATTACTTCGGAAATGCGATCTTTCCCTGTAACTATTACTCTGCCAGTGTTTGTCATATGGGTGGTGTCTGTTTTGGTCACGATTTGCGTTGTAAGAATAGCCTTGTCGTGTCCAGTTATTGTTTCTGTCGTCACGGAATTGTGACGTATGTGTCCTGTAGTGATTGTTTTCCTGTTTTCGCATCCGGCGACTGTCTGTGTCAATTTCTAATTCTTGTAGGAGTCCCTGAAAAGCTTCAATGTCGTCTTTGCAACGTCCTGCTAAAATAATATGTCGTAAATGTTCAGGCAATTTGAGTAAGCAAATGCGGATGAGTTCTGAGGGGCTGTATGGGTTTGACAGATACTGATTCTTATGCAACATGTCTTCAAAATATTTGACAAGACTGGAGAATTCAGATTGTTCAAAGTGTTTCATCATCATGATGCTATGTTTTACTCGGTCTTGTGTAGCTTGAGACCAATATGCTGAGAGGAAGGCATGGTAAAATTCTCCTTCACTGTGACAATCGTGAATGACCGATAGCATTCTTACAGCTGGTTCATTCTCTAAATAGCCACACATAAATTCTAATCTGTGGTCTAATGACCAGTTGGGAGGAAAAAAATGAGAGAATTGATGGAGCCACGCTTGTGGATGAATGTCGTTGCCAGAATTCTTAAACGTTTTGAATTTACGTGTAGTAATGAACAGCTTATAGTCAAAATCATCATGTCGGCGAGTCGCATGTCGGTCATTGTTACGTCGTGTCGGCTGTTCAATCTCAAAATTCGGTGCACATTGCCAATTTCTTTCATAATTTCCGAAATGCGCTGTGTTATTATTTTGTGGCTGTTCCGTATTTCTATGTCCCTCTTCCCGTGTTGGGGCGCGAGTGTCCTCTGAAATACGTAATTCTTGTACTACTTGTGCCAACTGATCTTGCACTTCCCGGATTTCTCTTTTGTACTGTGTATTGATTTGATTTTGATTTTGTTTGAATTTTCTAATTTCTTCATACTCTTCAGTGTCAGTCAGGTGTTGTGTCATTCAGATCATCATCTACCTTTGTAGATAAGTTAGTGAACTGATCTGAAAGTTCGGCTACTTTATCCGATAGTGAAATTATTTCCTCTGTATGTTTTCCTGAACCAAGTTTCAGAGTGTCCATTTGTGTTGAAATCGTATCTACTGTGTCCTTTAAGTTTTCGTGAGTTTTTGCAAGTTGCGTAACCGAATCGGTAGATGCAACTGAGTCAAATTTAGCTTGCAAGGTCTCATGATTTTCATGAACAGTAGTTTGCAGTTCTTTTATGGCTGCTTCATGATTCTGTAGTGCATTTTCATGACGCGAAAAAATAGGTTGGAAATGCTCACAAATTTGTGTTTTTACGTCATTACAGATTTTTTGACATTTCGATTCAATGTGATGTAACTCAGTAGTTAAATCCTCACGTGTTCGTTCAAGAGTTTGCTCCAATGAGTCTAACTTTTGAAGATTTTGTTCCATTGTGTCTAACTGTTGCTGTGTTTGTCTCTGATTTTGTTCCACTGTGTCTAACTTTCGAAGATTTTGTTCCATTGTGTCTAACTTTTGAAGCTTTTGTTGTGTTTGTCCCATTTGTTGTATTAATTGTAATAACAATGCACTGGTGTCTGGAACATGTTCCTCAGTGCTTTTCGGCAGTGAATTTGCACCGGAAACATTCACATTTTGACAAGCAGAAAATGTGTCTTGACTTATTTGAGAAAACGGTGAGGATCCATAACCTGAATCTACAGTAGTTGCGAGATCGTGTCGTGTCATTTCGGATTCCTGAGCCGAGCTATTGCCGACCGATCGATCGATAATGCTTCCCTGCTCACTAATTGTTTCACTGCCTACGCTATTGTTTGCCGCCCGCTCCATTTCCCTATGCACAATTACCAAATTACTACTTTGAACATCAGTTAATTCATTACTCGGTGGCGCTAACACACTGCTTTCGTTTTCACTGTCATTTCTCAGTTTACTTTGGAGCCTAGTATTACGTTTTTCACACGCCATTATTGTCACAGTATTTCACACGACAACACAGAAAAACACAATTTGAAGAGCAAAAATAAGAGAACACATTAACATAACACTGAAAATAATATCTAGTTGATTGCAGCTGCGAAATACTTGGTGCAAATCTACATGCATGCCACAGCTGTTTTACTGTACAACAATGAAAGACTGCAACTACAAAGGAGATTCTCTCTACAATTACGCGCTAGCAATAAACAAAATCTACACTAATTACACAAACTACAAGAAAAAATCAGAAGATTCCAGTGAGGTATCCTAGGCTAAGGGTCGACATATGAAACGTCCCCTTTTGAACAATTTTACATGACTGTGCTTAAACTGACGCACAATATTTTTAGCGCAACGCAATCTGACTTTCAATAATCTCTACAAGAGAATGGCCCTGACTAACATTAACCTGTACTTTTCACAAATCACTTACCTCACAAAAATCTTGGTTACTCCCACTACTGCAATACAGAGAGCGCCACTACTGCCAGCTAAATAAAAGATTCAAACTATGTAAGGCACTAACTACTGATAGGGATAGTTAGCAAATGAAAGAGATTAATAGAGAACAAACAATGTATTTACCTTGATATCATCATATACATATATATATATATATATATAGGGCAGTTCATGACAAATTTCAAAACTCCGCCATCTCTCTCCCCACATCCACCACTGCTGGCGGCTCACCTCCAACTGCCCAACGCTACGCGCTGTTCACAGCCAGCTGCCTAACACTACAATGGCGAGTATTACAACAATGAAAAGCAGCCACAGACTGCACACAGCACAGCCAGTGATTTTCATACAGAGGTGGCGTTACCAATAAAAAAACCTAAACAGCCTACTTACAGTTTGCACACAACCACACCCTATGACGGGCCCACGGCGTGTATACACACCACGTGACGCACACCGGTTCAGAGCGCAGAACGAGCTATGTCAGTGTGAGTGGAGCAGTGCAAAGGGGACGATGGTACATCACAGTTGGGCAGCGGGTGTTCTACATCTACATCTACATCTACATCTACATCCATACTCCACAAGCCACCTGACGGTGTGTGGGGGAGGGTACCCTGAGTACCTCTATCGGTTCTCCCTTCTATTCCAGTCTCGTATCGTTCGTGGAAAGAAGGATTGTCGGTATGCCTCTGTGTGGGCTCTAATCTCTCTGATTTTATCCTCATGGTCTCTTCGCGAGATGTACATAGGAGGGAGCAATATACCGCTTGACTCCTCGGTGAATGTATGTTCTCGAAACTTCAACAAAAGCCCGTACCGAGCTACTGAGCGTCTCTCCTGCAGAGTCTTCCACTGGAGTTTATCTATCATCTCCGTAACGCTTTCGCGATTACTAAATGATCCTGTAACGAAGCGCGCTGCTCTCCGTTGGATCTTCTCTATCATTTCTATCAACCCTATCTGGTACGGATCCCACACTGCTGAGCAGTATTCAAGCAGTGGGCGAACAAGTGTACTGTAACCTACTTCCTTTGTTTTCGGATTGCATTTCCTTAGGATTCTTCCAATGAATCTCAGTCTGGCATCTGCTTTACCGACGATCAGCTTTATATGATCATTCCATTTTAAATCACTCCTAATGCGTACTCCCAGATAATTTATGCAATTAACTGCTTCCAGTTGCTGACCTGCTATTTTGTAGCTAAATGATAAGGGATCTATCTTTCTATGTATTCGCAGCACATTACACTTGTCTACATTGAGATTCAATTGCCATTCCCTGCACCATGCGTCAATTCGTTGCAAATCCTCCTGCATTTCAGTACAATTTTCCATCGCTACAACCCCTCGATATACCACAGCGTCATCTGCAAAAAGCCTCAGTGAACTTCCGATGTCATCCACCAGGTCATTTATGTGTATTGTGAACAGCAACGGTCCCATGACACTCCCCTGCGGCACATCTGAAATCACTCTTACTTCGGAAGACTCCTCTCCATTGAGAACAACATGCTGCGTTCTGTTATCTAGGAACTCTTCAATCCAATCACGCAATTGGTCTGATAGTCCATATGCCCTTACTTTGTTCGTTAAACGACTGTGGGGAACTGTATCAAACGCCTTGCGGAAGTCAAGAAACACGGCAGCCTTGCGGAAGTCAAGAAACACGGCATCTACCTGTGAACCTGTGTCTATGGCCCTCTGCGTCACGTGGATGAATAGCGCGAACTGTGTTTCACACGATCGTCTTTTTCGAAACACATGCTGATTCCCTCACAGTAGATTTCTAGTCTCCAGAAAAGTCATTATACTCGAACGTAATACGTGTTCCAAAATTCTACAACTGACCGACGTTACAGATATAAGTCTATAGTCCTGCACATCTGTTCGACGTCCCTTCTTGAAAACGGAGATGACCTGTGCCTTTTTCAAATCCTTTGGAACGCTACGCTCTTCTAGAGACCTACGGTACACCGCTTCAAGAAGGGGGGCTAAGTTAACTGGAAACGGTGTGGTCAGTTGTTTGCTGTGAAATGTGGCTCAAATGGCTCTGAGCACTATGGGACTTAACTTCTAAGGTCATCAGTCCCTTAGAACTTAGAACTACTTAAACCTAACTAACCTAAGGACGTCACACACATCTATGCCCGAGGCAGGATTCGAACCTGCGACCGTAGTGGTCGCGCGGTTCCAGACTGTAGCGCCTAGAAACGCTCGGCCACTCCGGCCGGCGCTGTGAAATATATTAGTTCAAAGTGCGAGCAAACAGTGTCATGCAACGCTTAGACCGAAAACGGCGTGAAACAGAATCTGTTTTGTAAAAGTCAAAAACATTCCGAAACTTGCCCGCACATAAGAAAATGTGGCTGCAGACACCTGTCACAAGAGACCGGCGTATGACATCGATTATGCACACGAATACCCCACCTGGACGGGGACATCCATCCATACCGAGTGTCCGTTGTTCGTGTACTAAAACCAGCAGACGCTCCTCCGCGCCCACCAATTTTGTGAGTGCCTGTTCACTGAGATAAAAATGAATGGTTTGTGCATGGATCTGTTCCTTATGTCTGACGAAGTCTGGTTTCACCAGAGTGGTTACGTCGAGTCACAGAGTCGCACGTCCTGGGGTTTGGTGTGGAGTGTCTGCACGCCGCATTACTGGCCCCGTCTTCTTTCATCAGACGCTGACTTCTGCACGTTATATTGCCGCCATTTTAAAACCATTTGTGACAGCACTGATGGAGGGGGCAAAGACCTACAGTTACAGTACTGGTCATTAAAATTGCTTCACCACGATGATGACGTGCTACAGACGCGAAATTTAACCGAAAGGAAGAAGATCCTGTGATATGCGAATGATTAGCTTTTTAGAGCATTCACACAAGGTTGGCGCCGGTGGCGACACCTACAACGTACTGACATGAGGAAAGTTTCCAACCGATTTCTCATACACAAACAGCAGTTGACCGGCGTTGCCTGGTGAAACGTTGTTGTGATGCCTCGTGTAAGGAGGAGAAATGCGTACCATCACGTATCCGACTTTGATAAAGCTCGGATTGTAGCCTATCGCGATTGCGGTTTATCGTATCGTGACATTGCTGATGGCATTGGTCGAAATCCAATGACTGTTAGCAGAATATGGAATCGGTGGATTCAGGAGGGTAATACGGAACGCCGTGCTGGATGCCAACGGCCTCGTATCACTAGCAGTCGAGACGACAGGCATCTTATCCGCATGGCTGTAACGGATCGTGTAGCCACGTCTCGATCCCTGAGTCAACAGGTGGGGACGTTTGCAAGACAACAACCATCTGCACGAACAGTTCGACGACGTTTGCAGCAGCACGGACTATCAGCTCGGAGATGAATCCAGGTTCTGTTTACAGCATCACGATGGTCGCATCCGTGTTTGGCGACATCGCGGGTGAACGCACATTGGAAGCGTGTATTCGTCATCGCCATACTGGCGTATCACCCGGCACGATGGTATGGGGTGTCATTGGTTACACGTCTCGGTCACCTCTTGTTCGCATTGACGGTACTTTGAACAGTGGACGTTACATTTCAGACGTGTTACTACTCTTGGCTCTACCCTTCATTCGATCCCTGCGAAACCCTACATTTCAGCAGGATAATGCACGACCACCTGTTGCAGGTCCTGTACGGGCCTTTGTTGATACAGGAAATGTTCGATTGCTGCCCTGGCCAGCACATTATCCAGATCTCTCACCAACTGAAAACGTCTGGTCAGTGGTGGCCGAGCAACTGGCTCGTCACAATACGCCAGTCACTACTCTTGATGAACTGTGGTATCGTGTTGAAGCTGCGTGGGCAGCTGTACCTGTACATGTCATCCGAGCTCTGTTTGACTCAATGCCCAGGCGTATCACGGCCGTTATTACGGCCAGAGGTGGTCGTTATGGGTACTGATTTCTCAGGATCTATGCACCCAAATACCGCGATAATGTCAGTTCTAGTATAATATATTTGTCCAATGAATACCTGTTTATCATCTGCATTTCTTCTTGGTGTGGCAATTTTAATGGCCAGTAGTGTAAGTATCAGAAATATGTAGTTAACATATAAATTCATCACTACACAAAGAAGTTTGATCTGTATGGTCTGTTTTAACTTTTCAGATAATGGGCTGGAATTATAAACAATAAATGAATGAGTAATTTGATTGATGTTAAGATACCTCAGAGTCTTCATGATCGATATTGAAAATCGAGTGCCGGCCTGAGTGGCCGAGCGGTTCTAGGCGCCTCAGTCTGGAACCGCGCGACCGCTACGGTCGCAGGTTCGAATCCTGCCTCGGGCATGGATGTGTGCGATGTCCTTAGGTTAGTTAGGTTTAAGTAGTTGTAAGTTCTAGGGGACTGATGACCACAGCAGTAAGTCCCATAGTGCTCAGAGCCATTTGAACCATTTGATTTTGAAAATCGAGTCTATAATATAAAGTTCCGACATCCATATTTTGTATATGTGGACATCATCGATCATCCCTGGCCTGCGCTATATAAATACTCGCCACAGTGGACAGCGTTATGTGCCGACCAGGTGATCTATCAGTACCGTACCGTCCTAACGCAGCGTCCATCACTTTACTACACTTCAGTCTCCCACAGCTGTGTGTGTGTGTGTGTGTGTGTGTGCGTGCGGTCATTAGGCGCGACCACGCTGTGTGCCTAGCGCCCCCCCCCCCCCCCCCCCCGCGTGGAGTGACAACTCGCCAGATCCGGGCTGCGCCGCTCTCGCCTCTCCTCCTCCACACTTTTCTCACCGCCCCCTCTCTTTTCTCTCTCTTCTTTATCGGCCACCCGCCTCCCGTCGCAGTCCTCGCCGGCGCTCCGGCGCCCGGTCCCCCCACCACTCCACGGCGCGCGGCTTGTTTATGAGTGCTACGTGACAGTCTTGCCAACCTCCCGGCAGCCCTGCGCGGGGAATTCCAAACGAGCCGGAGGTTGGCCCTAATGCTCGCACGAGCTGCGCCCAGGGCAGCCGCAGTACCATTTTCCACGCCCCTAACATCGCCGCTAAGCGACGCACACACACACACACACACACACACACACACACACACAGTACAAATAGGAAAAGGAATCGAAGGAAAACAAGTCAACTCATAGAGAGCCAGTTTAATCCAATTACCTGGATATGGCCATTTCTGAGCCGCACACTTCATCTTTTCCTTTCACGTCTCCCCTCAGACAAAGTTACCAGGCCTCTCTACTGTAGCACCCATTTGTTTCTCAAATACACTGACGGATATGGAAAGTGCTTCATTACGAACCATACCTCCGAAATTTACGAAACTTTGCCCAGATGCCCTTCACGTAACGAATATTAAATGATTGGTTGGCTGATCTGCAGGAGTGGACCAGACAGCGAGGTCATCTTTTTCATTGGATTAGGGAGGGATAGCGAAGGAAGTCGGTAGTGCGCTTTCGAAGGAACCATCCCGGCATTTGCCTACAGCGATTAAGGGAAATCACGGGAAACCTAAATCAGGTTGAAACTCCGTGGCAGATTAAAACTGTGTGACGGACCAAGACTCGAACTCGGGATGATGGAGATGTTATCAATGCAGCAAGACATTGGCTCCGACATCGACCAATAGAGTGGTACCATGCAGGCATACGGGACCTCCCAGTAAGCTCGCGTAAGGCCTTCGAACTGAACGGAGTTTATCTTAGAAAATAGGGTTTTATAGTACAACGGAATGGACAGTGTCTTGAAAGGAAGATGTAAGATGAACATCAACAAAAGCAAAACGAGGATAATGGAATGTAGTCGAATTAAATCGGGCGATGCTGAGGGAATTAGATTAGGAAATGAGACGCTTAAAGTAGTAAAGGAGTTTTGCTATTTGGCGAGCAAAATAACTGATGATGGTCGAAGTAGAGAGGATATAAAATGTAGACTGGCAATGGCAAGGAAAGCATTTCTGAAAAAGATAAATTTGTTAACATCGAGTATAGATTTAAGTGTCAGGAAGTCATTTCTGAAAGTATTTGTATGGAGTGTAGCCATGTATGGAAGTGAAACATGGACGATAAATAGTTTGGACAAGAAGAGAATAGAAGCTTTCGAAATGTGGTGCTACAGAAGACTGCTGAAGATTAGATGGGTAGATCACATAACTAATGAGGAGGTATTGAATAGGATTGGGGAGAAGAGGAGTTTGTGGCACAACTTGACAAGAAGAAGGGATCGGTTGGTAGGACATGTTCTGACACATCGAGGGATCACCAATTTAGTACTGGAGGGCAGCGTGGAGGGTAAAAATCGTAGAAGGAGACCAAGAGATGAATACAATAAGCAGATTCAGAAGGATGTAGGTTGCATTATGTACTGGGAGATGAAGAAGCTTGCAAGGATAGAGTAGCTTGGAGAGCTGCATCAAACCAGTCTCTGGACTGAAGACCACAACAACAACAACAACAACAACAACAACAGTAGTAAGTCTGGGGAATAATGTGGTGTACTGGAATCCTGAATAAAACCAACCTCCTTTCAGAAAAGAAGTGTGTTGCAGTACGTACTGAATGCCCGTCGTATACTGACTGTTAATGTATTGCATCACAGACGTGCTGTATTGGTGAGTAACCTGAGCAACAGGCACGCCAGTCAAGGACCCCTACATTCCCATGTGGGTGTCGTGCGAACTGCAATGTAAGAGCTTCCTTTTTTGTGCTGGAAATATTCCATTTGGGACACTGGTCACTTACAGTTACGACAATACGCTTTACCACTCGTATAAGATACCGTCGAGCATCCAGCCCCCATTCATCAATTAGCAAATGACCTTGTTGAAAGATCCACAATCACAGCATGCGTCCACGAGTAGGAGTGGTCCTGGTCTTGACAATCGCTGCATCATATGACCTTTCACCAAGTCGACTACCGTGAAGGACCACCACAAATATGAGGGTTGGAACTTTGATAGTGGTAACTACTTATTTACAGCTCGTACAAAATAGACACGTGTTCCGAAGTTTTAATGACCTTCAGAGTAGTCCCCAGCAATGTGTATAATCCGTTGCCAGCGGTGCGGAAGTCATACGATACTCTTAGCAGTGCCAGCTGTGTTGACAGTTAAGTCAGGGGAGTGCAGTTGGTGGTAAAGCACTTAGCAGCCCCATCGGTCGAACAAATCAGTAACAAATGAAACTTCCTGGCAGATTAAAACTGTGTGCCGGACCGAGACTCGAACTCGGGACCTTTGCCTTTCGCCGGCAAGGGCTCTACCGTCTGAGCTACCCCAGCACTACTCACGCCTCGTCCTCACAGCTTTACTCCTGCCAGTATCTCGTCTCCTACCTTCCAAAACTTCAGCACTTCCCCGCGAAAGGCAAAGGTCCCGAGTTCGAGTCTCGGTTCGGCACACAGTTTTAATCTGCCAGGAAGTTTCATATCAGCGCACACTCCGCTGCAGAGTGAAAATGTCATTCTGGAAATCAGTAACAGCTTGCACTGTACGTGCTTGAGCATTGTCCTGCAAAATGATGGTCAGGTCCTGCAGAAAGTGTCACCACTTCTGTCTCTATGCTGTTCATTTTTGAAACACGACGTAGGACCAGCTTAGGGACTTAAGCCCTCGTGAGTTCAACTAGATTTCTAAACTGAAGGAAACATTTCGCGGCGTTCGCTTCAGACCAGCTACAAGTTCGTCGGGCAATAGACCGCGCCGTTCGAACTGTCAACACAACTGGCACTGCTAAGAGTATCCTACGTCTTCCACATCGCTGGCAAAGGGTTATACACAATGCTGGTGACTACTTTGAAGGTCAATAAAACTTTGAAACACGTGTCTATTTTGTGCGAGCTGTAAATAAATTGTTGCCATTATTAAAGTTCCAACCCTTGTGGAAGCAAACACCACAAAATGCCACACAACCTAATAATTGACTCTAACTCTAAACCATGAAATTCCCCGTTTCCTTTACTACGGTGTAACAGGTAGAATTCTACATCTCAACCCAGTTCCCAGTTCGCCCTGCCGGCCGCGGTGGTCTCGCGGTTCTAGGCGCGCAGTCCGGAACCGTGCGACTGCTACGGTCGCAGGTTCGAATCCTGCCTTGGGCATGGATGTGTGTGATGTCCTTAGGTTAGTTAGTTTTAAGTAGTTCTAAGTTCTAGGGGACTGATGACCATAGCAGTTGAGTCCCATAGTGTTATTAAAAAAAAGTTCGCCCTTCCTTACAGTTCGTGGTGACCCTCTTTCTGTAACCTCTGCCTGGATTTCACCTGTTGTCATCCGTCTCCCCCTCAGAGCTAGTCGAACAACCCAATGGCCTTCTTATGTTTCAGTCCTTCTCAAAGGACTTCTGCCCACTCTTCCTGCCACGTTCTTATCGCCAGACCATGTAGTCACCACTCGTTCATTGCACTACTCCCAACGATTTGTCTGATCCGTTGGTATAATCCTCTTTTGTACCTCATGCCAATGATGAATTATTTCTTAAAGTCGGAAATACGTAGAAACAGTAGTCTACATCTATCGGAATAGATTTTTTTCTGCACTCAAAATAAGCTCCCATAAGGATGAAATTTTAATCAGTGTGTACCTCTCGCATCTTAAAATACTGGTGCACGAGTTTGACGGCATTCGGCTGAGATGTTAATGGTGTAACACTTAACACTTCAGTTCGTATACATTGCCATATACATGTTGTGAGGTGTGCATGTCATGTTGGTCGTTACAGAAATATTAACTTCTTAGTTTGAGGTGTCGATATGCACACATCGGAGAGCAAGCAATGTTGATGCGCGATCTTTAGTTGTGTGGTTACACCGTCTCTGCCTGATGGCGCTCACAGAGAGAGATTTTCGTTATTTGTCGTGGTGTGTTGGTGGGAAACTGGCGTGGAACTGAATGGTCAAGAGACTTTTATCCGGAACTGAGCAACTAAATACTAAAAACAGATTTACTGGAAATGATTGAATAAGATTATGATTATGAGAGTATTCATGTATTTTGAAAAGAGTTTTGTGAAGAATTGTGATTTAAGTTAAATTTCTAGCTTTGCATAGTTGTGCATAATTAGCACTCTGTTGTAAAATTAATTGTTGTACCGAAATTTGGTTGAAACTCGTTCCATGGGTTCCTCACGGCTGGGGAAGTTAGTTCCCCTCCAGACATATACATTTTTTTGTAAATGAATAGAGATCACTTTGGATGAGTTAATCCTTATGTAAAGTAAATTTTTTGAATAACAAACCAGTTAAAAAAAGGTCTTTTTGTACAAAGTCGATATTCCAGAATGAGATTTTCACTCTGCAGCGGAGTGTGCGCTGATTTGAAACTTCCTGGCAGATTAAAACTGTGTGTCCGACCGAGACTCGAACTCGGGACCTGTAAAGTTTGGAAGGTAGGAGACGAGGTACTGGCAGAAGTAAAGCTGTGAGTACCGGGCGTGTGTCGTGCTTCGGTAGCTCAGATGGTAGAGCACTTGCCCGCGAAAGGCAAAGGTCCCGAGTTCGAGCCTCGGTCGGGCACACAGTTTTAATCTGCCAGGAAGTTTCAAAGTCGATATTGTTCAAGATCTTGGAGGTCAAGCTATAAAGTAATTCTTTGATGTAAAATTGTTTCACAGAAATCATTTGTTCAACATTAGCACCCAAAATTATTCCCATACAGGAAATTCTATGTTTCATGTGTCCGCACTGCAACGTGGCAATATACACGCTTCTGAATGTCGTTTTTAGCTTACCATTTCATTTTAGCTATGCTGCGGTGCTGCTTGCCGTACCGTATTTTCGAGAGAAAATGTTTACTGTACCGAGGTAAGTGCAAGTATAGATCAGGGCCGTAGTCATACAGTTACACTACAGAAGTTAGAAATATAGCACGTACTTCAATGCGAGATGCTTTTTAATAATTTCCACAACGAAACTCTGTCTCGGAATCTGGCCGAAAACCCAAAGAGATTCTGGTCATACATAAAGCACACCAGTGGCAAGTCGCAATCAGTACCTTCACTGAGCGACTTCAACGGCGAAGTCACTTACGACAGTGCCACTAAAGTACAGTTATTAAACACGGTTTTCCGAAACTCCTTCACCAAAGCAGACGAAGTAAATATTCCTGAATTCCAATCAAAAACAACTGCCAAGGTGAGAAACATAGAAGTAAATATTCTCGGTGTAGCAAAACAGCTTAAATCACTTAATAAAGTCAAGGCCTCCGGTCCAGATTGTATACCAGTCAGGTTCCTCTCAGAGCATGCTGATAAAATAGCTCCATATTTAGCAATTATATGCAACCGCTCGCTGACAGAAAGATCCGTACCTAAAGACTGGAAAATTGCACAAGTCACACCAATACCCAAAAAGGGAAGTGCGAGTAATCCACTGAATTACAGGCCCATATCACTAACGTCGATTTGCAGTAGGGTTTTCGAACATATACTGTATTCGAACTTTATGAAGTACCTCGAAGAAAACGATTCATTGACACTCAGTCAGCGCGGATTCAGAAAATATCTTTTCTGCGAATCACAAGTAGCTCTTCATACTCATAAAGTAATGAGTGCTATCGACAGGGGATTTCAAATTGATTCCATATTTTTAGATTTCCAGAAGGCTTTCGACACCGTTCCTCACAAGCTTTTTCTAACCAAACTGCGTGCCTATGGAATATCGCCTCAGTTGCACGACTGGATTCGAGATTTCTTGTCAGAGAGGTCAGAGTTCGTAGTAATAGACGGAAAGTCATCGAGTAAAATAGAAGTAATATACGGCGTTCCCCAAGGAAGTGTTATAGGCCCTCTATTGTTCCTGATCTATATTAACGACATAGGAGACAATCTGAGTAGTAGTCTTAGATTGTTTGCAGATGATGCTGTCATTTACCGCCTTGTAAACTCATCAGATGACCAAAACGAACTGCAAAATGATTTAGATAAGATATCTGTATGGTGCGAAAAGTGGCAGTTGACCCTGAATAAACAAAAGGGTGAAGTTATTCACATGAATACTAAAAGAAATCCCCTAAATTTCAACTACACGAAAAGTCACAGAAATCTGAAGGCAGAAAATTCAACTAAATACTTAGGGATTACAATTACAAATAACCAAAATTGGAACGATCACATAGATAATGTTGTGTGTAGAGCAAACCAAAGACTGTGATTCACTGGCAGAAAACTTAGAAGGTGGAGCAGGTCTCCTAAAAAGACTGCTTACATCACGCTTGTCCGCTCTATTCTGGAGTACTGGTGTTTGCTGTGCGGTGTGGGGTCGGTATCAGGTGGGACTCACGGATGACATCTAAAAAGTGCAAAGAAGGGCAGCTCGTTTTGTACTATCGCGAAATACGGGAGATAGTGCCACAGACATGATACGTGAGTTGGAGTGGCAATCATTAAAACAAAGGCGTTTTTCGTTGCGACGGGATCTTCTCGTGAAATTTGAGTCACCAGTTTTCTCCTGCGAAAACATTTTGTTGGCACCCACCTACATAGGGAGAAATGATCATCACGATAAAATAAGAGAAATCAGGGCTCGCACAGAAAAATTTAAGTGCTCGTTTTTCCCGCGCTCCTTTCGAGAGTGGAACGGCAGAGAGACAGCTTGAAGGTGGTTCATTCACCCCTCTGCCAGGCACTTTATTGTGAATAGCAGAGTAATCACGTAGATGTAGATGTAGAGACGGAACAGTGTTGTTACACAGTTAATCAGTGATAGGGTAAGACAGCTTACTTTCAGTTTGGAAGTTATTTTCTTGTTATACAAAGTACATTTTACTGAAGAGTTATCATACATCTGCGTGCGAAACGTTTTTCGTATTCTGAATTTTTATTGGAAGTTATTACGTAAATCAGTAGTGGAATTTAATTAAAGTAATTTGGTTGATTTATTCAGAAAAAGTAAGTGGTTCATTTGGTGTATAAATTTTATTGGTTTTATTTTGGTGTATTTTTGAGATGTTGAAAACTATCCACTGTAACGTCAGGTAATACACCACTGTTTACTTGACTGCACAACACAAGGCTTAAGTAATTACTTTTTCTGTAATTAGTTTCGTGCACTTACACTTTATACTACACACTCCACATACACACAGAGAGTTTATTTATGTATTTATTTATTTTCAGAAAAGTTACAATGTACAGAAAGCACTTTGCAATTCTGAGAGTCGAGGAACGTCGCAGCGGTCGGCCATGGTTTTCCATCTGAGCATGGAACGAATTAAAGTTCGGGGGGAAGAAATAAAAATATTAAGGTTTGCTGGTAAGTTTGTGATCCTGTCAGATGCGGCAAAGTACTTGGAAGAGCATTTGAAAGTTGTGTGTAGTGTCTAGAAAAGGGGCTGCAAGATGAATGTCAACGACAGTACAACAAGTGTGATGGAATGTAGGTGGAATAAATTATACGATGCTGAGGGAATTAGATTAGGAAATGAGAAACTAAAAAGTAGTAGACGAATTTTGCTATCTAGGCAATAAAATGACTGATGATGGTAAAAGTAGAGCGGACGTAAAATGTAGGCAGGCACTAGCAAAAATAGATCTTCTGAAACACAGAAGTTTGTTGACATCGGATTTAAATTTAAATGTTCGAAACTCTTTTTTGTGTTGTTAGTTGTTTGGAGTTCAGCTTCGCACGGAAGTAAAATGTGGGCTATGAACAGTTTAGACAACAAGACAGAAAAGCTTTTCAGATGGGAGTTAGAAAAGAATGCTGAAGATTAGATGAGTACGTCACGCTACTAATGAAGGTGCACTGAATGGAATGATGGTGGGAATAAACGTAATTGATGCCTACGTTGACTAAAAGAAGCGATCAGCTGATAGGGCAAATCCTGAGGCGAAGAGAAAATAAAAAACGCCAACGGGATATGTCGATAATAATTTTTTCTAGTAACATCGGAAATTTGTCTTCTTTTGATCAGCGTCTACGTGTTTAACGAAGCTGCTAACAGGCGTGTGTTGAAGCATTTACAGTAGCACTGACAGCAGAGGCGTTCGGCATTCTGGCGAGT
Organism: Schistocerca nitens; assembly: GCF_023898315.1. Taxonomy (NCBI): domain Eukaryota; kingdom Metazoa; phylum Arthropoda; class Insecta; order Orthoptera; family Acrididae; genus Schistocerca; species Schistocerca nitens. The sequence goes on along the minus strand of NC_064623.1, from coordinate 19,576,880 downwards.
CGTCTCCCAGAACATAACACACGTCGTCGTGTTCCGTCTGAGTGTATTTCTGAGACGTCATCGACAGAGCCATTCGTCAAACTTTCAGCTTCGCACGTCATCGCGTCGAGGAAATAGAGAGGATAAATTCTTTGACACTCCAACTACAGGCGTAGATTTACTGCGGTCGTGACCGGATCGCGAATAAATAATTCATCCGGCGCCATGGCTATCGCCGGCTGCGTGATGGCGGCTTGTCGGGAAACAAATGACGAGCGCGGCCGCCTGGCGGTTAAGTGGCCGGGCTGCAAAAAGAAGGAACGAATACAATGGCTGCCCCGGGAGGGGGGGAAAGGCAGGGGCAGGGGGGGGGGCGTAATGACCGGCACAATAGCAGCGGCGCGCCGATCAACTTAAGCGTGGGAAATCGGACATGAAAACATTTGTTTTATCCTCGGCTGTCGATACCAGTCTCCGTCGTTACGTAATACCAACGATTATTGACCGTGGAGTCCGGCTGCACGCGAATGGGGACTGCTACGACAGTTTGTCCGACAGAAACTGATGTTTTCTTTTTCTGTGGGGAGCTTGACAGACAGACGTTGACAACCGAAACAATGAAATGATAGACGCAGGCGTGCATTATACTACGAACCGATAAGCAGAAATTGATTGTTTTCTTCCCAGTCGAAGCGTCCGTGTTACGTCATTTTTGCTTAGGGACTTGGTCGCTTCGCACACAATACGTGACTGCGATAGCAGAGTAAACGACATTTACTTTCTCCTTGTGAAAGCACATCACGCTGAAGTTTCACTTGCCGGTAACATATCTCTGTTGATTTCTTCTTCTTGTGGTTGAAAGGCCTTACGGCGTCTAGTGCGTTTCATGACTGCGTTTCTTTTTACAATTTATTTTTTATTTTTATTTTATTTTATTTTTTTTTGAAAAAGTTACCTAACCCGCTGGTTTTTCCATGGAATTTCGTGTTAAAGGATGCATTCTTGTCCATCGAAACTTTTAACTAAATAAAGAAATTGACCCCTCCCGACGGAGGTTCGAGTCCTCCCTCGGACGCCGGCCGAAGTGGCCGTGCGGTTAAAGGCGCTGCAGTCTGGAACCGCAAGACCGCTACGGTCGCAGGTTCGAATCCTGCCTCGGGCATGGATGTTTGTGATGTCCTTAGGTTAGTTAGGTTTAACTAGTTCTAAGTTCTAGGGGACTAATGACCTCAGAAGTTGAGTCCCATAGTGCTCAGAGCCATTTGAACCATTTGAACCTCCCTCGGGTATGGGTGTGTGTGTTGTTCTTAGCATAACTTAGTTTAAGTAGTGTGTAAGTCTAGGGACCGATGACCTCAGCAGTTTGGTCCCTTAGGAATTCACACACATTTGAACATTTTAAAGAAATTGAATTCGACAGTAAATTTTGTACATATTTATATATAAATTCTTTTTCTTTTTTTGTAATTCCCACCGCTACCCATTCCACAACAGTAACGCCACTAGTTACATTTACATTTATTTTCTGTTTAACTTAACATAATGCTACGTGTTTTGAATATACACTCCTGGAAATGGAAAAAAGAACACATTGACACCGGTGTGTCAGACCCACCATACTTGCTCCGGACACTGCGAGAGGGCTGTACAAGCAATGATCACACGCACGGCACAGCGGACACACCAGGAACCGCGGTGTTGGCCGTCGAATGGCGCTAGCTGCGCAGCATTTGTGCACCGCCGCCGTCAGTGTCAGCCAGTTTGCCGTGGCATACGGAGCTCCATTGCAGTCTTTAACACTGGTAGCATGCCGCGACAGCGTGGACGTGAACCGTATGTGCAGTTGACGGACTTTGAGCGAGGGCGTATAGTGGGCATGCGGGAGGCCGGGTGGACGTACCGCCGAATTGCTCAACACGTGGGGCGTGAGGTCTCCACAGTACATCGATGTTGTCGCCAGTGGTCGGCGGAAGGTGCACGTGCCCGTCGACCTGGGACCGGACCGCAGCGACGCACGGATGCACGCCAAGACCGTAGGATCCTACGCAGTGCCGTAGGGGACCGCACCGCCACTTCCCAGCAAATTAGGGACACTGTTGCTCCTGGGGTATCGGCGAGGACCATTCGCAACCGTCTCCAGGAAGCTGGGCTACGGTCCCGCACACCGTTAGGCCGTCTTCCGCTCACGCCCCAACATCGTGCAGCCCGCCTCCAGTGGTGTCGCGACAGGCGTGAATGGAGGGACGAATGGAGACGTGTCGTCTTCAGCGATGAGAGTCGCTTCTGCCTTGGTGCCAATGATGGTCGTATGCGTGTTTGGCGCCGTGCAGGTGAGCGCCAAAATCAGGACTGCATACGACCGAGGCACACAGGGCCAACACCCGGCATCATGGTGTGGGGAGCGATCTCCTACACTGGCCGTACACCACTGGTGATCGTCGAGGGGACACTGAATAGTGCACGGTACATCCAAACCGTCATCGAACCCATCGTTCTACCATTCCTAGACCGGCAAGGCAACTTGCTGTTCCAACAGGACAATGCACGTCCGCATGTATCCCGTGCCACCCAACGTGCTCTAGAAGGTGTAAGTCAACTACCCTGGCCAGCAAGATCTCCGGATCTGTCCCCCATTGAGCATGTTTGGGACTGGATGAAGCGTCGTCTCACGCGGTCTGCACGTCCAGCACGAACGCTGGTCCAACTGAGGCGCCAGGTGGAAATGGCATGGCAAGCCGTTCCACAGGACTACATCCAGCATCTCTACGATCGTCTCCATGGGAGAATAGCAGCCTGCATTGCTGCGAAAGGTGGATATACACTGTACTAGTGCCGACATTGTGCATGCTCTGTTGCCTGTGTCTATGTGCCTGTGGTTCTGTCAGTGTGATCATGTGATGTATCTGACCCCAGAAATGTGTCAATAAAGTTTCCCCTTCCTGGGACAATGAATTCACGGTGTTCTTATTTCAATTTCCAGGAGTGTATATATAATTTAATGATAAAAATGTTTGAATTTATCTAAATTAACACAGAAATACGTTACATACAACTCTCTCTCTCTCTCTCTCTCTCTCTCTCTCTCTCCCTGTGTGTGTGTGTGTGTGTGTGTGTGTGTGTGTGTGTTTGGCTGGGGTGGTAGTGGGTGTAATGGGGATACAGAAGTGGTACCTGCTGGTATTACTTCGATGAGTTCAGCAAGATGCATCTCGACAGTAGATTTTGTACATATTTATATATTTTGTCTGTTCACTTGGACAACACGGAGCTTTCGGCGTTACAAGGCATCATCAGAAATGAATTTTCTTCTGGTGCCGTAGCAGCAGGCCCTGCTGTTGTGTAATATCTCACTACACTACGGAGCAGTCTGACTGGCTAAAATGTTCTTCACTGCATAGAATGTCTTTATATGAAACGAAACATTATGCACTTAGAGCAGCAGGAGTAGATTAATTAAGGCAATGTGTCATTAAATAACACATACTAGTACGTCTGTATGTATATACGCTTGAGGATGATCGGAAAGCTCTACGTGTTTAGCATTATCTCAAGCTTTACGAAAATAAATATAAATGCGAATGTTAGCAGTAGCACTGAAACAATTAATGGCGTATTTCCCTTGAAACTGAGTAATGTACAGCAGTCAGTCGCTAATAGTCTGTAGCACATCCAGCTCGATTTAAAGTTCTAAAAATATATAAGAATATACATGCTTGAATCAGAACGTATTATAGTTGTGTATGTTTTTCGCAAGAGTAGATGGTAAAGTAATATACCTGTAAGATGCGAGTCAAACCACCATTATCTCTCGAAACGGCCGTGAAACTTTCCGTACCACTGGTTCCTTCTGTGCATTTTAGTCCAGGGGTTTGGAGCAGGTTGACATCTGGTGACGATGTTTCAGCGTCTCCTTTCATATCCAGGGTTAGTGTTTCTGAGGCGTTCAGTCATTCTGACTTAGTGATGGAATTGTAATGTTTAAGGTTGTGTATTTCTTGTTGTAGGTATTTTCGATGACACTGTAAGCTGTTTCATATTTTTTTTGCATTAATTTTATTAGTTTTCTTCGATTTCATTTTCTCGAATTATTTCGCCAAACAATGTAAACTCTCCAAATCGCTCTATTTTAGCATATTTTGCTACCACTTAGCGTGGTGGCCATTTGTTACAAGGGATATATTTTTTCTTTTCGAATGAAATCGGTAAACCTACATTTCCTGGGATTTGTTTTGTGAAATACACCTGTTTCTAGGCTGTTACGGCGTCACGAGTCGAGGCCAACTGCAAAAGTAAGGCAGTCTATCGCAACCTCCGTCTTACGTTGTCGAACATATGTTTGCTGATTCCGTTCTTGTATCAGCTACTCAACCGTGCGTTTCAAGAGTAATGTGCAGAGCCCAACTGAGTCTCTTGACACAGGTTTCCGGTGAAAAGTTCTGGAATTACTTTCGGTTATTTTACTTTCGATTTTGTGTTATTTTCGGGAATCTCTTATGATTCCATTATTTTTGGGTCTTAACGTTGTTCTTTCAAATTTTGGAAAGATCAAGTGAATCGAAATTTATTTTGAAATTTTCCCATAACATATCCATTGTGGCTCTATGATTAGTTTTCGGAGCAGAGCTTTTTCAGCGCAGAAACATCATTATTATTATTTGATTTCCTTTCTTCGGGCTGGTACCACAGCCGTACAAAATTTGTGAAATAACGTTCTGCCCCCTCCACTGTTATTATTAATAATATATCCGCTGTTGGCCAATTTCGGATATCGCTCCATTTTCAAACGGTAGCTGAGAGTGTACGGTTCAGTTGTCATCTTTGACAGAAAATGTATTCAAAACTACGCCTGCCATGTAAACAACAGAAAGAAGAAACTTCTTCGCGATATTATTGGCAAGAAAGCAGTTATATTCTCGGCTATAGCTTGAAAATGGCATAACAGCCGAAAGTAGAATTAAACAAGAAGGAGGAAAATGTCATTTCATACATAATTATTACTCAATGGACTTTTTATCACTCTTTTATTTTAGTTATTATTATTACAGAAGCTCTATTAACAAATCGTATTGTTCCGGTCGTTGTATTAAATACAAAGACTAACCAACAAAGAAGTTAGGGAAACTGATTCAGAAACGTGGCACTTTCTTTTCCTTAACTCTCCTTCTTTTTTTATGTCTTTGGGATCAGATGCTACTGTTAAGTTGTAAAATACATGTTTTAAGTAAATCTCGTTAATTAGTGAGACTGCAAGACTGGAATAAATGTAAAGTATGTACACTCGTATACAAAATGTAGCCCAAGAGAACTGTTGAAAAGCAACATCATTAAAAGCAAGCTTTTTCAGGAACACCTCGCCGTAAACACATTCATTTACTCTGAAGCCATTAGAAATGCATAACAGGCGGTAGAAATCGTGAAAGTCATCGACTGAGACTCTTAAGCAATACTGAATAAACGAGCGTGTATCCTCGTCACTTTCCTTCATGTCTGAGCTCATTACAGAAAAGAAGTTTACTCTCAAACGGCGGGCAGGTTCAGAAAGAATAGATTGTTCCGTAAAGTAACGTCTTTATACAGCAACAAAAATAAGTAACCACGTTTCTGAGTGTTTAAAATATGTTTGTTGTGTTGCGTAACACTGTGATCAATACAGACACACTTATAATTTTGTTTCGACTTCTGTAAGGAGAGAGCTGCTTGCAGCGTGAAATATGTAGCCGACAGTAGCCAAAGCATTTCGTCTGCAGGGACAGTCCATCCGCATTCACAAAGAGGATGCGGCTGGTCTGCGCTCAGACCTTACCTGAAGAAGCCGACAAAAGGAAGGCTACGGCGGCTGATGGGGAGGAGGGGGGGGGGGGAAGAGGAAAAGAAACAAAACCAAAGGGAGAGACTGAATAGCGAGTGGTTAAAAAAGAAAAGGGAAGCAGAACGCAGACAGATATAATGCAGCGGCGCTGGGGTAGACGGTCATTACGTGCGCCTCTAAATCAACGGTTTTCCAGCCTCTTTGGACCGGTGAATCAACTAAATTAAAGGGACGGTTACAGAATCTCCGTGATCGTGTGCGTGTTATTTACTGATCCTTTAAAGTATACGCGCTGTGTACGTCTTGGCGTCGGCGTGTGTGTGCGTCAGCAAGTGTGTGTGTGTGTGTGTGTGTGTGAAGTCGCGTAAGGCAGCCGCGTAATCGGATCTCCATTATGGCGGCGAAAGAGAAAGAGCGAGAGAGAGAGTTCTCGTTTATCTCGACAGAGGGCATTAGTGCGCAGTAGCAGCGTAGCCGCGGGGCCAATAAAAGCGAGACGAGGAACTCCTGAGATTCTCTTTGGAGAGCCCAAGTCTACTGGCTTCTCTCCCGCGAGGCAGTTTAGCGACACAGATTACGGCCACTTTGCACTCTAAATCGCGGCGCGCAGGCACTGCAGCGGAGAAGAGAGGTGAATCAATCAAGCGTGCAGACAGAACAACTCGCCTGCGGTGTTGACTGCTGCAGCTGAACGATTTGCGTCAACACCAGGGCTACACAGGCTGAAGTCTGCAATGGAGTCTTATCAGCGGATCATCTTTTGCTATACAGGGTGGTCCATTGATCGTAACCGGGCCAAATATCTCACGAAATACGTAAAGAAATATGAATGTTTTACTTGGACCAGTTTTTTCGCTTTGTGGTAGATGACGCTGTAATAGTCACAAACACATGGCTCACAATTTTACACGAGCAGTTGGTAACAGGTAGTTTTTTAAATTAAAATACAGACGTAGGTACGTTTGAACATTTTATTTCGGTTGTTCCAATGTGATACATGTACCTTTGTGAACTGATCATTTCTGAGAACGCATGCTGTTACAGCGTGATTACCTGTAAATACCACATTAATGCAATAAATGCTCAAAATGGTGTCCGTTAACCTCAATGTATTTGGCAATACGTGTAACGACAATCCTCTCAACAGCGAGTAGTTCGCCGTCCGTAATATTCGCACATGCATTGAGAATGCGCTGACACATGTTGTCAGGCGTTGTCGGTTGATCACGATAGCAACTTTCCCCACAGAAAGAAATCCAGAGACATCAGATCCGGTGAACGTGCAGGCCATGGTACGGTACTTCGGCGACCAATCCACCTGTCATGAAAAATGCTATTCAATACTGCTTCAACCGGACATCCACCATGTTGGAAGTACATCGCCATTCTGTCATGCAGTGAAACGTCTTGTAGTAACATCGGTAGAATATTACGTAGGAAATCAGCAAACATTGCACCGTTTAGATTGCCATCGATAAAATGGGGGCTAATTATCCTTCCTCCCATAATGCCGCACCATACAGTAACCCGCCAAGGTCGCTGATGTTCAACTTGTCGCAGCAATCGTGGATTTTCCGTTGCCCAATAGTGCATCATCATTTGTTGCAGGTCATGGTTGACGTTTCACATGTGGCTGAACACTTCCTGTTTCCTTAAATAACTTAACTATCCGACGAACGGTCCGGACACTTGGATGATGTCATCCGGGATACCGAGCAGCTTACATAGCACACATCCGTTGGGGATTTTGATCACAATAGCCATACATCAACACGGTATCGACCTTTTCAATTGGTAAACGGTCCATTTTAATACGGGTAATGTATCACGAAGCAAATACCGTCCGCACTGGCGAAATGTTACATGATACCACGTACTTATACGTTTGTGACTATTACATCGCCATCTATCACAAAGCGAAAAAAGTGGTCCAACTAAAACAGCGAAAAAAGTGGTCCAACTAAAACAGTACTACACGAATATGTAATAAAAAATGGGGGTTCCTATTAAAAAAAACTCAGTTGATATCCGTTTGACCTATGGCAGCGCCATCTAGTGGGCCAACCATAGCGCCATCTGGTTTCCCCCTTCAAGCTAGACGAGTTTCGTTCTTCGTAGTTTTTTGTTTGATGGTTATTTCGTGAGATATTTGGCCTGGTCACTATCAGTGGACCGCCCTTTATATAGTACTTGCGGATACATTAAAAGAAATGAATTATTCGATAAACTACATAAATTTGCTGAACGATGCAGACGAGTTCGAAATATTAATTTCGCATTCCGTATGGTTTTAAAGACACATTTATATTTTTGTATCCTTGTATACAGAAAATGCGTTCAAACATCGATGTAAAATAAATTATATTAATTTTACGAACTTTCAAAAACACTTGACTGTTCCTCATATATTGGAGTTATTTCGCATTGTACTTACTTAATTTTGTTTCTGTTTGAGGTCACTGACATTAAACATAAAGGAAGCTTAAAAAATAATGTCAACGAGAAAACTATAAGAAACTCATTTGTTGTGGAAAATTATTTCCTCAAAAGATGTGTTCATTCTTCTGAGTTAGTTGTGAAAAGTTATTGTCGTATGGTATTGGCGAGAAGCTGTCGTACTGTGTATAGCATTTCGTATGCCGTGTTTCAGACATAACGGAATGTTCAAATCGTTATGTCTCATAATGAAGAGACTTAAATGCTTAGGGACCGATGACCCTAGCAGTCTGGTCCCTTTAATCCCACAAACCAACCAACCAACCAACTTAAATGCTTAATGTGAAAGATAAAGTGACTGCTGCAAGTTATTTCAACGTATGTATTTTAAACCAAAACTGAATATCCCCCTGCAAGCAGAAATATACCTCTAACTGTTGAGCCAAAAATGATGTCGAAATACATAGAATGAATTTATATGAATCAGAGATTGGTGAAAAAAAGGGAAGGGACGGGTGGGAATTGGCGACGTCCAGTTGCACAGCGAATTGTGGTAAAGCAATGGCGAGAGCTCAAAATATGTTCTGGAGAGGTACTCGAACCTGGATTTACCGCTCCTCATGACCAGTTGCCTTAATCCCTTCGACCATCTGGCCAATCTCCCTGACAGACACAAATTTCCAACTTTTCGCATACTGCAGTGCAGTGTCCATCGTCCATTAACCCCTACTCGCAAATTACTGATTCTCTCAGAAATTCGGATGATATTAGTGCGTCCGCACTGAAACAAATGTCAAGGGCAGTCGCGCTTTTAGGGATATATACATACTGAAGCGCCAAACAAACTGATATAGGCATGCGTAAACAAATACAGAGATATGTAAACTGGCAGAACACGGCGCTGCGGTCGGCAACACTTTTATAAGACAACAAGGGTCTGGCGAAGTTGTTAGATCGGTTACTGCCGCTACACTGGCAGGTTATCAAGATTTAAGTGAGTTTGAACGTGGTGGTATATCCGGCGCACGAGCAGTGGGACACAGCATCTCCGAGGTAGCGATGAAGTGGGGATTTTTCCTTACGACCATTTCACGAGTGTACCGTGAATATCAGCAATGCGGTAAAACATCAAATCTCCGACATCGTTGCGGCCGGAAATGATACTGCAAGAACGGGACCAACGACGACTGAAGAGAAACGTTAAACGTGGCAGAAGTGCAACCCTTCTGCAAATTGACGCAGATTTCAGTACTGGGCCATCAACAAGTGTCAGCGTGCAAACCATTAACAAAACATGATCAATATGGGCTTTTGGAGCCGAAGGCTTACTCGTGTACCCTTGATGACAGCACTACACAAAGCTTTACGCCTCACCTGGGCCCTTCAGCACCGAAATTGGACTGTTGGTGACTGGAAATATGTTACCTCGTAGAACAAGTCTCTTTTCAAATAGTGTCGATGAGTCCAAGGACCCTGTATGTCAGCAGGGGACTGTTGAAGCTGGTCTGCAATTGTGTGGGGCGTGTTCAGCTGGAGTGATACGGGACCCCTGATACGTCTAGGCATGGATCTGACAGCTGACACGTACGTAAGCGTCCCGTCTGATCACCTGCATCCATCATGTCCATTGTGCATTCTGATGGACTTGGGCAATTCCATTGGTACAATGCGACACCCCACATGTTCACAATTGCTGCAGAGTGTCTCCGAGAACACTCTTCTGAGTTTAAACATTTCCGCTGGTCGCCAGACTCCCCAGACATGAATATTATTGAGCATATCTGGGAAGAGGTCTCCACCATCTCGTACTCTTACGGATTTATGGTGGGCCCTGCATGATTCATAGTGTCAATTCCCTCCAGCCCTATACTTTCTTTGGCTGTTCACTATATATTGTTGTGGATTGGCAGGAGAGCCAACCCACGAATTTTAGAGGAAGCCGAAAGGTACGCGTTTAAGCTCACGCAGGCTGGCGTGAGGTCTGGAACAGGACAAGGAATTGAGACTTCAGAGAAAAGGAGGTACTGGTGGAATACTTAACTTTAATCCATTAATGTTGAACGTAGCTCTTGTCTGTACATTATTTACAATTTCAATAGTAACTGAACATGGCGCCTTGCTAGGTCGTAGCAAACGACGTAGCTGAAGGCTATGCTAACTATCGTCTCGGCAAATGAGAGCGTATTTTGTCAGTGAACCATTGCTAGCAAAGTCGGTTGTACAACTGGGGCGAGTGCTAGGAAGTCTCTCTAGACCTGCCGTGTGGCGGCGCTCGGTCTGCAATCTCTGATAGTGGCGACACGCGGGTCCGACGTATACTAACGGACCGCGGCCGATTTAAAGGCTTATATATATATATATAGCTCCGCTGTACCGGTCCCAAGCCCGGGGCCTCATTATGCAAGTGATGAGGGAGGAGGAGGGGGAGGAGTAACAACCTCGTTTAAAAAACCAGAGTTCACCTGGCCCGGGTGATAGTACTCTGTCAGGGCCCCTTGCTAGGGTTACAGCGAAGACCTCAACGGTAGTGAAGGCGGAGAGAACGAATCTCGGTACGGTGGAACTAGGGGAAGAGGCACATAATACAATAAATCCACCTTGCGTCTGACTTGTAACAAGCGGCACTGTGGTCGGCGTCTGTTCACCAGAGGTGCGGCCGTAATACAAATTCTGGAACTAACCACTCCAGTCTTAACCACTGAGCTTTTCTGAGCTCAACCCTTTGATTCTAAGTACTATTATGGAGCGTTTGAGTAATTACAAAATTACCCCAGGTGGTAACAAATCCTCCGCCATCAGTGGCGCAACTAGTCTATCGGATTCTGGGGAGACTAGGCTGAAACGCTATATCCCAAACCAGAGGAAATCGAAGTCTTTTGACCGACTCATGCCCAAGGTCGAAACATTTTTTGGCACTATCAATATTAACCCTCTCTTGACACCAGGAAAACTCTATAAATTAGGAGACACACTAAAAGAACAAAATATCAAAATTTTAGCCCTGCAAGAAACAAGGTTGCCTGATGAGAATACCATGGATTTTGGAAACTACCGATTGTTTAAAAGTAAAACAGACAAAAGAATTCTTAAAAACACTCCGCATCTGGGTGTTGCATTCGCAATTTCGCAAGACATTCTTGGCTCCGTAATCGAAGTAAATCCAGTAAACAACAGACTAATGACAATTTCCATGAAATGTGCAAATAAAATGTACTGTTTAATTAACGCACACATGCCTATCAACCAGGAGAATAAAACAAATCCAGAAAAAGTAAATAAGTCATGGGAAGTGTTAGAGAATACAGTCTCCAAAATTCCTCAAAATTATGTAAAGATTTTAATGGGTGATTTTAATGCGCAGTTAGGGAAAGAGAGAAAATTTAGAAAAACGGTCGGTGAATTTCCTGCACATAAATGGACCAATCAAAATGGAAAGAGGCTGGTAGAATTTTGCAGAAATTTCAATCTCAAAATTATGTCAAGTCATTTTAAGAAAAAACCTTCAAAACAAAAGACATGGCGATCACCTAACAAGGACATAGGTGAATTCCAAATTGACCATATTGCAATCTCGTATCCATGTCACAAAGAAATTTTAAATGTTCAAGTTCGTAAAGGCGCCAATATTGACTCAGACCATTACTTAACCCGTGTGAAACTAAAGCTAAAACCCCAAAATTTCAACAAAAGGACACCATTAATCCCCAAATTTGACACCAGTAAAATCCAACCATCATTATTAGCAGACGAATTTGACAAAACAAGTGCACAAAATTGGGAACAACTCAAACACAAGATTATCAAAACAGCTCAAGATCAAATTCCTTTACGAAAACACAAGAAACATGCTTGGTGGAATGAAAACTGTGATCATGCAATTAAAGCCAGACAAGAGGCATTTAAAGCATGGAATAGCAACAAGACAGAAGACACATATGATACATTCATGGCAACTAGAAAAGACACTTCAAAACTAATTAGACAAACAAAAAGACAATATGAGAATAGTCAACTCTTAGAAATTGAAGAAGATTTTCAGAAATACAATACCAGAAATTTTTATAAAACTTTTAAAACCAAAATAAAGGGGTACCAACCCCAGAATCTTTGCTTCAAGAAGGAAAATGGACAGTTGGCTCTTAACAACCAAGAAAATTGCAAAGAACTTTCTAAATATTTTAAGAATCTTCTAAATTGCCCCGAGCCCACAGAAAGATTTCCACCAAAAATTCCCCAACAATGCAATCCAGTTTCACTTGCACCAAATGAAGAGGAAATCATTAAAGAAATTCATAGGTTGAAAAACAACAAAGCATCTGGTGAAGATGCAATTGTTGTAGAACTTTTAAAGGCAGCTGGTCCAAAAACCGTTAAAGAAATTACTTCAATCATACAAAACATTTGGCAAACTGAAAAAATTCCTGATGAATGGAAAACCGCCTTGATTCACCCACTTCATAAGAAGGGAGACAAAACTGATGTTAATAATTACAGAGGAATTTCTCTTCTTCCAGTCACATACAAAATCCTCTCTCAATGTCTTCTGAACCGAGCACAACAGCAACTTGAATGGAAAATTGGCGAATATCAAGCAGGTTTCAGGCCAAATAGATCTTGCCCAGAACAGATTTTAGTCCTCAAACTAATTCTCAGACATCAAAAAATTTACAATAAAAAACTAGTTTGTACCTTTGTAGATTTTAGAAAGGCTTATGACTCAGTGGATCGTGAATCTCTTTTCCAAATTGTGAAAGAACAAGGCCTGGATCCTAAAACCACGGCAATTTTCAGAGACACGCTAACTGGTACAAAATCAAAAGTAAAGTTCAGAGGAGAAATTTCAGAATCCTTTGAAATAAAAACAGGCGTGAGGCAAGGTGATGGACTCTCTCCGTTGCTATTTAACTGCGTTCTAGAAAAAGTAATACAAGAGTGGCGCGAACGAAAATTGGAGTTCAAAATTGACCAACCAGTGAAATTAGGACGAACAAATATTCGAATAGACTGTTTGGCCTTTGCAGACGACTTGGTTATTCTAACGCAGGACATCCAAATTGCTCAGAAACAAATAGAAATCCTTAAAGAAACAGCAGAAAGAGTAGGTCTCCAAATCTCATTTGAAAAAACACAGTATATGACTAGCAACAATCTGGCACCCAAACTTTTGGAAACTAAGTATGGAAAAATCAAAAGAGTTTCGCAATTCAAATATTTAGGTGAAACAATCTCAGAGACTGGTCTAGAAAAAATTGGAAATGAAATTCGTTGTCAAAAGATGGAGACAGCTTTTAGACTTACAAAAGACATCTACAACAAAAAATGTCTCTCGAGGTACTCTAAATTGAGACATTACAACACGGTCATAAAACCAGAGTGCCTTTATGGGGCTGAAACGCTAATTTTAAACAGAAAAAAGGACATTCAAGAAATCCAAAAAAGAGAAAGAAAAGTAATCAGAAAAATTCTAGGTCCAAAATATACTGAAGAAGGAACATACAGGCTAAGAGCAAATAGTGAAATTCAACAATACACCAGCATATATTCAGATATGAAAAAACGCAGATTAAAATTTTATGGGCATATTAAAAGAATGGATGCTACCAGACTAACTAAACAAGTAGTGGAATTCTACGAAAATCGAAGTAAAGCTAAATTTGAGACAATAAAATGGATTGCTGCTATAAAAGAGGACATGAAAGAGGCAGATATAAAACAAGATGAAATTCAAGACAGAAAATTATTTAGGCAAAAAATTCATGACTGGGTAGTTGGTCAAGCTGAAAAACCAAAGAAAACTGGAACCACATGGTCTGATGAAAGGAAAAGAGCTCATTCCGAGAGAATGAAAACAATTTGGGCAGAGAGAAAGTCTAAAAGAAAATAACTGAATGCCCCGTGATTGTACTTCGCGTGGTCCAGTAGGGCCCAAACGTGAATAATAATAATGTATATATATATATATATATATATATATATATATATATATATATATATATATATATATATATATATTGATTGGTGTCTGTTCTGTCGGGAATGTTCAACCAGAGAACAACATGGCCAAACAAAGAAACAAAGACAAATGTAGTATGTGAAATACGCTATTCTCTGTAATAGCTGGCATATTTGCAAGCAGCATGGAGATAATTGTAGTCGTTCAACTTCATAGCTGTAGCGATTTTGAGTCAGTGACAGGAACTGATGACATCCCGTGAGAGCTATGCACACAGTTCTCTAGTTACTCGCTTGAACGTTATTGTGTGAGTGAGATCAGAGTAAGCTAGTGTTGTGTTCTGATGTGATGTAGTTTACGATGCTCCTACGACATCACCAACACACTGGTAAGTTCAGAACTCAAACGCTGCTGCCCTCACATGTCTGTTTTTATCAACTAGCCCACTTTCATCGCACTGGCCAGTGACATGCGTACTGATAACAGCAGGTTTCTGTAAGCAACCAACTTTGACAGATGACAAGATGGCAGATACGGAGCCGTTGTCTAAAACTAAATGCAAGTTTTATGTACGTAGATGTGTATATGAGATAAAGTACCGTTCTCGAGGCTTCCCGAGATTCTAAAGGTACTTCACCAACGAAATACGTAAACACAGTGTAGCTGAGATGAAGTGTCAGTAAACATGTGAAATTATCATATTATTCCACGATATTCCTGTAGGTATTCACTTCTTCTGCACTTCCCCAACGGTGGTCTCACAAACCTTTTCTCTATTTCGCTCTCGCGTTCGTGATAACAATGTCAATGACGTGATTTCTAACTTACTGTGAGCGTGGTTGACTGATTGTATGTTTTTGGGTTTTTGTACAAATTATTGGACTCTGCTCACAATATTTACGCAGCTGAGTTCCTAAAGGGCCCTGACCAGAATATTTTCATCTTTGCGCCACTATAAGTTTCTAACTAAAGCACCTCCCAGCATACAGCTATATCTTCTGCTAACACTTTCATAGGGCTACAGGCCGTTCCCTCCCTTCGCCACTTTCTGATTTTAATTCTCATAGCATCTCTGATACACTTTCGTATGGTTGGTGTATTGGCCTATTATGGTCCCGCCGGCCGGTGTGGCCGAGCGGGTCTAGGCGCTTCAGTGTGGAACCGCGCGACCGCTACGGTCGCAGGTTCGAATCCGGCCTCGGGCGTGAATGTGTGTGATGTCCTTGGGTTGGTTAGGTTTAAGTAGTTCTAAGTTCTAGGGGACTGATGACCTCAGAAGTTAAGTCCCATAGTGCTCAGAGTCATTTGAACCATTTTTTTGTTATGGTCCTAGTAACACGTCGATAAATGCTGCCATGTCTGCTTGTGTAGTGTTGGGCAGTTGGATGTGAACAGCGCGTAGCGTTGGGCAGTTGGAGGTGAGCCGCCGGCACTGGTGGATGTGGGGAGAGAGATGGCGGAGCTTTGAGAGCGGATGATCTGGACGTGTGTCCGTCAGAAAAAGGAAATTTGTAAGACTGGATATCATGAAGACCTTTGAACACTATTAAGATAAATACATTGTTAGTTCTCTATCAAAATCTTTCATTTGCTAACTATCCTATCAGTAGTTAGTGCCTTCAGTAGTTAGAATCTTCTATTTAGCTGGCAGTATCGGCGCTCGCTGTATTGTGGTAGTCCGAGTAACGAAGATTTTTGTAAGGTAAGTGATTCGTGAAAGGTATAGGTTAATCTTAGTCAGGGCCATTCTTTTGTAGGGATAATTGAAAGTCAGATTGCGTTGCGCTAAAAATATTGCGATGATCATGTTGTGGACTGACAAGACAGCCAGTCCACATTGACGGGTAACCGAAAGGCACGCGCTTAAATTCACGCAGGATGGCGTGAGGTCTGAAACAGGATACGTAATGAATGCTATAAAGAAAAGTACGTAGCTTCTGGAATACTTAACTTTAATCCATCATTTGTATGCATCGTTCTTGATGAGACATGCTTCATACGATAACTATCAATTGCTATGGCGCCTTGCTAGGTCGTAGCCATTGACTTAGCTGAAGGCTATTCTAACTATCTGCTCTGCAAATGAGCGAGGCTTCGTCAGTGTGCGTCGCTAGCTAAGTCGTCCGTACAACTGGGGCGAGTGCTAGTCCGTCTCTCGAGACCTGCCGTGTGGTGGCGCTCGGTCTGCGATCACTGACAGTGGCGACACGTGAGTCCGACATGTACTAATGGACCGCGGCCGATTTAAAGCTACCACCTAGCAAGTGTGGTGTCTGGCGGTGACACCACAGATCAGAATAAGTAAAGAGAGAACTGTCTGAGTGCGTTCCGTTTTGCTCAGCTGTTTGAAAATCAAATAAAGTAAGAGTTTTTCCAGCACTGTCATTCTTTACATACAAAGGGGAAGTTTCAGCGGGAACGTGAAGGGACACGCACAGCACAAAAGGCTACAGGCTGACCTCGTCTATTGCCTGACAGAGACCGCCGAGAGTTGAAGAGGATCGTAATGTGTAATAGGCAGGCATCTATCCAGACCATCACACAGGAATTCCAATCCGCATTAGGATCCACTGCAAGTACCATGACGCTTAGGCGGAAGGTGAGAAAACGTGGATTTCATGGTCGAACGGCTACTCATAAGGCACACATCACGACGGTAAATGCCAAACGACACCTGCCTTGGTGTAAGGAGCGTAAACATTGGACGATTGGACAGTGGAAAAACGTAGAGTGGAGTGACGAATCACGGTACACAATGTGGCGATCCGACGGCAGGGTGTGGGTATCGCGAATGCCCGGTGAACGTCATCTGCCAGCGTGTGTAGTGCCAACAGTAAAATTCGGAGGCGGTGGTGTTATGGTGTGGTCGTGTTTTTCATGGAGGGGGCTTGCAGACCTTGTTGATTTGCGTGGCACTGTCACAGCACACCCCTACATTGATGTTTTAAGCACCTTCTTGCTTCCCACTTTTGAAGAGCAATTCGGAGATGGCGGTGGCATCTTTCAACATGATCGAGCACCTGTTCATAATGCACGGCCTGTAGAGCAGTCGTTACACTACAATAACATTCCTGTAATGGACTGACCTGCACATAGTCCTGACATGAATCATACTGAACACGTTTGGGATCTTTTGAATCGCCGACTTCGTGCCAGGCCTCACCGACCGACATCGATACCTCTCCTCAGTGCAGCACTCCGTGAAGAATGGGCTGCCATTCCCCAAGAAACCTTCCAGCACCTGACTGAACGTATGCCTGCGAGAGTGGAAGTTGTCATGAAGACTAAGGGTGGGCCAACACCATATCGAACTCCATCATTACCGATAGAGGTCGCCACGAACTTGTAAGTCATTTTCAGCCAGGTGTCCGGGTACTGTTGATCACAAAGTGTATTTTGGATAAATGGCAGCATCGGTCCTAAATATTGAAATCCTTTATTTTAAATATCGTTTTTGGTCATTGTGTGGCCATCTTCAGTCTACTTGATGTCTACTTGGTAGCAACACCAAACCAATCAATGAGCACTCTAGAAGTGAGTAGACGTAGAAAACTGTTGGCTTGAACGTCGTATTTTCTAATTTTCTGTCTTTTTCACCGAGACCTTTCATTGTAAAAACATTAAAAAAGCAATTATATCATTGCATGTTAACGCAGACTCCAACAAAGGTAGCGAATTCTGGACCGCCGGAGCTCTGCCACCGGTAAGCTACAGTCTTCGTCCGCTAGGGGGGGCTCCAGCCGTCCTGCACCTAGCATTGGTGGCTGTTATTCCTCTCGAAATGCATCACAAAACAAGAGTGTAGACCATTACTCCCACATCATATTTTTGTCGTTACACTTATTTGAAATGTTTTTCATGGTAGAATTTCTACTTGTCACTTCGTTTAACCGTGTTTAGCTTTCTAATGTGCTTGATACGTGCATAGAGCACGGAACATCAATCGTTTTTATGGTGACGAATTTTTAAAACATAGAACGTGAACCTTTCGGCTCCTGATCAATTGGACAAGTTATTAGCATAGCGTGAATCTCCATTTGTGTGTCTCAATTCCCCTCAGAACATTGGAGATAACGCACTGTTGTGGGGCTTACGTGTAGGCTGTTGCACAACTGCCAACGTTTTAAACTTACGACAGTTTTGAATATCCCACCATTTTTCAACCGAGGCTAATACATCAGTGTGCTCTTGTATTGTCGTACTTCCCTGACATTTTAAATTAGGTCACACGGGCTGTGGTATCAGAGAGGTTGTATGGGTGACCGCGGAATCATCACAAACATTGCTCTATTGGTGGAAACTGGAGGTACTATCTTGAAAGTTCAGTGCCAATTCCACCATCTTGGGTTCTGAATTTTCCACAATTTTTAACTCACGAGATGTGAGGTCTCGGATTCTAAATTGGGGGCTCGGCGTCTGCGATCTACGGCTACGTGGGACAGCTGACGGGTATGTGGTGGTGTGGGGTGAACTGAGGAACTTTGGAGGCCCTCCATGGCATGGAATTTTTTAAAATGAAGATGCAGTTACTCCCCATCTGTCCTACTATAAACACACATCATAAATGTTTAAACACATTTTAAAACTAGGCAACTGAGCTGTCACCATTGGTATGTGAGGGTGAGCAAATTGTTTAGGTGCCATTTTAAAATGGACTATTTAAATTTCCTATGATTTGAAAGTCAGCTTTTGGATTACAATTGGCCTGTGACACCACGGGAGAACCCAGCGGCCATCTTGGATTTTTACGAGTGACCTCCTTAGATTCTATACTTAGGACGAGCGACCAGACAACGTTGCAGGCTGCCTTCAGGTACGCCATTTTGGGTTCTGTAGCTAAGACAAGTGACGTGGCAACCACGCAGACTGTCCTCGCATACCCAAGTCCGTCATCTTGGATTCTATATAAAGAAAAAATGACAGGGCAACCACGTAAGCTGTCCTCGCAGGCAAAGATCCGCCGTACTGGATACACATAGAACAAGTGACCTGTGGACCATGAATACTGGTCTTTTTATTCCAGGTACGCAATCTTGGGTCACCGTAACATTTGTGACGTCATAGAGATTGTCCTTGTATGCCTAGCTCCAATATCTTGAATCGCCATCCTGGATGCTGACATGATAAAACCTGCTTTTAGCTCCGCCATCTTGGATTTTATGCTTTGGATAATTGAGCGAAGTCCACAGTCTTGAATTTTGAATTTCCCACCATTGTACATTTTGCACAGCATTTCCCGCCATTTTATACCCACGGAAATTGGCCTATGTCTACTAAGATGTCATACAATTACGGCATAATTCAGGCAACAACGCATGATGATGTGATAGATAACTTGGGTGTAATGCTGACTGTCTTTGTACATACTCAGCCCTCTGTTCCCACGTAGAATAAAATTACGGCTCACTACTGCAGAATCCGTGTTTGTATATGTGAGGGGCATTCAATAATATTCAGGATTAGAATACACCATGCTATTCCACACTTTTTTTGGCTACAAAATCCACTTTTCCAACATATTAGCCGTTCAATGCGACGGCCTTGTGCCACCTTACTGCGAGAGCCTGTATGTCTGAGTTGTACCACTCTAATGGTCAACGCCGGAGCCAGCATCTTACTGCATCAATAACCTCCCCATCATCCACTTACTGGCTCCTTCGGAGCTCATGCTTCATAGTGCCAAACAGATGGAAGCATGTGGAAGTCGATGGATGCAAGGTCCAGGTTGTAGGGTGGATGAGGAAGAACAGTCCAATGAATTTCTGGAGGAGTAGTTCATTTGCATTTTTAGGTGATGATCATACTGAAATGATTTCTACAGTTCCTTATGGTAGCACAATACACCTCAGAGTTGATTGTTGCACCGTAAGGAAGACATCAAACTGAATAATATTCTACACACAGTACGCGAAAGAACTTGCCCCCCTTCTAACAGCCGTGTACCGCAAGTCTTTAGAGGAACGGAGGGTTCCAAATGATTGGAAAAGAGCACAGGTAGTCCCAGTCTTCAAGAAGGGTCGTCGAGCAGATGCGCAAAACTATAGACCTATATCTCTGACGTCGATCTGTTGTAGAATTTTAGAACATGTTTTTTGCTCGAGTATCGTGTCGTTTTTGGAAACCCAGAATCTACTATGTAGGAATCAACATGGATTCCGGAAACAGCGATCGTGTGAGACCCAACTCGCGTTATTTGTTCATGAGACCCAGAAAGTATTAGATACAGGCTTCCAGGTAGATGCTATTTTTCTTGACTACCGGAAGGCGTTCGATACAGTTCCGCACTGTCGCCTGATAAACAAAGTAAGAGCCTACGGAATATCAGACCAGCTGTGTGGCTGGATTGAAGAGTTTTTAGCAAACAGAACACAGCATGTTGTTATCAATGGAGAGACGTCTACAGACGTTAAGGTAACCTCTGGCGTGCCACAGGGGAGTGTTATGGGACCATTGCTTTTCACAATATATATAAATGACCTAGTAGATAGTGTCGGAAGTTCCATGCGGCTTTTCGCGGATGATGCTGTAGTATACAGAGAAGTTGCAGCATTAGAAAATTGTAGCGAAATGCAGGAAGATCTGCAGCGGATAGGCACTTGGTGCAGGGAGAAGCAACTGTCCCTTAACATAGACAAATGTAATGTATTGCGAATACATAGAAAGAAGGATCCTTTATTGTATGATTATATGATAGCGGAACAAACACTGGTAGCAGTTACTTCTGTAAAATATCTGGGAGTATGCGTGCGGAACGATTTGAAGTGGAATGATCATATAAAATTAATTGTTGGTAAGGCGGGTACCAGGTTGAGATTCATTGGGAGAGTGCTTAGAAAATGTAGTCCAGCAACAAAGGAGGTGGCTTACAAAACACTCGTTCGACCTATACTCGAGTATTGCTCATCAGTGTGGGATCCGTACCAGATCGGGTTGACGGAGGAGATAGAGAAGATCCAAAGAAGAGCGGCGCATTTCGTCACAGGGTTATTTGGTAAGCGTGATAGCGTTACGGAGATGTTTAATAAACTCAAGTGGCAGACTCTGCAAGAGAGGCGCTCTGCATCGCGGTGTAGCTTGCTCGCCAGTTTTCGAGAGGGTGCGTTTCTGGATGAGGTATCGAGTATATTGCTTCCCCCTACTTATACCTCCCGAGGAGATCACGAATGTAAAATTAGAGAGATTAGAGCGCGCACGGAGGCTTTCAGACAGTCGTTCTTCCCGCGAACCATACGCGACTGGAACACGGGTTCCCAGGTAGATGCCGTGTTTCTTGACTTCCGCAAGGCGTTTGATACATTTCCCCCACAGTCGTTTAATGAATAAAGCAAGAGCATATGGATTATAAGAGCAATTGTGTGATTGGATTGAAGAGTTCCTAGATAACAGAACGCAGCATTTCTCAATGGAGAGAAGTCTTCCCAAGTAAGAGTGATTTCAGGTGTGCCGCAGGGGATTGTCGTAGGACCGTTGCTATTCACAATATACATAAATTACCTTGTGGATAACATCGGAAGTTCACTGAGGCTATTTGTGGATGATGCTGTAGTATATCGAGAGGTTGTAACAATGGAAAATTGTACTGAAATGCAGGAGGATCTGCAACTAATTGACGCATGGTGTAGGAAATGGAAATTGAATCTCAATGTAGACAAGTGTAATGAGCTGCGAATACATAGAAAGAAAGATCCTTTATCATTTAGCTACAATATAGCAGGTCAGCAACTGGAAGCAGTTAATTCCATAATTTATCTGGGAGTAGGCATTAGGAGTGATCTAAAATGGAATGTGTGGTGTCACAGCCAGACACCACACGTGCTAGGTGGTAGCTTAAATCGGCCGCGGTCCTGTAGTACACGTCGGACCCGCGTGTCGCCACTGTGTGATCGCAAACCTAGCGCCACCACAAGGCAGGTCTCGAGAGACTGACTCGAACTCAGCCCACTTGTACGGACGACAGAGCTAGCGACTAGACGTACGAAGCCTTTCTCTCTCATTAGCCGAGAGACAGAATAGCCTTCAGCTAAGTTAATGGCTACGAACTAGCCAGGCGCCATTAGCCTTACAGTGATTGTAATTAAAGTCTCCTTTGTGCGATGTACCACAATGATTGATTAAAGATAAGTATTATACCAGCTACGTACTTTTCTTCATAGCATTAATTACGTATCCTGTTCCAGTACTTCACGCCCGTCTGCGTTAGTCTAGCGTGCCTTTTAAGCCACCTCTATCTACAAGGTGTTGGCCCAGCTGCCGACACATCAGAATGACCATATAAAATTAATGGTCGGTAAAGCAGATGCCAGACTGAGATTCATTGGAAGAGTCCTAAGGAAATGCAGTCCAAAAACAAAGGAAGTAGGTTACAGTACGCTTGTTCGCCCACTGCTTGAATACTGCTCAGCAGTGTGGGATCCGTACGTGATAGGGTTGATAGAAGAGATAGAGAAGATCCAACGGAGAGCAGCGCACTTCGTTACAGGATAATTTAGTAATATAAACTTCAGTGGAAGACTCTTCAGGAGAGACGCTCAGTAGCTCGGTACGGGCCTTTGTTAAAGTTTCGAGAACATACCTTCACCGAGGAGTCAAGAAGTATATTGCTCCCTCCTACGTATATCTCGCGAAGAGACCATGAGGATAAAATCAGAGAGATAAGAGCCCACACAGAGGCATACCGACAATCTTTCTTTCCACGAACAATACGAGACTGGAATAGAAGGGAGAACCGATAGAGGTACTGAAAGTACCCTCCGCCACACACCGTCAGGTGGCTTGCGGAGTGTGGATGTAGATGTAGATGTAGAGATGGATCGTCCAACGACTTACCGTTGTTTTGTTCACTGTCACGTCTCCGTAAACTTTCTGCAATCGCCTATGACTATCTGCGATTCACTGGTTTTCCGCTAAAAGAAGCTCAGAACAGCGCCCTACTTGGAACGCACCTGTGTTACAGGCGCCATTTTGAAGGTTACGTACAGCGCCACCACCTTTCGGAACTTCATGAAACTATAGGCGCTGAAGCGGGAATATTCCACAATGTCCTACAACAAATTACACATTTTTTCAACTAAAACTGGCTGAGAAAAAGAGTGTGTTTGCGTTTCTTACTGAACGCTCCACGTATATTTCTGTGTTTGCCATAGCTATGCTCATACGTGTACACATTACATTTATGGCTTTCATGGTTGTCTCGTTTACGCACTTCTACACTGCTGTAGACAGTAAATAACTTGAACTTTCTCTACAGAACCTAAGAGTGCCGTCTTTGCAACTGAAGCGAAATAATGCTGTTCCGCTGCTGATATTACGTTACTTGGCACTGCAGCAGTGTCGGCATGAGGTAGATGCGATCGGCCATAAGAAACATTCTCCTCTGTTGGTGGGCAACACTAGCAACATGTAGGCGATACGTCGGCAACTTCCTGCAACGGCAATATTGGCCGGCCCTGCGGCAATGCTGACGTATATTGCACACACAGAGCAGCAGTGTCGACGGCGACACTGTTGCGTGTCTCATGTGAATGCACCTTTATTGTGTCTCATGCGAGATCAGCGTTGCTGCTTCTCGATCAAGGGGCCCCGGCTTCGATTCCCGGCCTTGCCAGGGATTTTCACCACCCATTACTGGTTGTGGGTTTGAAGGGGACTCACGGTCAAATTGCGAGGTGCCGGGGCTAGCAGTGTATTTAACACTAAATTCTTTTAGAATCTTCATATGGAAATGATGCCCTTAGCCCGCCCTCCCTTTTCTAACTCCGACTTTTGCTGTTGCACCTGGATTAAGAAGAAACGCGAACTGACTGTAATCGACCCTGCAAGTGGGGTAGAAAAGAGTTTGGCACCTGCAATAATTTAATCTGATAGAAATTAATTTGGTAAAGGAAAGTTTAACTAACGTAGTGAGAAATGAAAGGGTTGCCATATCGATGTACAAAATGAAAGTTTTGTCCAAAATAACAATTTGATTCATTATGACTAAACTCAAAATAATAAACAAAACACATGAAACATTTACAGTACGACAAATTGGATACTCAAATAAATGCTGTGAAAGTGAAGTTGTCCATAAATTAGATTGTGACATTTATGACCAAGTGGTATGTGGAGCAAATTCCTTCAAACTCAAATCTGGAGAGAAACACCCAGCCAACCCAACATTAATTGCTGCTACAGTAGTGACAACACAGACATTGAACACCCAAGACAGAGCCACGTAAGAAAAGACGGGAACAGGCGGGCTGTGCTGAGCTCTGATTATCACAGAGCAAAATTCCCTAATCTGCCGGTGCTGCGGACATACATTGCCAGGCTGTCTTCTTAACTGCAAGGACGCGATCTGGCGTACCGGAGGCGATGGCTGGTTGCTCCCACGTCCCGTCGTGGTGATGATAATGTCGAGAGTATAGCCCGAAACAAATTATCCTGGTCTGGTTGTTCCAGACTAAAGACTTCCTATCAATACAAATGCGCCTCTGAGGGAGACGAAGATGGCTCGCTACACAATCACTGACGGTGCAGTGATTGATTTTAACAAGCGAAGTCACACAGTAACTCCGATACAGTCAACTTTAGCCAAAACTGCCCAAGACGGACAACATAGGGCGCTTGTACGCAAAACGCTCAATTACCAACTGTACTCGGAAAGTTTCACTGAAGTCGAAGCTTGAGCAACTTCGTCAAACAGTTACAATTAAATGAAAGTATATTACAGCCAACGGAAGGCAGGTTGTCCAGAGCAGCTAGAGTTCAGTCTTGTAACCTACTCCGACCGAAAGGCGAGACTCCACTCTCCCAAGAGCACCCGTACAAGCCAAAAACAGAACATTCCCGCCCCCACGACAGTGGCCATGGTTAAAACGTGCCAATCATCAACTCGAAAACCGGCGGAAAATTCCTCTCTATTGCTGAAGCACAACTATTCCACCAATGGAGAGACTTAGCGCCAATTTCTGCGCAGATTTTGCTACGTCACAGAGCTATCCCCTGATCAAGCCAATCACAGTTGTGATTTTGCAGAAAAAGCGTGAATCTGTCCGCCAAGACTGCCTGGGAACACAAGTCATTCCCACGCCTCGCTGGTAGCCTGTCAGAAGGTGTTTTCACTAAGTTTCTGCGAAGTAACGGAATCTCTAGCCGAGCCGCTCTGTCAGGCCCCTGTGGGCGTGTCGCCCTCGCTCTTATGACAATGTCAGCGTCTGGACAGTATCCACTCGATTCCCTCACACCCATCGGCTTAACCCTTTCAATATCAGCAGAGCCCGCCTGTCACCGGACCACCCGGGTGACGAGAGACGCTGCGTGGGAAGTCCTCGTGTGAAGCAATATTAACTTTTCACCGCGTGCAATTAGAGAGGAGAGTACTGATATCTTCTCAGTTCTCAATACAAACCTTGTAATGACCATACTCGGCTATACTTCCCCAAATCTAATTACTCACAGTAAGATATATATATGAGAATGGGCAAGTCACTGTGTGCAATTCTTTTTTCTTTTTTTTTTTTTACGCGTGTAGTGAGACGCACCAGAGTTCAACTTGTATTCGAAAGCACAACGCAGCTGTGTATTTCATGTTTAGAAAAGATTGCCAGGTGTGAAAGAAACAAGAGGGATAAAAAATAATGCTCGAATGAACTGTTGATCGAGTACCGTACTAATGACCACTCGTCTGGTTGTTTCTGCGCCAATAAGTCCCACTGATTGCGTTGCTTGCACATTGTTTTATTTATTTTGTTTATTTATTTATTTCACCTGGAAAGATTACGACATTTAGGCCCTCTCTTACTTCTAACCAGACATCCTCAGTGAATCAACATTACAGTCCGTACACTGAGATGAGAGACGTGATGTGATAACGATACGCACGTATAGAGATGGCGTTAGTATCGCGTAGACAGTGCAGTGTAGAGGAGGAGCTGTCATTTGTCATCGGGTGAATGATGTCAAAATGTTTCCGACATGAAGACGGCTGCACGACGACAATTAACAGACTTCGAATGCGGAATGGTACTTCGAGCCACAAGTATGGGACACTCCATTTCGGAAATTGTTAGCGAATTCCAATATTCCGAGATCCACAGTGTCAAGAATGTAAGGAGAATACCAAATTTCAGGCTTTACCTCTTACCACGGACAACGCAGTGGCAGACGGCCTTCACTTAACGAGAGAGAGCAGTGGCGTTTGCGTAGAGTTGTCAGTTTTAACAGACAAGCAACACTGCAGAAAACAATGTTGGACGTACGAGGAACGTATGCTTTAGGACAGCGCAGCGAAATTTAGCGTTGATGGGCTGTGGCAGCAGACGAGAGTGCCCTGGCTAACAGCACGACATCGCCTGCAGCGCCTCTCCTGGGCTCGTGACCATCTACATCTACACATCTACATCTACATTTGTACTCCGCAAGCCACCCAACGGTGTCTGGCGGAGGGCACTTTACGTGCCACTGTCATTACCTCCCTTTCCTGTTCCAGTCGCGTACGGTTCGCGGGAAGGACGACTGCCGGAAAGCCTCCGTGCGCGCTCGAATCTCTCTAATTTTACATTCGTGATCTCCTCGGGAGGTATAAGTAGGGGGAAGCAATATATTCGATACCTCATACAGAAACGCACCCTCTCGAAACGTAGACAGCAAGCTACACCGGGGTGCAGAGCGCCTCTCTTGCAGAGTCTGCGACTCGAGTTTGCTAAACATCTCCGTAACGCTTACCAAATAACCCTGTGACGAAACGCGCCGCTCTTCTTTGGATCTTCTCTATCTCCTCCGGCAACCCGATCTGGTACGGATCCCACACTGATGAGCAATACTCAAGTATAGGTAGAACGAGTGTTTTGTAAGCCACCTCCTTTGTTGATGGACTACATTTTCTAAGGACTTTCCCAATGAATCTCAACCTGGCACCCGCCTTACCAACAATTAATTTTATATGACCATATCGGTAGGACCCTAGACGACTCTAAAACAGTTGCCTGATCGGTCGAGTTCCGGTTTCACCTGATGGCAGGGTTCGACTGTGGCGCAAACCCCACGAAACCGTGGACCCAAGTCGCCAACAAGAAGGCACTGTGCAGGCTGGTGACGCCTCCATGATGGTGTGGGCTGTGTTTACTTGGAACGGACCGGCTTCTCTGGTCCACGTGAACCAATAACTGGCAGGAAATGGTTATGCTCGATACTTGGAGACCTTCGTGGACTTCATGCTTTCAAATAATGACGGGATTGTCACAGGGCCACAATTACTCGCGTTTGGTTTGAAGAACATTGTGGGCAATTCTACCGAATGATTTGACCACCAAGGTCGCCCGATACGGATGCTGTCGAACATTCATGGGACACAACCAAGAGGTCAGTTCGCGCACAAAATCCTGCACCAGTAACACTTTCGCAGTTATGGGTGGCTGTAGAGGCAGCATGGCTCAGTACTTTTTCAGGGGACTTCCAACTACTCGTTGAGTCCACGCTACCTCAGGTTGCTGCACCACGCCGGGCTAAACGAGGTCCGACACGATATTAGGAGGTACCACGTGACTTTTGTCACCTCAGCGTACAGTACTCGAGCAATATATCACTGTAATAATGACGATGTGTGTAGCAAATAATTTGAGAAACGTGAATCTTATTAAGACTAATCGGTATCCTTATTACGTCCTTGTCGAATCCGCATCACGACGGCTAATAGAAACGTGTCACATCACTACAGAAGAAATCAATTTGTAGAAGAAGCTGACTCGTCAGACGAAGATTGAGATTAGCAAATGAGTTACGAGAAAGGAAACATGCACAGAATAGAATGAGAAAAGTGCATATAGTTTATAATATGGCAGTTTCGTGTTGGACATTAAGAAAACAGCTCACGTGTGTCGAGAGGGAAGATACGCCGATGATAAAAGCTGTAACACCATCTTGAATGCAGACTCGCTTTGGAGGAGACATAGTTTACAAGGTAGCTTGTTCCACAGACGTGTGGCTGGTAAGTAGAAGGAGATAGTGAATGATGTAGCCAAGACGCTGGATGTATGCGGTGTCGCACTGCAGCTATGGAATGCTGATTGGTGCGTGATATGTTGACGATACCACTGAAGAAGTAAACAGAACGTGTGAGAATAACGCCGTCTGTTTGGCTGCATGAAAACTGTTGTTAATGTAGTCTTCAGTCCAGAGACTGGTTTGATGCAGCTCTCCATGCTACTCTATCCTGTTCAAGCTTCTTCATCTCCCAGTACCTAGTGCAACCTACATCCTTCTGAATCTGCTTAGTGTATTCATCTCTTGGTCTCCCTCTACGATTTTTACCCTTCGTGCTGCCCTCCAATACTAAATTGCTGATCCCTTGATGCCTCAGACTATGCCCTGCCAACCGATCCCTTCTTCTAGTCAGGGCGTGCCACAAATTTCTCTTCTCCCCAATTCTATTCAATACCCCCTCATAAGTTATGTGATCTACCCATCTATTCTTCAGTATTCTTCTGTAGCACCACATTTCGAAAGCTTGTATTCTCTTCTTGTCCAAACTAGTTATCATCCACGTTTCACTTCCAAACATGGCTACACACCATACAAATACTTTCAGAAAAGACTTCCTGACACTTAAATCTATAGTCGATGTTAAAAAATTTCTCTTCTTCAGAAACGCTTTCCTTGCCATTGCCAGTCTACATTTTATATCCTCTCTACTTCGACCATCATCAGTTACTTTGCTCCCCTAATAGCAAAACACATTTACTACTTTAAGCGTCTCATTGCCTAATCTAATTCCCTCAGCATCACCCGACTTAATTCGACTACATTCCATTATCCTCGTTTTGCTTTTGTTCTTTTTACTCCGAATTTTTGTTTTGTTTCCTTTACTGCTTGCTGAATATACAGATTGAATAGCATCGGGGATAGGCTACAACCTTGTCTCACTCCCTTCCCGACCACTGCTTCCCTTTCATGTCCCTCGACTCTTATAACTGCCATCTGGTTTGTGTACAAATTGTAAATAGCCTTTCGCTCCCTGTTTATTACCGCTGCCACCTTCAGAATTTGAAAGAGAGTATTCCAGTCAACATTGTCAAAAGCTTTCTGTAAGTCTACAAACGCTAGAAACGTA
Organism: Schistocerca nitens; assembly: GCF_023898315.1. NCBI lineage: Eukaryota > Metazoa > Arthropoda > Insecta > Orthoptera > Acrididae > Schistocerca > Schistocerca nitens. Next base: position 19,547,615 of record NC_064623.1, on the reverse strand, counting down.
GCTTTGCCTTTCCTTAATCTATTTTCTAAGATAAGTCGTAGGGTCAGTATTGCCTCACGTGTTCCAGTATTTCTACGGAATCCGAACTGATCTTCCCCGAGGTCGGCTTTTACTGGTTTTTCCGTTCGGGTGTAATGAGGAGTGATAAAATCAAACGACAATGTTGCACATAAATCTTACGCAAGCGTTCGTAGCTTACTCGAATCATCTGGAGTTTTCATTATTTGTGTCGTCCGTTCCCGGTAGCTGAGTGGTCAGCGCGACAGAATGTCAATCCTAAGCGTCCGGGTTCAACTACCCCCGGCTGGGTAGGAGATTTTCTCCGCTCAGGGACTGGGTATTGTGCTGTCCTAATCATCATAATTTCATACCCATCTACGCGCAAGTCGCCGAACTGGCGTCAATCGAAAGACCTGCACCCGGCGAACGGTCTACCCGACGGGAGTCCCTAGTCACACGACATTTATTTATTTATTTATTTACTTATTATTATTATTATTTGTGTCGTGCTGAACTACGTGACAGTAGTGAATATTTAATATAATTTTTGTTCAATCTGGAATGGAAATGTTTTTCTAAACTTTTGGATCGGATGTAGGTGGCAGAGAGATATCCTGCGTGCTGCAGTAGTTCGTGCTTTCCAGTTCAGATGCTCATCCAAGATTGTGCAAAAGTGACCGGAAACCATTAAGAAGTTTTAGAGGCATTGTTTCACGAAAATGTCCGCTAATGAACTTTTGGTGCGTTATAAGGATGGGCTGTGAGTTCTTAGGTTTTAATTTAAGATCTATTTGTAGTGCCCATCGTGATAATGATCAAATATCGCCATGCGGACCTAATACGGCAGCGCTACTGTTGTTACGGCTAACGTGAGACCGACACACAGTTATGTACCGTGAGCATGTAAGGAATGTGTAACACAGATTAAGTGTCGTTGATATGCACGAGAAAAGCAATGGACTGAGAATGGGACCCTGCAGGACTCCAGAGAGGACATGTTTCCATGGAGATTTGTCTCGCCCACAGATGACGCGTTGACACGCGACGTCGAATACAGTATTACTGTAATTAATTTTCTCAGCTACATCCATACTTTCGAACTTTAGGGAGCCTATTCAAATTCAACCTCATGTGGTCTAATTAAATAGAGGGACACACTGTAAATTTAGGGAAACTTGAGGGAAAGTTGCAGAAAATACTAAAAGACGGCTTGGAGAATTCTTACCGGAAATAGAGGCTGTTTCTGGGTCATGGGCTAACTACTACAGGGTGACAATTATTGAACCATAAATTAGTTACAAACTACGGCGTGCAATCACTTTATTCGACATGTAAACGTCACTACAGATATTCGGATTTAGGTTATGACGTGTTCGATATGCATGCCATCATTGGCGATGATATGGTGCAGACGAATAGCGAAATCCTGCGTGACCCGCTGAACTGTCGCGATATCGATGCTGTCGAGGACCTTTCGAATGTCTGTTTTCAGCTCAGAAATGGTTGTGGGATTATTGCCACAAACCTTGTCTGTAATATAGCCCCGCAAAAAGGAGTGTTCAGATCCGGAGAATATGGCGGCCAAATAAGGCCCATGCCAGTGGCCTCTGGGTACCCCAGAGCCAGAATGCGGTCCCCAAACTGCTCCTCCAGGACATTAAAGACTCTCCTGCTTCGATGCGGTCGACCTCCGTCTTGCACGAACCACATCTTTTCGAAATCAGGGTCAATTTGGTTAATGGGGATGAAATCATCTTCCAAAACCTTCTCGTACCGTTCAGTAGGTACCGTGCCATCAAGGAATATCGCACCGATTTTTTTTGTTACTGAATACTGCGCACCACCCATTCACCCATTGAGGGTGAAGAGACATCTCGATCGCGAAATGCGGACTCTCAGTCCCCCAAATGCGCCAATTTTTTTTTTTTTATTGACGAACTCGTCTAAATGAAAATGGCCTTCGTCGCTAAACCAGACCATAACAATTCCCTTCGTGCCCCGCGGCCAACGGTGGGGTTAGAACGTCCTAACGCAAGCCGTTCAGAAGTTATGACGTTTTTATTTTATACAGTTCAATAATTATCACCCTGAAAGGGTCCTGTAGCCACCTTTCATTAGTCCGGTAGCCCATTTTCACTAGCAGTTCTCTTTCTTTTCCTTGTTTATGTTTTCTCATAACTCTCATAGTGGTGTGATTGAATGAATGCGGTTGTGTGTCACGCTGCTAGACGGTGGCGTAGTCTGCTGCAGGAAGTCTGCGATAGTGATACAGATTCAGCAGCAGTTGTACAGAATAGGCAACTCTCGTAGTGGTCAAGTAGGCAAATAAGTTTGCGCTACTTGTGAGAAATCCACCCGCGTTAGGTGGTGGCGGAAATGGCATCTTTGGGTTTTCCGGGCCACGCGGAGCGTGGAGGAGGCTGGAGAGGAAAAAGGCAGGCAGTCTGCCGGCGGTACGGGAAGCGTCCACAGCTGTGCTCCAGTCGAAGAAGGGTGAGTTAGACTGACCGCGTGGCGCGTTGTTACTTGGCGAGAGGAGAGCTGTTAGCTTTTGGTCTCGCTTTTCAACTCTGAAAGATTGCTTTGCCTTGTCGCAGCAAGGAATGCAAAACATTGGCAGATTTTTCTTTTAGTAAATTTCTATAGCAGACTTGAATCCACCGGAAGAGCGCTACACAAAGGTGTCGATAAGAAGTGAGCATTCGCTTCTGTATGAATGTCTGTTAGCCTTCAGCTGTGCCTGTATAAGCTTTCATTTTTCTAAATATTTATAGCTTTGCCTTCTCGTAAATTTTCCTTGCTTTATGTATCTTTCGTCGGTGGGGAGCCGACCACGTGGTTGAACATTAGAGTTTGTTGGGCTATCGTCGTCACTAACTGTCCGGTCTCATGCTAGTTTTAAAGAACTTTAACCGCTCATGATTGTGTGATGTGATATTGTTGCAACTTGGCCACGATACCTAGAAATTGCGTCTCCACAAACCACGTGGGCACGCGGGTGTACTGCGAAACGTGTACCGTTTCACGAGTTATTACGATCAGTTACCAGGCAACAGCAGTTGTATGAATGATTCACACCAATGATCTTAGGGGTAGATTATAACGGTGTATGTATCGATGCTTTTCTTTAACGTTTTACGAATTAATGTTATAAGGAATTGTGTACATGCCTCACATCCATATCTTAGGAATAAATGATTTTATACACAATTTTCTCTTGCATTCCAAGATTACGTTTTTGCACCCAAGCCACTCACCTCGTAGCTTTCCTGTTAGTACATCCAACGCGTTTCCTTACGCACAGGTCCAGCGATTAGTTTCCCCTTTTATTTTAAAACAAATGGTTTAGATTAAGTCTTATTTTCAGGTGTGTTGCTGGGAGCTGATCTTCTGCACAGTGTTCATGCATGTACTATTTTATTTTAAATGGCTGATTCTCGTGGACAGTGCACGGGAAATACTATTAATTACATCGCATCCCCTATGAGCGATATCACGACGTACGTATTTTTATGAGTTTTTGGTCTGTGATCAAATTAGTTTATTTTCCGGCTCGGCCAAACCTTTGATTAGTTGTATGGTTAGAGTCGGTGGCGACCCTAATCTTTTCACGTTAATTTCAGAATCAATAAGCATTTCCATTCCCACTCTTAACGTAATAACCCGTAGAAAAAGGGTTAGTTAAAACCCTGTGTCTTCATGTTAAGAAGAAGTGTATGATTTGATTTAAAAGCGAATCGGCATTTTAAGCGAATATACATAATGTTTGTGCCTGATTTGTATTTGAAATTCTTTGAGCTTCATTTGCTGGGAAATGAGTGCTTCGGCTGTAGTTACAAATGGCGCTGCAACTTGTGTTTGTTGTTTTTGTGTAACTGACCAACTAATTCCTCTCTGCAACTGCTGCATATGTATAAGCCACAGAGCGAGCAACTAACTAGCTAATTAACTAACTAACGTACGGCACGAATGCTTTGCCGGATACAGATAATTAGCAATGATAATTTTAATGGTTGTTTATTGACAGCGTTGCATCAATTTTGGAGGGGCATCGGGGGATATCGCGTCAGTTAAGAGCAATCTGCGTGTCTGATGCCGCTCCGGGATTTATTATTGACGTTTTCCGCTGTGGCTGCTGAGCGGAATTTCTGTTATAAAGTCTACTTTCATTAATATGCATAACAGAAGAAGCAGTTATAACTGATGCACGGAATGACAGCTATGAACGCAGGTCGTTCACGGATTGCTTTCCCAATAACGCAGTGAACAGCAAAACATATAAAATATACTAGAGCTAATTACATTGCCTTTTGTTGACTACTGGAATAGCATTGGACTACTCTTACTGAACAACTGACGTTTTGCGGTATTTAGCAAGAGTAACACTGAGTATAGGGTAAGGTGGGGTAAATCCGACCTAGTAATTTCTTCTGGCTATAAAACGCTTATCCGAGGTCGGATCTTAACGTTATATTCTTTAAATTATAGACAGTATAAAGGAGCAACTGTTTGCAAAATATTTTTGTTGTACAATCACTAGTTTTTGAGATATCCGTATTTTAAGAAACTTCCATTTTTGCCATTTGCAAAAATTGTGGGGTAAATCCGCCCCCTATCTTTTTTTGGCTGATTTTGCACATAAATAGTTCTAAATGAACGTTTTTTGGGAAATAATTACAAGTAGTTATGTTTTATACGTAAATGAACAAAATTTATTTAAAAAATAGCAATGTTTGAAGTGAAACTTCCTGGAAGATTAAAACTATGTGCCGGACCGAGACTCGAACTCGGGGCCGTTGCCTTTAGAGTACTAAATGTACTGCAAGTTAAATGAATGTAAATTTTAATTGAAAAAAAGATAATTTGATTGCACAGCGGTGCAGCAGCAATGTCGATCTCGGAATATTAAAATCACGATGGACAGCTCCTAAAGACATTCCCATTTGCATTGCAGCAACTGCTCGGCGAATATCGTTTTAATTGCGTTTTGTCATTTTTCATTTGTAATTTCGTACCATTTTCCTAAAAATAAACAAAAATTCACTTTGTTTGCATAAAGAAACAATTCCATACACATAAACGATAAAAATATGCGGTGGGATTTACCCCACCATGCCATATTTCATTTAACACACATAGGAACAATATACACGACATTTCCAGCAAAAACTATACATACACTGAATAGGTCACTAAATGCACTACAAAAATCACTTACCATTTGTTTTGCGAGCGTTTTATTAAATAAGGTAAATCTAGTGATGCAATTTGCACAAAAATTAAATTGAAACAATCGAAAACACACCTTTTGTCTTTTGGGTGTCTAAATGTCAAATGCGGCGAAGCTGTCAAGGTGACATTTTCTTTATTTCGAATGCTCTATATGGTAACACTAATGCGAAATCGCTCCTGTTTGCCGTTCCTCAAAATAGAGGGCGGTCTGGTTTACCCTCCCGGTCGGATTTAGCCCACCTCCCCCTATGTGACGACGCAAGTATTAAAATTTTAAACGGAATGACGAAGCCGAAATAACCCGAGGGCTTAGAAGAAGATGCTCTACATCAGCTACTCTTTTTAATTTGGAAGAACGGTAACAAATACTGAAGTTTAACTTGTTGTATGAGTCATCTTGCTAGCGTTGAAAGCTATTGGTGGCTTTTTTCAGTGTGTCCAAATTAGATGTGAGTTTTTTTTAAATCTGCCTTATGCAAAACACAGTGTTTTTACATTATTTATTTAGACAGGCACGGTTCCTCAGCTATGTGTCGTCTCTGTGCTTCAAATTTATTTCGTCTGTCGGTGATGTGATTGTAAAGCAGAAACGCGAAGGAGCAAGTACAGCTAAACTAAGATCAGGCAGACCTGATTTACTGACAAGAGGGACCGCTGACCGCTGTGGAGGGTCTTTGTAAAATATCGCATGAAATCAGCAGTGACTGTGGGTAAAGAGGTAGAAACAAAGGGGGACAATGGTCGAGCAACTTCTTGTAAGCCACGCCTTTCTGCAGTCAAAACACGCACCGGACCCTGAATGGCTCGAAGCGAGTGACTGGGAGTGATGACTCGTGCCGCACCCTGCGGTATTCCGATGGAAAGATTTGGGTTGGCGCATGCGTCCACGGCTCGTGGTCTAGCGGTCAGTATTGCTACCTTTGGATTACGGGGTCCCAGGTTCGCTTACCGGCCAGGTCGAGGTTTCCTCCGCCCAGGGACTGGCTCTTTGTGTTGTTCTCAGCATTTCGTTATCATTGGGGAAAATGGCGAGACTGGACTGCGTGAACATTGGAAATTTGTAGGGGCGGTCGTTGAACACGTCACAAACAAAATATCGTCATCACTTGCCGAATGCTGGGAGAACGTCACCTGCCATCGTGTGCAGTGCCAAGAGTGAAATACAGCGGGGGTGGTGTTACGTTTGTTGTTGCTGTTGTGGTCTTCTGTCCAAACACTTGCTTGATGCAGCTCCGCATGCTACTCTTTCGTGTGCAAGCCTGTTTATCTCCAAATAACTATGGCAACGTATATCCATTTGAATCTGCTTACTGTACTCATTTCTTGGTCTCCGTCTACGATTTTTGCCCTCCACGCTTCCCTCCAGTACCAAATTGGTGATCCCTTGATGCCTTAGAACGTCTCACACCAATCGATCCATTCTTCCAGTCAAGTTGTGCCACAAATTCCTCTCCTCCCCAATTCCTTCCAGTACCTCCCCATTAGTTATGTGGTCTACCCATCTAACCTTCAGCGTTCTTCTGTAGCTCCACATTTCAAAATATTCTGTGAACTTGTCATCTTAATTGTTTATCTTCCTTGTTTCATTTCCATACATGGCTACACGCCATACAAATACTTTCAGAAAAGACTTCCTAACACTAAAATCTATACTCGATGTTAACAAATTTATCTTCTTCAGAAACACTTTCCTTGCCATAGCCAGTCTAGATTTTATATCCTCCCTACTTTCACCATCATCTGTTACTTTTCTGCCGAAATAGCAAAATTCATTTACTAGTTCAAGTGTCTCATTTCCTAATCTAATTTCCTCAGCAACATCTGATTTAATTCGACTAGATTCCATTATCCTCGTTTTGCTTTTGTTGACGGTCATCTTATATTCTACTTTCAAGATACTAACCATGCCGTTCAACTACTCTCCAAAGCCGTTTACTGTCTCTGACAGAATTACAATGTCATCGGAAAACATCAAAGTTTTTTATTTCTTCGGCCTGAACTTTCATCCCTACTCCAAATTTCTTTTTTGTCTCCTTTACTGCTTGTTCAGTGTAGAGATTCAATAACACCGGGGATAGGCTGCAACCTTGTCTCATTTCCCTCTCAACCACTGCTTCCCTTTCGTGCCCCTCGACTCTTATAGCTGCCACTAGGTTTCTGTACAAATTGTAAACAGCCTCTTGCTCCCTGTATTTTACCCCTGCCACCTTCAGAATTGAAAGAGAGGATTCCAATCAACATTTTCAAAAGCTACGTCTAAGTGTGCAAATGCTACAAACGTAGGTTTGCCTTTCCTTAAGCTATCTTCGAAGCTAAGTCATAGGGTCAGCATTGCCTTGCATGTTCCTACATTTTTACGGAATCCAAACTGAACTTCCCCGAGTTCGTCTTCTACCAGTTTTACCATTCGTCTCTATAGAATTTGTGTTGATATTACGCAGCTGTGACTTACTAAATTGGTAGTTAGGTAATTTTCACACCTATCAGCACCTTCTTTCTTTCGAATATGAATTGTTATAATCTTGAAATCTGAGCGTTGTGGTATGTTGAGGGGTTTTCGTGATTAGGAAGAGGTCGCGTTATTGCATGTAAGAAAACGCTAAATACGGAAGGATGTGGACATAGAACAGGATGGTGTACTGTCTACAGTAGAGGTACAGCTCGCAAAAGATTGTTGTTTGTATCAGAATGTTAATGGACAGTGTCTTACAGCGTCATCTGTAAGGTAGCGGGGTGTAGTCAGTAACATTCCTGGGGGGACTGACCCGCCCAGACTCCCGAGCTGAACGCACTGCGACACCTTTCGAATGAATAAGAGTGTTGGCTTCGCTCCATATCCTAGACTCCAGCATCACTACAGTGTCTGGTTTGGGCCCTTGAGGAGGAATGGGCTGCCTTTCCCCCATAGACATTCAGATACCTTAATTTTATTTCAAAACTCTTCCATTTGATCCGTGATTGCATACGAAAACAGAAGTGGGAATTGTGAGTCTGCCTTGATGCAACACCTTTGTTATTCATTTATTTATTCCCCAAAATCAGTGGGTTCAGGAACCCACTAGTTTAGGGAATAAGTAAATAAATGACACAAGTGTTTTGCATCAAGGCGGACTCACAGTTGCCATATTGGTGTTCAGAGACCTCACTGTAAGTAGTTCCAGCAGACTTCAAACCATGATACGAGGGTGAGTCAAATGAAAACCTTAAATATTTTTTAAAAATATTGTTTGTTGTGCAGAAGTGGTACAAAGCTGTATCACTTTTCAACATAATCTCCCCCCACGCTCAATGCAAGTCCTTCAGCGCTTACAAAGTGCATAAATTCCTTTAGAAAAAAATTCTTTTGGTAGTCCGCGCAACCACTAATGCACCGCGTGGCGTACCTCTTAATCAGAACGGAACTTCTTTCCTCCCATTGCGTTTCTGAGTGGTCCAGACATAAGGAAATCACTTGGGGCAAGCCTGGTGAGTATGGTGGATGAACACTCAAAATGCAGGTCTGTGATTGTTGCAACTGTTGTACGGGCAGTGTGGGGCCTTGCATTGTCATGTTGCAAAAGGACACCTGCTGACAGCAATCCACGTCGCTTTGATTTGATTGCAGGCCGCAAATGATTTTTTAGGAGATCTGTTTATGATACACTGGTGACAGTGGTCCCTCTAGGCATGTAATGCTCCAAAATGACGCCTTTTTCGTCCCAAAAGAGAGTCAGCATAACATTCCCTGTTGATGGTTCTGTTCGAAACTTCTTGCCCGCTGTCTTCGTTTCCGGTTGGTGGAAGTGAACCCAGGTTTCGTCCCCAGTAACGATTCTTGCAAGGAAGCCATCACCTTCTCGTTCAAAGCGCCGAAGAAGTTCTTCACAAGCATCAACACGTCGTTCTCTCATTTCAGGAGTCAGCTGCTGTGGCACCCATCTTGCAGACACTTTGTGAAACTGGAGCACATCATGCACAATGTGGTGTGCTGACCCACGACTAATCTGTAAACATGCTGCAATGTCATTCAGTGTCACTCGGCGGTTTTCCTTCACTATGGCTTCAACTGCTGCAATGTTCTGTGGAGTCCCAACTCGTTGTGCCTGACCTAGACGAAGAGCATCTTCCACTGAACTCACACCGTTTGGGAACTTGCTACTCCATTCGTAGACTTGCTGCTGTGACAAACATACACCACCGTACTGAACCTTCATTCGTCGATGTATTTCAGTAGGTTTCACACCTTCACTACACAAAGACCGAATAACAGAACGCTGTTCTTCCATGGTGCAAGTCGCAAGTGAGGCGGCGACCTTTATACTGATACTGCGACGGTATGTGTGCATCTGCAGATTGCTCCCACCTTCAAAGGATAACATTTCGATTCTACACAAAGTGCGCGAAAGAATTTGCCCCCTTCTAACAGCCGTGTACCGCAAGTCTCTAGAGGAACGGAAGGTTCCAAATGATTGGAAAAGATCACAGGTAGTCCCAGTTTTCAAGAAGGTTCGTCGAGCAGATGAGCAAAACTATAGGCCTATATCTCTGACATCGATCTGTTGCAGAATTTTAGAACATGTTTTTTGCTCGCGTATCATGTCATTTCTGGAAACCCAGAATCTACTCTGTAGGAATCAACATGGATTCCGGAAACAGCGATCGTCTGAGACCCAACTCGCTTTATTTGTTCATGAGACCCAGAAAATATTAGATACAGGCTCCCAGGTAGATGCCATTTTACTTGACTTCCGGAAGGCGTTCGATACAGTTCCGCACTGTCGCCTGATGAACAAAGTAAGAGCCTACGGAATATCAGACCAGCTGTGTGTCTGGATTGAAGAGTTTTTGGCAAACAGAACGCAGCATGTTTTTCTCAATGGAGATACGTCTACAGACGTTAAAGTAACCTCTGGCGTGCCACAGGAGAGTGTTATCGGACCACTGCTTTTCACAGTATATATAAATGACCTAGTAGATAGTGTCGGAAGTTCCATGCGGCTTTTCGCGGATGATGCTGTAGTATACAGAGAAGTTGCAGCATTAGAAAATTGTAGCGAAATGTAGGAAGATCTGCAGCGGATAGGCACTTGGTGCAGGGAGAAGCAACTGACCCTTAACATAGAAAAATGTAATGTATTGCGGATACATAGAAAGAAGGATCCTTTATTGTATGATTAAATGATAGCGGAACAAACACTGGTAGCAGTTTCTTCTGTAAAATATCTGGGAGTATGGGTGCGGGACGATTTGAAGTAAATAATTGTTGGTAAGGCGGGTGCCAGGTTGAGATTTATTGAGAAAGTCCTTAGAAAATGTAATCCATCGACAAAGGAGGTGACTTACAAAACACTCATTCGACCTATACTTGAGTATTGCTCATCAGTGTGGGATTCGTACCAGGTCGGCTTGACAGAGGAGATAGAGAAGATCCAAAGAAGAGCGGCGCGTTTCGCCACAGGGTTATTTGGCAAGCGTGATGGCGCTACGGAGATGTTTAGCAAACTCAAGTGGCAGACTCTGCAAGAGAGGCGCTCTGCATCGCGGTGCAGCTTGCTGTCCAGGTTTCGAGAGGGTGAGTTTCTGGATGAGGTATCGAATATATTGCTTCCCCCCTACTTATACCTCCCGAGGAGATCACGAATGTAAAATTTGAGAGATTAGAGCGCGCACGGAGGCTTTCTGGTAGTCGTTCTTCCCGCGAAACATACGCGACTGGAACAGGAAAGGGAGGTAATGACAGTGGCACGTGAAGTGCCCTCCGCCACACACCGTTGGGTGGCTTGCGGAGTATAAATGTAAATGTAGATATAGATGTAGATGTACAGGCCATTCTGCACGCTGTTTGTAGCACGCTTACCAACTAACAGGATAACGGCGCGCAATTTCGATTTGTTGTTACAGATTTAAGGTTTTCATTTGACTCACCCTCCTAAAAGGCGGAGTGTGGGCTCGCCCTATAACAGGTGCCCCGGTGGCCTCGACTAGACAGTGTACAGTAGCGACGCTACCTGCATGGGGAGATGGCCCTCCGGAAATTCTGCTCCGCCTGACTGCGTCCTCCGCTCGCAGCCCACGGGCGCGCGCAGCAACGTACCTGTAACACAGAGGGGGCGAGAGGTCACTACTGCTGATTAGGTGAGGCGCAGGTGCGGCCGGTTGGTGGGTGCGGGGGCGGCTGAGGGAGAGGCAGCCAGGCAGGCAGGGCTCCGCTGCCGGCGCCAGTTAGCGGGGTCGACTCTGCCCGGTCGATAGTCGCCGCCGCTCTCGCATGTCGGTCGCTCTGAACTCGATTAGCGGCGGCCCGCGCCCTGGGTGGCGGCTGACAGCTCGGCCGCCGTGTACTGCGGGCAGCCTACCCGCCGCCCTGCCCTCCTCGCGAGATCGCGTCCACCACCTGCTGAGGATGTCGCCCCGTCTGCAGAGGCACAGTTTCGTAGTTTTTTGGTACTCTAAGACGTTCCTCGTCGTGTGTCGTCTGGGGTGCGGCCCCTGAACACTCCTAATACCGTGGGACCCTGAGAGTAATATTCTCTAACACAAACCTCCTTCTAAAGAGGGGTCCAAAAAAATGTATCCATTGTTCAAAAGTCCATAACTTGCAAACTAACTGACGGAGTTGTCTCATTTTTGGTGAAAGTGTAGCTTAAAGTCCAACTTAAAGATATCACTGTAGGTGTTCGAAATGGTCACCATTAACATCCACACACAAACAATGCCGCCGAACTTCAGCACGAACTACTGACTGCAACGTATTCAGTTGGATATTTGCACATGTGGTGTCCCACAAGGACCCATCTTTGGGCCATTGCTTTTTCTTGTGTACATTAATGATCTCTCATCAGTTACACTGCCAGAAGCAGAGTTCGTTTTGTTTGCAGATGACACAAGTATTGCAATAAATAGTATGTCGAGTGTAGTTCTAGAAAGATCTGCTAATGATATTTTCATGGATATTAATAAATGGTTTAAAGCCAACTCACTGACATTAAACTTCGAAAAGACTCACTATATGCAATTCAGAACCTGTAAGAGGTTTCCACCCAGCATATGCATAAAGTATGAAGAAGAGCAGATAGAAGAGGTTGACAGGCTTAAATTCCTGGGATTACAACTTGATAATAAATTCAGTTGGGAGGAGCACACCACAGAATTGCAAAAACGCCTTAACAAATATGTATTTGCAATTCGAGTGTTAGCAGACATAGGCGACATAAAAATAAAAAAGCTTGCATACTTTGCCTACTTTCATTCCATAATGTCATATGGTATAATATTTTGGGGGTAACTCTTCAAGTCGAACAAAAGTTTTCAGAGTCCAAAAGCATGTAATACGTATTATTTGTGGAGTAAATTCACGGACGTCCTGTAGAAACCTCTTCAAAGAACTGGGTATACTAACTGCTGCCTCTCAGTATATTTACTCCTTAATGTAATTTGTCCTAAATAATATATCTCTTTTTCCAACAAACAGCTCAGTTCATACATACAATACCAGGAACAAAAATGATCTGCATAAGGACTTAAAAGCACTTACTTCAGTTCAAAAAGGGGTCCACTACTCAGGAACACTCATCTTCAATTTGCCAGCAAACATAAAAAAAATTAGTTACAAATAAAGATCAGTTTAAAAGGAGCCTGAAAGACTTACTAGTGGCCAACTCCTTCTACTCCATTGACGAATTTTTTAATAGAAACAATATATTATTAATTTATTATATATATTTTTAATAGAACAAATGACGTATTGTATATATATTCATACTATTAGTATTGTTATTTCAGCTTTTTATAAAAAAAAATTAACATGTTCCACATCCACGAGGATATCCTCAGCACGGATCTTTGGAACGAAAAACTAATCTAATCTAATCTAATCTAACATGAATGTACGATGGATTCTCGAAGTTCATCGAATGTGCGTGGCTTTTTTCGATAAACGATGACCTTTAGTTTTCCCCACAGCTAAAAGTGCAGAGGAGTTAGGTCTGGCGAACGTGGAGGATACTGCACAGCACCTCTACGGCCTATCCATCTTCGTGGTAGATTTTCGTCGAGATACGGCCTAACACGATTTTGATAGTGGGCTGGGGCACCATCTTGTTGAAAGTAAACTCTTCCGTCTCCATACAAGTCTCGAATGGCAGGTAAAATGGATGTCTGAAGCTTCTGAAGGTACACCTCACGGGTAACTGTGCCGCCAAAGAAGAATGGCCCAATCGAGCCCCAGTAAGACAACCCACGCCACATATTTACTCCTAGCAAATTCACAGCTTTGTCTACATGGACATTCGGATTGTCGGCAGCCCAGTAGATGCAATTGTGGCGATTTACTGTACCACTGAGTTTGAACTGTGCCTCATCAGACCACACAATCATCTCTGCAAACTCTTCATCATTGCGCACCATGTTAGTAAACCACTTGCAGTACTCCATTCTAAGATCTGGGTCGTCCTCGTTCACTGCGTATAGCAATCGTGGGATGTAGCACTTCCACTTTGCTGTCTTCAAAATTCGACGAACACTGTCTCACAGCTGTAGTGAGAGAGTGAATTGTTGTACCACACGACGGGAGTTAGCTGGACTTGTTACTGTTGCAGGTCGTCCAGATCGTTGTTTGTGTACATCTTTAACACAGCCTTCGGCTTCTCGAATGCGACGAATCGTTAAACGTGTCGGTGACTCTGTTTGATACTCATTTCGCCATTGCCGTTGAGCCTCATTAATGTTTTCGTACTTAAAATACCACTTCAAAACTGACTTCCTTTCATCGAATGTAAGCCTTGCGCCAGCCATGTTTACTCGAGTAGCTAGGTGCAACTGAGAACAGGACACTGACTATCCGGCGACTGTCATCTGACAAAAGAAAACAACGCAATACAGCGCTTGTGTGGCGATTGCCGGAACTACAAACTATTACAATACCAAAGATGAGACAATTCTGTCAATTAGTTTGTCAGTTATGGACTTTTAAACATAGTGTAATGTCCCCACAGCAAATACCCTCTACCACGCACCAATTAATCATTTTCAATCAAACCACCCACATTCATTCACTTTGGAAAAGTTATCTGATCTGATTTTCTCGTAATATATGCGGCGACAGCTAGTCGACGCCAAAGTATTTTCTAGTGCATTTATTCTTTGAAATAACAGAGATGCATATATGCATTCTCCATGGTTGTTGGAGTGGTAACTAGAACAGCTTCTGGAGCATCTGTTGAGGCATTGACGTGTTTCTGAGAGATACATATTCCGCTTTCCTTCTCGCTAAAGCGAGCCAATTAACATTTGTGCCGCTAGCGGTTTGTTTTGAAGAGAAAGAGATTGTAAAAGGAAAATAATTAAGGCGTGGAATCACCGGAGATCTGGACATGTAATGGAGATGAATTTAATACACGATTTCCTCCATAAATAAGGTTTGTGACTTTTTTTGTTCTGGAGTGAATGAACGAATGAGTTTTTTTGAATCATTTGTTGATCACGTTGGCCCTGTAATTAGTGGGGAAGTTTCAGCTGTGTCGAAGAGAGCCTGCACTGAGTCTGTGTTAAATCGTCCAAAAAGGCTTCGTACACATCTGGAATGCACAATCTTTCGTAAAAGGAACAAATTGTCCAAACGATTGATCCTCCCGACTGACTGCAGTGTTTAACAGTAATAATAAATGTAAAGATCTCTTACAGCAAACCAGCCGCTGATTACCAAGGCGAAGGATTCCACCAAAGATTCTATTTGGCTGATGCTTTGTATCACTATATCACGTAATGAAATCTTATATTAAAAACTATACATAGATAAAGGAGAGAAAGAGAGAGAGCGAATGAAAACAGAGATAATACTAATAATCCTCCATTAGTCTAATTTTTCGCCTGTCTTATCACGGATCAGCCAAGAACTGGGAGGGCCTTACTTTACTGTATAGACTTATGTGTGAAGGGCAAGGGATCGTAAAGGCAACAGATACACGTCCATAGAGACAAGACATTAGACAGAGATAGCGGCTAGCTGCATTCATCATTTTAGATTAAAGAGACGGCAACTTATTATCCGGACATTAAAATGTTAAAATAGGATACATTTTTTTGGACTCCTCTGTATATTCTTCTAAATTAAGAAAAATCGGACTTTTAATATAAAAAATAATTTCTTTTGTGTCGTCTCGTTGTCAATGTAGGCTTGTACCATGGGATGCCAGGGGAGGATGTTGTTTGGTGGCCAGTATCCTCTTTCTGTAACACAAACTGCATACATATATTGACAGGGTTCCTTATTAAACAGGAAGCTACTTAACGTAAGACATTCCAGGTGTTGTGGTACTAGCTCTACCGTAACAGTCCACGTTAGCCTCAGTGCTGGTGAAGTACAAAGTCCCGCTATGCAGACTACCCTGGTCGCTAGGTACTGACTGAGCTAGCTGCGAATGCGACCCCCACTGGCCTGCGACTGGTGACTCGAATCGCTGCCTCACGGATGACTGACTGACTGGGCCCTCCGGAACGCGGCCATCCTGATTTAGGTTTTCCGTGATTTCCCTAGATCACACCAGGCAAATGCCGGGATGGTTCCTTTGAAAGGGCACGGCCGACTTCCTTTCCCATCCTTCCCTAATCCGAGCTTGTGCTCCGTCTCTAATGACCTCGTTGTCGACGGGACGTTAAACACCAATACCCTCCCCCTCCCATCCTCCCTCCGGAACGCGGCGGCGACCTAAAAACCGGCGGTCGAGAGGGCGTTGGTGGCGCGTTGTTTGCGAGTCTGTCGTTGGCCTCTCTTCTGATAGGCTCGCTTGCTACGATACCTACTATCGATATTCTCACAGTCACTCCGCCAATCGGAGTGCATTAACACAACATTTTTGTCTGTTAGTGCGTCAACTCGGCCAAAAGCTGGAAACAGCGTGAAACAGGATTCATCCAACCAGATGACATTGTCCCATTCCTGCATGGTCCAGGTTTCACGGCTTCAGGACCACCTTCTCCTTTTATGGCCATTTGCATCGCTGAGCAGAAGTTTTGGAATTGCAGATCACCCTGAAGTTCCCTGCTTATGGAGCGGCCGTCGTGTTGTTTTGGTGCTGAAAGGACTCGTGAATGATTTTTGAGCTCTCGTCCTCTTTATTTTTGGTTATAATCCTCTTCAAGATAATCCGTCACGATCGCTCAACACACACTTTCGTACGCGTTGTGACTTGACGCATGATGTTTTTTTCCACTTTCCCTGTATGCGGCGTAAATTTTGTGTAAGCGCCTCATGAAACACGAAACACTTCGGCCGCCTTGGTTACACAAGCACCCACCACACGAGCGGCAAACACTCGGCCGCGTTCCATCTGAGATTAGCTGTGACATAATGCTCCCACAGGTACACAGGACACTGCCCCGACCGCGGCTGACACCACGTATTGACGACATTGCACAACTGTCGGTCGCGGTCAGACACACCAGTGCAACCTGAACGCTTGGGTTGCTTTGTACACTACTGGCCATTAAAATTGCTACACCACGAAGGTGACGTGCTACAGACGCGGAAATTAACCGACAGGAAGAAGATGCTGTGATATGCAAATGATTAGCTTTTCAGAGCATTCACAGAAGGTTGGCGCCGGTGGCGACACCTACAACGGGCTGACATGAGGAAAGTTTCCAACCGATTTCTCATACACAAACAGCAATTGACCGGCGTGGCCTGGTGAAAGGTTGTTGTGATGCCTCGTGTAAGGGGGAGAAATGCGTACCATCACGTTTCCGACTTTGATAAAGGTCGGATTGTAGCCTATCGCGATTGCGGTTTATCGTATCGCGACATTGCTGGTCGCATTGGTCGAGAACCAATGACTGATGGGACAATATGCAATCGGTGGTTTCAGGAGGGTAATACGCAACGCCGTGCTGGATCCCAACGGCCTCGTATCACTAGCAGTCGAGATGACATGCATCTCATCTGCATGGCTGTAACACATCGTACAGCCACGTCTCGATCCCTGAGTCAAAAGATGGGGACGTTTGAAAGACAAAAACCACCTGCACGAACAGTTCGACGACGTATGCAGCAGCAAGGACTATCAGCTCGGAGACCATGGCTGCGGTTACCCTTGTCGCTGCATCAAAGACAGGAGCCCCTGCGATGGTGTACTCAACGACAAACCTGGGTGCACGAATGACTAAATGTCATTTTTTCGGATGAATCCAGGTTCCGTTTACAGCGTCATGATGGTCGCATCCGTGTTTGGCGATATCGCGGTGAACGCAGATTGGAAGCGTGTATTCGTCATCGCCATACTGGCGTATCACCCGGCGTGATTCGATCCCTGCGAAACCCTACATTTCAGCAGGATAATGCACGACTGCATATTGCAGGTCCTCATCGGGCCGTTCTGGATACAGAAAATGTTCGACTGCTGCCCTGGCCAGCACATTCTCCAGATCTCTCACTAATTGTAAACGTCTGGTCAATGGTGGCCGAGCAACTGGCTCGTCACAATACGCCAATCAGTACTTTTGATGAACTGTGGTATCGTGTTGAAGCTGCATGGGCAGCTGTACCTGTACACGCCATCCAAGCTGTGTTCGACTTACTGCCCAGGCGTATTAAGGCCGTTATTGCGGCCACAGGTTATTGTTCAGGGTACTGATTTCTCAGGATCTATGCACTGAAATTGCGTGAAAATGTAATCACATGTCACTTCTAGTATAATATATTTGTTCAATGAATACCCGTTTATCACCTGCATTTCTTCTTGGTGTAGCAATTTTAATGACCAGTAGTGTATTTACGTTAAAAGCTTTCCTTTCCCGCGGTATTTCGATATCTATGACCGCCGTCTGTAAGTTACGCTGTATCTAGCAAAATTCGCTATACATTTGTTAGCCCTTTATCTTGATACAGTTGCACGTGATCCATGTCTTCCCACAACTGTAGTATTAATTCCGTAGAGGAAAAGATTCAGAAAATAGCTACTAATTGTTTTTAGCGAACTTCATTTGTAGATCGGATTCAGAACGTTTATTTGCGTCCTCAGTGCTGTACTATGCAACGATGTCACTCCACACAACGCACTAGAGAGCTTTTAGTTTCAGCTCTCTTTTGTGTGGGAGGATATTGTTGTTGTTGTTGTTGTTGTGGTCTTCAGTCCTGAGACTGGTTTGATATCGTACCGGCGCATATGTAGCACTGAGTATGCAAATAAATATTCTGAATCCGAGCTGCAAATAAAGTTCACTAAAAAAAAATTTGTAGCTTTGTGGTGGATTCTTTTCTATTACAAAATGTTAGTTCCTGGCTCATAAAATATCTCGCACGGCAAATATTGTCACTGCAGCGCAAACTGGCACAAAGAATTTACGCCTACGGTACACTGCATATTTCAAAAGATGATACACATATATGTCATACGCTTCCTATATCTATCTAATAGTGTGCCTATAAGGCTAGGAGCAATCGGTGACTGTAATGACGTTTCAAGCATGGTATCGCAGACTGTAATCTACCAGTTACAGAAATTTTTAAAAAACTATGGTAATATTTTACACCTCCGTTTTAAATCCTTGCTGTCGGCATTTTCATACATCCCGTTCTAAGTGTAGCTGCGTGTTACAAACACATTAGTGCAATCTCGTACCCAGACGCAAGATCATCTGTGACAGATGTATCTGAATGAGGCGTTTCTACGAAGGACTAGGAGTTCGACGTCAACCCAGGGGGAGAGACACCATCATTCCACCTGCCGGACACACAAAACATCACCGCCAGTGTGGATAGTGTCCTATGTGCAGATCAGACTGGAATACTCGTACAATGTTAGCTGAGTCAACTAAACACTACACGTGATATATTAAAAGCTACCTGCTGGCGAACGTGGTGGACACGAATGCACTGCGGCGATGCTATCACACATGGCACGAGTTATCACGGCCCACGGCGGAGCCGCTGCCTACTGGGCAACAGGACACATGCTGAACCGAGATGAACTAAGTGCTAATCATTTCTGCAGATTATGCTAGTGTACATGTCCTGTCAGTATGGTCGTCCTATCCATAGTCGTTCAAGGTGTCCTGTTCTTTTTTTGAACATTAATGTAGTTAGGACGAATTTAAAACTAAGGTAAGTAATGGAAAAAAACAAAGAAATAAATATGTTACGTTACTTGTTACTCAGATTTCTCTACCTAAGCAGTCTGCAGCTACCTCGGTACTTCTCGGAGTTTTTCCTGTGCTGAGTATCTAAATGACCTATAGTTTAGACAGCTGTTGATTTCATATCTACATTGTACCTACACATCTAATACGAATCATTTAAAATTTTGTAATGATAATGAATTGTGCAGGTGTTTAATGACTCGGCAAAAACAATGCATCACCACAGTTATTTGTAAATTATATCATATTATTACTAACAACTAATGTATTTACATTAAAATTAAATTTAGATTACAAATGCTCTTATTAACGTGTAAGTAGGGTGTTTAGGTTTTTATATTGGTAACACCACGTAGCGCTCTGTATGAAAATCACTGGCTGTGCTGTGTGCAGTCTGTAGGGGTGGGCAGTTGGATGTGAACAGCGCGTAGCGTTGCGCAGTTGGAGGTGAGCCGCCAGCAGTGGTGGGTGTGGGGAGAGAGATGGTGGAGTTTTGAGAGCGGACGATCTGGACGTGTGTCCGTCAGAAAAAGGAAATTTGTAAGACTGGATGTCATGAACTGATTATATATATATATATATATATAGAGTGTCCCAGCTATCTTGTCCACCCAAAATATCTCTGGAACAATAACAGCTATTGGAAAACGACTTTCACCGGTATCAATGTAGGGCTGGGGCCCATGAATGTACATATTTGGAAACATTCTAAAACGAAAGCATATGTGTTTTTTAACACAAACTTATGTTTTTTAAAATGGACCTCCTATATTTGTTCTTCAGCAATCCTTAGCATGTCAAAGCACATACACAATGGCGTCGATTTCATCGTAATATTCCCATTACATCCCGAGATATTGAGATGCGAAGTTGACGCTTGAAACACCCGACATGCGCTGCTAGCGCACGTCCTGAGGCTCAGGCGTGAACCCCATGCTGCCCGTAATCGCGATGTGATTGACAAGTAAGTGTCCCTCTAGATAAGTATGGAGGTGTGATTACGCATGTACTATAATCCGTGTTATCTCCCGCCGCAGCCAATACGCTCTGGGAAGATATCGTAAAAAAATGGCTCTGAGCACTATGGGACTTAACTGCAGTGGTCATCAGTCCCCTAGAACTTAGAACTACTTAAACCTAACTAACCTAAGGACATCACACACATCCATGCCCGAGGCAGGATTCGAACCTGCGACCGTAGCGGTCGTGCGGTTCCAGACTATAGCGCCTAGAACCGCTTGGCCACTCCGGCTGGCGAAGATATCGTACTGTGATGCTATAGCCGACTATGTAACAGTGGAGGGAGAGAGAGAGAGAGAGAGAGAGAGGGTGGGATGAGAGAGTGGCAGAGGGGGTGAGCAGTACATTCCATAACAGCGCGGACAACGTCCGACACCTCCCTTTGTGCACCGCCGGCCGCAAACCCTCGTCACCACCCTCGCCCCCTCCCCCTCCCCCTACCCATCACACCCCTTTTCTGGCAGCACGAGCAAAAGGTTAAAAAACAGTTTAATCCCGCCATTCATCAAGCTCGTTTAGCCCGCCCAAATGGTCGCCGGCAGCGCAGATATTTATTCCATTCTGTTATAATAGACACACGCACACACGCCCACGCACACGCACAGCACGGGGTGACGAGTTTATTCAGTCCCCCACCGACGGCGACATTCCCGCCCCACCACGGCGCCCCGCTGCCCCCACCACGCGGGCCCCGACCCCCCCCCCAATCCGGCGCGCTTCCCCCTCCACGCGGCGCCGTTCCCCCCCCCCCCCCCCACCACCACCACCACCACAGCCCCGCACAGTAGCGGCCGCTGCGCTGTCGGCGAGCCGTCCCCGCTGCCAGAGCGATGACAAAGGACGATAAATCAGGGATAATTAGTGGAGTGGTTAGCGCCACGGGACACGGCCCGTATGCAGCTGCAGCGGTGGTAGCCTCTGCCCCTCTAATAATCGAAGCGACAAGCCGGCCCGCGTGTATGTACACCGGGAGAGGAGCTTGTCTCTGATAGGCACTCGCCCTGGGTGGTTTCACGATTTCGCTGCTGGAGCGACGACGGGGGATTAGATACGCCGAGGCACGAATCGGGCGAACTGGTATTCAGGATGCTGTGCCAGAGTTTCCTCAGTGCCCAATGAAATCCGTCTCCTTCATATGTATATCCCAGACAAACTAAAAGAGTTGCAGCAGGGGCTGGGCTACGAACCACAAACCCCCGTCCTTCGCAGGAAGTGTTAACTGGCCACTAAAATTGCTACACCACGAAGATGACGTGCTACAGACGCGAAATTCAACCGACAGGAAGAAGATGCTTTGATATGCAAATGATTAGCTTTTCAGAGCATTCACACAATGTTGGCGCCCGTGACGACA
Source organism: Schistocerca nitens (assembly GCF_023898315.1). Classification (NCBI taxonomy): domain Eukaryota; kingdom Metazoa; phylum Arthropoda; class Insecta; order Orthoptera; family Acrididae; genus Schistocerca; species Schistocerca nitens. The sequence goes on along the minus strand of NC_064623.1, from coordinate 19,525,897 downwards.
CCTGCAAAGCGCTGACATGAGGAAAGTTTCCAAACCGATTTCTCATACACAAACAGCAGTTGACCGACGTTGCCTGGTGAAACGTTGTTGTGATGCCTCTTGTAAGGAATAGAAATGCGGACCATCACGTTTCCGACTTTGATAAAGGTAGGATTGTAGCCTATCGCGATTGCGGTATATCGTATCGCGACATTGCTGATCGCGTTGGTCGAGATCCGATGACTTTTATCAGAATATGGAATCGGTGGGTTCAGGAGGCTAATACGGAACGCCGTGCTGGATCCCAACGGCCTCGTATCACCAGCAGTCGAGATGACAGGCATCTTATGGCTGTAACGGATCGTGCAGCCACGTCTCGATCCCTGAGTCAACACATGGGGACGTTTGCAAGACAACAACCATCTGCACGAACAGTTCGACGACGTTTGCCGCAGCATGGGCTATCAGCCCGGAGACCGTCGCTGCGGTTATCCTTGACTCTGCATCGCAGACAGGAGCGCCTGCTATGGTGTAATCAACGACGAACCTGGGTGCACGAATGGCAAAACGTCATTTTTTCGGATGAATCCATGCTCTGTTTCAGCATCATGATGGTCGCATTCGTGTTTGGCGACATCGCGGTGAACGCACATTGGAAGCGTGTATTCGTCATCGCCGTACTGGCGTATCACCCGGCGTGATGGTATGGGGTGCCATTGGTTACACGTCTCGGTCGCCTCTTGTTCGCAATGACGGCACTTTGAACAGTGGACGTTACATTTCAGATGTGCTGCGACCCGTGGCTCTACCCTTCATTCGATCCCTGCGAAATCCTACATTTCAGCAGGATAATGCACGACCGCATGTTGCAGGTCCTGTACGGGCCTTTCTGCATACAGAAAAGGTTCGACTGCTGTCCTGGCGAGCACATTCTCCAGATCTCTCACCAATTGAAAACGTCTGGTCAATGGTGGCCGAGCAACTGGCTCGTCACAATACGCCAGTCACTACTCTTGATGAATTGTGGTATTATGTTGAAGCTGCATGGGCAGCTGTACCTGTACACGCCATCCAAGCTCTGTTTGACTCACTGCCCAGGCGTATCAAGGCCGTTATTACGGCCAGAGGTGGTTGTTCTGGGTACTGATTTCTCAGGATCCATGCACCCAAATTGCGTGAAAATGTAATCACATGTCAGTTCTAGTATAATATATTTGTCCAATGAATACCCATTTATCGTTTGCATGTCTTCCTGGTGTAGCAATTTTAATGGCCAGTAGTGTAACTTCGACGATTAAAGGAGGGCGAATAAATAGTCGAAATTACCGCTCTCGTATGATTACACGATTACCGAAAACGAACAATTAGCAGTCGCATCCATTAAATATCTGCGCTTAAGTGTACGGAATGAACTGAACTGGATCGACCACATAAAAGTAATGCCGGAAAAGGCAATCATCGACTGAGGTTTTTTGCAGGAATGCTCTGGGTGTCTAGTTAACTCTCGAAGCAGATGCGTATCCGATTTTTTACTACAAGAGTATATGCTGGCCGCTGTAGCCGAGAGATTCTAGGGCCTTCAGCCCGGAACCTCACTGCTGCTACGGTTGCAGGTTCGAATCCTGCCTCGGGCATGGATGTGTGTGATGTCTTTAGCTTAGTTCGGTTTAAGTAATTCTAAGTATAGGGGAATGATGACCTAAGATGTTAAGTCCCATAGTGCTTAGAGACATTTATATAAGCCACTGAACCATTTATATAAGAGGGTTGGAATTTCAAAACAGTGACAACTATTTATTTAGAGCTCGTACAAAATAGATACGTGTTTCAAAGTTTTACTGTCCTCCAAAGTAGTCACCAGTATTGTGTATAACCCGTTGCCGGTGATTTGTGTTCCAGAAATGAACAGCTTCGAGGCATGACACTTTCTGTATGACCTGACCATCTTTTTGTAGGACAATGCTCAAGCATGTACATTGCAAGCTGTTACTGATTTGTTTGACTGATGGGGCTGATAAGTGCTATACCACCTACTGCACTCCCCTGACTTAAGCCCTCGTAATTTCAACTCGATTTCTAAGCTGAAGGAAACACTTCACGGAATTCGCTTCAGAGCTGCTACGAAGTCGTCGGGCAGTAGACCGCGCTGCTCCAAGTGTCAACACAACTGGCACTGCTAAGAGTATCCTACGAGTTCGACATCGCTGGCAACAAAGAAGTCAAGTGTGACAGCTGTGGGTAATACCGAACTGTCAGTTTCATAAGCCATGTTTTCAAAATACTGACACGAATTATTTGCAGAAGAATAGAGGAACTCGTATAGGTTCATCTCTGAGGAGGTCAGTTTGGGTTCCGGAGAAAAGCTGGAGCACATGAGGTAATACTGATACTACGACTTATCTTACAAGATAGGTTGAACAAAAACAAACCTACATTTATAGCACTTTTAGATTTAGAGAAAGCTTTGGACAATGTTGATTGAACGACATTATTTCAAATTCCGAATGTAACAGGAATAATGTACAGGGAGCTTAAGGCTATGTACAACTTGTAAGACAACCAGGCTGCAGTCATAAGTGTCAAACGACATGACAGGGAAACCGTAATTGAGAAGGAACTGAGACAAGGTTGTTGCCTATCCCCGATGCTATGCAATCTGTAGATTCAGCAAGCAGTTAAAGGAAACCAAAGAAAAATTAGCGAAAGAAATTAAAGTTCAGGGGGAAGAAATACAAACCACGAGGTTTCCCATGACGTTGTAATTGTGTCAGAAACGGCGAAGGACATGGGAGAGCGGTTGATAGGAATGGACAGTGTCTTGAAAGGAGGGTATAAGAGGAACATCAACAAAACCAAAACAGATGTAGTGGGATGTAGCCGAATTACGTAAATGTGTGTGTGTGTGTGTGAATTCCTAAGGGACCGACTGCTGAGGTCATCGTTCCGTAGACCTACACACTATTTAAGTAACTTATGCTAAGAACAAAACACACACCCATGCCCGAGGGAGGACTCGAACCTCCGTTGGGAACGGACGCGCAACCCGTGGCATGGTGCCTCAGACCGCGCGGCCACTCCGCGTGCGAAATTTGGCGTTAATGGGCTATGGCAGCAGACGACCTACGCTAGTGCCTATGCCAGCAGCACGACATCGCCGACAGCACCTCTCCTGGGTTCGTGACCATATCGGTTGGATCCTAGACGACTGGAAAATCTGGCCTCATGAGTCCCGATTTTAGTTGGTAACAGCTGATGGTAAGGCTCGAGTATGCCAGAAACCCCACGAAGCAATTGATCCAAGTTGTCAACAAGGCTCTGTGCAAGCTGGCTCCATAGTGTTTACCCGAAGTGGACTGCGTGCCCTGATCAAACTGAACGGATCATTGACTGGAGACGGTTAAGTTCGACTACTTGGAGACCATTTGCAGCCATTCGTGAACTTCGTGTTCCCAAACAACGATGGAATTTCTGTGGATGACAACGCATCATGTCACAGAGCCACAATTGTTTGCGATTGGTTTGAAGAGCGTTGTAGACAGTTCGAGCGAATGGTTTGGCCATCCATATCGCAACACTTCGCAACTGTTCACTTCGTTAGTCGCTCGTTAGCCACCGTGCCATCAAGGAATATCGCACCGATTATTCCGTGACAGGACACTGCACACCACACAGCCACCCGTTGAGGGTGAAGAGACTTCTCGATCTCTCAGTCCCCCAAATGGGCCAGTTTTTCTTATGGACGAAGCCATCCAAATGAAAGCGAGCCTCGTCGCTAAACCAAACCGTGCCAATTCCCATCATGCCCCGCGGCTAACCGTGCAGTTTGAACGTCCTGACTCGAACTGTTCAGAAGATATGACGATTTTATTTCATATAATTCAGTAATTGTCACCGTGTACATGTACATGTGCAAAAAAGCTTTTTCCATAATAAATATCAACAAAAATAAAAAAAAAATTGGAAGAGCTTGGTGAATGAGAATTTACAGTCAACTTTACCCTTACTTAGGACAAGAATTGAGCCAAACATCAAAACGATCGTGAAAACAGTGCAGTGTCATGTTTCAAATTAAACTGTGTAAATAATCTTCTCTGTAGTGGGGGAGGCTCTGCTAATGGTTTTGTGATAAGAACATCCCTTCACATTTTATTCACGTTTAGCACTGGGTGTACATGATACGTACGTACATTTAAATGTTTTTTTTTCGTTTTCTTACTTTTACCTTCTCTGTATTTGCAGATTTTACGTCTTTAGGTTCTACAGCATCCAGTCATATTTTATGAATTTAAATTTTTTTGTGCAAAATCCAGTCATATTTTATGAATATTAATTTCTCACTGAATTTTTTTGTTAGAAAACTAGAGATTTTAAACATCATCTTAAATCCTCCGGTTCGTTATATATTTTTATAATGTCTTTTAACCTTCTGCAAAGATTTGTTTATTTTTTCTTCTTTTTTTTTTTAAAGAGGTAGGCCAATGGAATCTTTTTTTTTTTTTTTTCAAATATCTCGTTTACTGCTTCCACTTTCAACTTATTTATCAGAAACCATTCGTGGTGCTGTGCCGCTGCTTAATATCATTTCACATTTCACCAGGTATGATAGAAGTCTCCGTTCCATTGAATGACGACATAGTCTCCAAACTGCCTGATTTTTTTTTCCTCTGCTAGCCGCTTCCTCCATTCTTACCACCAACTCTTCGTAAACGCTGTTCGTTGGTTGATGTGCCACTGCAGCACACATGCGGCGAAATAATCGCTGATTTTCTCTATCTCTGTATTCCTCCACTGATCCCAGTTGTTGTATTTTCTTCCACAGACATTGGCTGCAGTGAATTTTGCAACCGCAAAGAGATGGATCGTGAGACACTGTTTTCGTAGCGTTAATTTGTGCCATTCCGAAGTGCAACACTGCAGTTTTGTACGACTACCCAGTCATCTTACATTTCGCTGCGCGGGATTAGCCGAGCGGGTTTAGGCGCTGCAGTCATGGACTGTGCGGCTGGTCCCGGCGGGGGTTCGAGTCCTCCCTCGGGCATGGGTGTGTGTGTTTGTCCTTAGGATAATTTGGGTTAAGTAGTGTGTAAGCTTAGGGGCTGATGACCTTACCAGTTAAGTCCCATAAGATTTCACACACATTTGAACATTTGAAAATTCATCTTACTTCTCAATGCAGGAAAAAGTCTTTCGTTTGTAATTTGACTTTTTCTGAGAGCAAAGCAAATAAAACAAGTAATAACCTCGACTGTTCTTCTGTGCTTCCGATGTCATCTTGTATGGTGTACAATTGTTTGAACTGTTTAGAACAACTATCGAATGTCCATAAGAACAGTTACTACTTCACGCAGGATTTTCTCTGATACTTCACAACCGAACACCAGGATTCTTTTCTCAGTAGCAGACACCTCACCAAGTTTCCAAAAACTCTTACCTTCAGTTAACTTCAAAATGTCTTTCTTCAGTTGAATCTCCGAAATAGTGCCAGGGTTCTGGGTCGTTCCAATAGCTTCCCTTCTTACTTTACACAATGCAGTCTTGGCGCTTTCATAATGTGCCATATTTGCTACAAAATCCAAGGTAATTGGAGTTCTCATACAGAAGTAGATGTGCAGTACACGTGCTATGTGGGTTCCCTCGATGAATCCTGCTACAACATGGTGACTGTAATCACACCAACACGAGTAGCAATTCGATGATGACAACGATGGCCATGGCCTTGGAGGAACTCTGTTACAGCTGCACTAAGCGTGGGCTTTGCTGTGAGGAATTGCGTTCTGCTTTCTCCTACAGGCTACATTTTGAAGCAGTGCCAACTGTGCGGGTATCGCACCTGGGCTACAGCGACACAGTGGCACAGTTTGACTTGGCCGAGGCGACGCCACCTGCACACCGGTTGCCCTTTAGCAATGGACGCAAGCAGAAGAGCTCAGCAGTCAGTGTCCAGGTATACTTCTCGAACTGGAGAGTCCCACCCCCTTTCCGTAGGCAGTTTTTCCTCACACATACAATTTGTAACGTTGGTAGCAAATATTGGCACGGATCTAAAATGTGGCCAGAGGGCACTAAAACTATAGAGATTATCATACAGATGCTAATATCAGGTCTCCTGCGTAACTGATGCAGACCTACATGCCTATTAAGCTAAATCGATGCCTGTGTGGATACTTGTCTTGCTACAAAGAAGCCCATTTTACGACTCAAGGTACATGATGCAGCTGTAAGATCCAGCACAGCTGATGCCTATTAAGCTAAATCGATGCCTGTGTGGATACTTGTCTTGCTACAAAGAAGCCCATTTTACGTCTCAAGGTACATGATGCAGCTGTAAGATCCTGCACAGCTGAGTAAATAATATTCCTGTCCTCTCGGGCGCTACTCGCACGGGACTTGCTGAGAACCTGTGTGGCACTGAGTACAGCTGACCTGAAATCACCGATTCCATATTCGCATGACCGTCATAGGATCCTGACCAGTGCGTTATTCCTACCCACTTTACGCAGTAGCACTGAAACGCTTATCATTTTTTTATCCCAATTTAAATGGCCGGCGGGGTAATACCAGTAATTTTAGTCTGCTGGATCATTTTTCTTACAAGGGAACCTCCCCATCGCATCCCCCTCAGATTTAGTTATAAGTTGGCACAGTGGATAGTCCTTGAAACACTGAACACAGATCAGTCGAGAAAACAGGTTCAAAATGGTTCAAATGGCTCTGAGCACTATGGGACTCAACATCGGTAGTCATCAGTCCTCTAGAACTTAGAACTACTTAAACCTAACTAACCTAAGGACATCACACACATCCATGCCCGAGGCAGGATTCGAACCTGCGACCGTAGCGGTCGCTCGGTTCCAGACTGCAGCGCCCAGAACCTAGAGAAAACAGGAAGAAGTTGTGTGGAACTATAAAAAAATAAGCAAAATATACAAACTGAGTAGTCCATGCGAAGATAGGCAACATCAAGTATAATCTGAACTCAGCAGTGCCGTGGTCTCGTGGTTAGCGTGAACAGCTGCGGAACGAGAGGTCCTTGGTTCAAGTCTCCCCTCGAGTGAAAAGTTTTTCTTTATTTTCGCAAAGTTATGATCTGTCCATTCGTTCATTGACGTCTCTGTTCACTGTAATAAGTGTAATGTCTGTGTTTTGCGACCGCACTGAAAACCGTGCGATTAGTAGACGAAAGGGCGTGCCTCTCCAATGGGAACCGAAAACATTAGATCGCAAGGTCATACGTCAACCGATTCCTTCACAGGAAAACACGTCTGATATATCGTATACGACACTGGTGATGGCATGTGCGTCACATGACAGGAATATGTTGTCGACCCACCTAACCTGTACACTTGCCGAATGGGTAAAATGATTCTTCTACGTTGCCCGATTTAGGTTTCCTTGTGGATGTGATAATTACTCCCAAAAAAGTGATGAAAACGTAACAGTTTGTCACATAAACTGCAACAAATGAATCCAACAGTTTCACAGTCGCACAGTTTTCCCTGTGCTCTGTCAAAACATACGTTTTTAACGTTTTCAAATTTTTCCGTGCGTAGACCGTCACATCCTGCATATGTCCAAGCAAATCTGGACATGTCCTGAATTTTGGAGAGCGAAGTTGATTTTGTGTGAGTGCCTGAACTTTGATAATTGTCTGAAAATAAAAAATTAAACTTTTCGCTCGAAGGAAGACTTGAACCAAGGACCTCTCGTTCCGCGGCTGCTCACTCTAACCAGGGGACCACGGCGCTCCTGAGCTCGGATTATCCTTGATGTTACCTATCTTGCGCACGGACTACTCAGTTTGTATATTTTGCTTATTTTTTTCATAGTTCCACACAACTTCTTCCTGTTTTCTCGATTGATCTGTGTTCAGTTTTTCAAGGCCTATCCACTGTGCCAACTTGTAACTAAATCTGAGGGGGTTGCGATGAGGAGGTTCCCTTGTTAGCAGGGTGACTGAGAGCAATAACCGGCCTTTGTGGACCAGTGCGATGGTTTCAGCAGGTAAGCATGTCATGCCGTCGCCGCTCCAGCTCGCATCGATACGAGATTCCCGCACAGTCGCCCCCCCCCCCCTCCCCCCCTCCCCCCCCCACCACCGTCCGGCCGACGGCCCTTCTCCCATCTGGGAAGCCCCCGCACCCAGCAGTCCCACCCCACACTCCACACAGTGCACCAGAGCAGACAAAGGCGGCGCTCCGGGGCTCCGCGGAGTGAGTTGCCGCTGGCCGGAAAGCTCTCCGCCGCCTTATCTGTTCCGCCACCCAACACCGCCGGCCTCCCGACAAACTGCTACCTACCGTCTCCTACAACTCCCCTCCCACTCGGCAATATACCGACCGAGTCCTCAGCTACGAGTTCTTAATGATGTTTCTCTCTGCTAAAAGCAACAAGCCGTTCTACAGTAAAAGACCACGACATACACAACAGATTTTCTCCGTTATAATTGTTAACTGTATCTTCCGTCGGTTCTTGGTAGAACAACATTATAATAAATGGAAAGCGCTAGTTTGCTTTTGTTCTACAGTATTACTTTTGTTTGTATTAACCGGTTTTCAGCTTGCAAGGACAGTTTCAGACATTTACTCACTATTTCGCCTAAGAAGTCTTAATATTTGCAAAGGACATTCGGAAACAAGATACACATCTAGACTGAAGCAGAAAACTACAGCAAGGAACATCTTGGACAGCATGGTGGTAATGAAAAACGTAAAAATTTGAGCAGTAAATAAAATGAGAAAAAAACTTTTAACTCAAAACTGGAACAACAATTCTATGTAACAGTTTATATTAATAAACAAAACCAATAAAATAAAGTTTGTACTTGACAAGGCTACTTCAGGATGCATACAGGGTGTTACAAAAAGGTACGGCCAAACTTTCACGAAACATTCCTCACACACAAATAAAGAACAGATGTTATGTGGACATCGGAAACGCTTAATTTCCATGTTAGAGCTCATTTTAGTTTCGTCAGTATGTACTGTACTTCCTCGATTCACCGCCAGTTGGCCCAATTGAAGGAAGGTAATGTTGACTTCGGTGCTTGTGTTGACATGCGACTCATTGCTCTACAGTACTAGCATCAAGCACATCAGTACGTAGCATCAACAGGTTAGTGTTCATCACGAACGTGGTTTGCAGTCAGTGCAATGCAATGTTTACAAATGTGGAGTTGGCAGATGCCCATTTGATGTACGGATTAGCACGGGGCAATAGGCGTGGCGCGGTACGTTTGTATCGAGACAGATTTCCAGAACGAAGGTGTCCCGAAAGGAAGACGTTCGATGCAATTCATCGACGTCTTAGGGAGCACGGGACATTCAAGCCTATGACTCGCGACTGGGGAAGAACTTGAACGACGAGGACACCTGTAATGGACGAGGCAATTCTTCGTGCAGTTGACGATAACCCTAATGTCAGCGTCAGAGAAGCTGCTGCTGTACAAGGTAACGTTGACCACGTCACTGTATGGAGAGTCCTACGGGAGAACCAGTTGTTTCCGTACCATGTACAGCGTATGCAGGCACTATCAGCAGCTGATTGGCCTCCACGGGTACACCTCTGCGAATGGTTCATCCAACAATGTGTCAAGCCTCATTTCAGTGCAAATGTTCTCTTTACGGATGAGGCTTCATTGCAACGTTATGAAATTGTAAATTTTGACAATCAACATGTATGGGCTGACGAGAATCCGCACGCAATTGTGCAATCACGTCATCAAAACAGATTTTCTGCGAACGTTTGGGCAGGCATTGTTGGTGATGTCTTGACTGGGCCCCATGTTCTTCCACCTACGCTCAATGGAGCACGTTATCATGATTTCATACGGGATACTCTACCTGTGCTGCTAGAACATGTGCCTTTACAAGTACGACACAACATGTGGTTCATGCACGATGGAACTCCTGCACATTTCAGTCGAAGTGTTCGTACGCTTCTCAACAACAGATTCGGTGACCGATGGATTGGTAGAGGCGGACCAATTCCATGGCCTCCACGCTCTCCTGACCTCAACCCTCTTGACTTTCATTTATGGGGGCATTTGAAAGCTCTTGTCTACGCAACTCCGGTACCAAATGTAGTGATTCTTCATGCTCGTCTTGTGGACGGCTTTGATACAATACGCCATTCTCCAGGGCTGAATCAGAGCATCAGGTATTCCATGCGACGGAGGGTGGACGCATGTATCCTTGCTAACGGATGACATTTTGAACATTTGCTGTAACAAAGTGTTTGAAGTCACGCTGGTACGTTCTGTTGTTGTGTGTTTCCATTCCATGATTAATGTGATTTGAAGAGAAGTAATAAAATGAGCTCTAACATGGAAAGTAAGCGTTTCCGGACACATGTCCACATAACATATTTTCTTTCTTTGTGTGTGAGGAATGTTTCTGAAAGTTTGGTCGTACCTTTTTGTAACATCCTGTATAACATGGGGAGTGACACACAAACCATTTAAAAGCCGTGCGGTTAAAGGCGCTGCAGTCTGGAACCGCAAGACCGCTACAGTCGCAGGTTCGAATCCTGCCTCGGGCATGGATGTTTGTGATGTCCTTAGGTTAGTTAGGTTTAACTAGTTCTAAGTTCTAGGGGACTAATGCCCTCAGCAGTTGAGTCCCATAGTGCTCAGAGCCAAACCATTTAAAAGAAGAAAGAATTGTCAGTATAAATACAGAATGTGTAACGAACTTGATCAATTCATCTTATTGATATTCCTTAACAAACAGGAAATAAATTAGGATATTAAAGATGGCACCTGGATAAGTTGAAAAAACCAGAGGTTGTAGAGAGATCCAGGAGGAACATTAGGGGACGATTGACAACAACCTGGGAAAGGAACACAATAGAAGGCGAATGGGTAGCTTTTAATAGATGAAACAGTGAAGGCAGCAGAGGATCAAATTCACTTCGCAGGAAGTACCAGAAATTAGTTACATATGGTGACTTCAATATTAATTTTGTATATGATGGTACAAGAAAAAGGATGTTGTTAGATCTCCTAAATTCATATGATCTGATGCAGACTGTTTTTTTCCAACTAGGGTGCAGGGAAACAGTAGCACACCCATAGACAATATTTTTTATTCATTCTTCATTACTAAATGGGCATTCTGTTCGTAGAAGCGTGAATGGCCTTTCAGACCATGGTGCACAAATTTTAACACTAAGAGGCTTTTATAGTGAAACAAATGTCCTATTTAATTACAAACTACGTAGGAAAGTTAATCCAAAAGCAATAGAGAGTTTTTTATACCTTGTCAAGGAACAAGAGTGGCAGGATGTTTATAGTGTCGATAACATAGATGATAAATATAATGCTTTCCTTAACACATTTCTCATGCTCTTTGAGAGTTGCTTTCGATTAGAACGTTCTAAACGGGACACTAGCAGCAATAGGCAGCCTGGGTGCTGACTAGTGGGATAAGGATATTTTGTAGAACAAAGCGGGAATTATATCAAAATGTTAGAAGTAGTCACAATCAAGCTACAGTAGCCCATTACAAAACGTATTGTAAGGTGCTTAAAAATGGTATGTGGTATGCAAATACAATAGCTAGTTCATAGGATAAAATTTAAAAAATTGTGAAGGAAGTGTCTCGTCAGCAGCACAAGATCGACGATATAAAATCAGTTCACATTAAAAATATTTCTGTTACTGATAAACGTACAGCATTTAATAATCATTTTCTGAGCATTGCTGGTGAATTAAATAAAAATTTAATTTCTACAGGGAATCATACAATTTTCTTGGCAAATGCCTTTCAGAGATTGATGTCTGAAATACTCCTCTGTTATACACACAAGTGGGAGATTGGGTCAATAATTAAATAACTGAAGACTAAGGACTCTCATGGTTATGATGGAGTGTCTAGCACAATATCAAAGTACTGTGCTGCATTTGTTAGCCTTGTATTTAGGCATATTTGTAATTTTTCCTCTAGGAGTGGTTGGTTTCCTGAACGATTAAAGTACGCAGTAGTAAAGCTGCTTTATAAAAAGGGAGAAAGGGATAATGCAGATAATTTTAGACCTATTTTTATGCCATCAGTGTTTGCAAAAATTATTAAAAAGGCTGTGTATGTAAGGATAATTGATCATTTTATATCATACGATTTTCTATCAAATGTAGAGTTCGGCTTCAGAAGTCGTTTAACAACTGAAAATGCTATATTCTCTTTTCTCTATGAGGTACTGGATGGATTAAACAAAAGGTTTCGAACGTCTGGCATATTTTTCGATTTAACTAAGGCATTTGATTATGTTGATCACAAAATATTGCTCCAGAAGTGTGACCATTACGGAATACTGGGGGTAGCTCACAACTGGTTTACCTCTTACTTTAGCAACAGGCAGCATGAGGTCATTATTCACAATGTTCGTATTGGCTGTGATGTGGGTCTGAGTGGGGTATGGTCAAGTGGGGGGTGCCCCAGGGATCAGTGTTGGGGCCCTCTAGTATTACGAGTAACTCTAATAAAATATTTCTGTTTGCTGATGACACTAGCTTGGTAGTAAAGGATTTTGTGTGCTCAGTTTCAATCAGTGCGGTTCCTCTTATCGGTATTTTACCTTTAGACTAAACCAGACGTCTGCCACGTATAGTCCTACGTTTTGAAGGCAATAAATATCTGGACTGATGGTTATATTACTATAACACTTTTGTTTTATTAATACATCTATGACGACTGAAGATTTTACAATATGTATATGAATAACTAATTAATTCTGACAGTGTATATTACGGTATATTATGGAGGTTTATTAAGACTGTGTTCTTTTAATTGAGGAAATTTACATGTAACACTTGCAACTTTTAAGAAATACGCAATGTATTTCAATATGGTTTTATTGCTCTGATTTAACATTCACTGTATAATTCTCATTACGTAAAGTAATATGCAAACTTGATTCTTCTTGTCAATATGTTCTGTATTTCAGTATGTAATTATTGTTCTGTTATATCCTCCACAGTTAAGGCCTGAAGATGACGTAGTGTAACGTCGAAACCGATTGCCTAGAAATAAACCTATACAATGGCGATAGGTATTGTTTTTATTGAACATTGAACAGCCGTAATCCCATACTCCACTAGAAGATGGAGTTACATTCGTTTATTTTTATCTGTTATTACTTTTATGTTATAATTTCATGTATTGACACGTTCCATGACCTTGGAGATTTGCTCCTCAATTTGGTCCTACGGAACTTGACGTGTAAATAAATAAACAAAAATAAAGAGCGAGCGAGACTGTCAACATTCTCGCGCTCTCTTCGCGCAGTCTGTTACCCATAGAAAGAAAATGATCAGCATATTTTTATAGGAAACGTGACGTAGTTTAATTTTGTACTGCAACCCGTTTTCGCTGGAGGATGTGCTTTCTGACTTATTCGAGGAAAACGTAGAAAAGTGATATTAAATGCGTTGCATCTCGGAAACTGTTCGGAATGGGGCATTTGTCCATGTCAAGTACTTTGTGCAGAATTACTAATACTATCGTCTGTCAAAGCATGCACCTTTTCTCTTGACTCACCTGCTCATATTCTGAACGGGACTTCCTTTCAGTTGGTTAAAGAGTTTCACCGTAAAATATAACTCATCTATAGGACAGCAGAACACCTTAACAATCGCGCATAGGTTCAATATGCGCAAGCTGCCGCTCCGGTACATTGGAAACGATTTTCCTGAAAGCTCGCTCGTTTTAAAGCGCTTGTATGTGATTACACTTTTTATACTTTCTGTCCTTTTTTAAAACAAGGAGGAGAAAGATATGTATCTATACGCAGAATTTTAAAAAAAATGACGAAAGTAAAGTGTACTTGGCATCGCGTGTCGTTAAAAACATCTGTTAGCGGATTAATAACGGAAACATGTTGAGCGTCCAATCAATGGTAATGGAACGTTATTTAAATACTCGGCCGTGTTATTTGCGGTCCGCGAGCTGCTTAATATGCCGAAATTAATTTGCGCGACGCGACAGATCCGGCCGGATAACAGACCGCCCGCTAGCCACGCGAGAGCCCGGCGGTGCAGTGGAGTCGACCCCAAATAAACAGCAGCGGCTGTGCGTGTGCGTGTGTGCGCGCGCGTGTGTGTGTGTGTGTGTGCGTGTGCGGCGTGATACCGGCGGAACACTCGGGGCGACAAGTTGAGGCATCTGATGTTGAGGGCGTGAGCGTGAGGCGGAGCTCAACTAAACTGTGCTAACTCTCTGGCTGTCCGGATGTGGCGCACACTGCGTTTACGGCATTTGCTGTACCAGATGATAACAACTGAATTATGTTTACACCTGTGATGACTTGTGAGCCAACTGTCTCAACTGACAGTTCCGAGGTGTCATACACTGAATGCAGACAATAAAGTGGAAATTAAAGAAGCGGAAATCATAACACAAAGACAGAGAAAAGAGCGAGAAGAAGGGAGAGAGAGAGCGAGAGAGAGATAGAGAGAGAAGAGGGGGAAAGAGAGAGAGGAAAACACAGAGAGTGAGAAGGAAATGATAAAGAAGGCAGGAAAGAACAAGAGGAAGGGCAGAGAGACAGAAAGGAAAACAGAGAGAGGGAAAGAAGGTGTGAAAACGTAAGAGAGATAGAGATTGAAAAATGGAGGTGGGAAGAAGGAAGAACAGGGCTTGAGTTACCCATCGACATAAACGTAATTAGAGAATAAGCTTGGATTGTTTCAAGATCAGGATGAAATCGGCCATTCAATTTCGAAGGAACCATCCCAGAATTTACCTGGAGCGATTTTGTGATATTACACTGAACATAAATGTGGATGCTGGAATGCGAATATAGCGTGCTAACGATCGCGCCACATCGCTCAGTGAGGTGGAAAGAGGGAGAGTAATTGAAGGCAAGAGTAAAGGAAAGGAGAGAGGGTGGGGGGGGGGGGGGAGAGAGAAAAGTGAAGACGATAGATGTAGAGAGAAAAAGACAGAACAAAAGGAAAATGGGAGAGAGAGAGAGAGAGAGAGAGAGAGAGAGAGTAGAAGACAGAACAAAAGGAAGGGAGAGAGAGAGAGAGAGAGAGAGAGAGAGAGAGAGAGAGAGAGGGGGGGGGGGAGACAGACAAAACAATAGAATACAGGAAAGAGAGAGGGAGGTGACGAAAAGAAGAGAATAAAACAAAGAAATGACGAGAGATGTTTGGAAGAAAGACAAAAGAAAGAATGAAATAAACAATACATGTTGTAGCATATTAGAAACCGTTCATCAAACCATTTTCTCTCTGCGTATGGCACAGTAAGAAACACTCACTGCAGAACTCCTTCAGAAGCACTTCATCTAACATATGGAAAATTGTGAATCTCAATTGGCGAGGGCGAGGGCTATAAGTGTGTGTGTTTGTGTATGAGGGGGGGGGGGGAGGGGGGGAGGGTGCGGCACGGAAATCCACTTTTTCTTTCGGGGGCATGAAGAATATAATGCTAGTTTTTGCCACCGATAAAATGCTATGATTGTACTGTATGTTAACCGGAGACCTAGAAACGACGGAGAGACTCCGTCCCTGCTGCAGCCTCAGTGGTCGACAACCCCACGACGACTACCGTAGTCTTCACCGCTCCGCCGCCCCACACCTAACCCAGGGTTATTGTGCTGTTCGGCCCCCGGTGGAACCACAGGGAACGTCTCACACCAAACGAGTGTAACCCCTATGTTTGTGTGGTAGAGTAATGGTGCTGTACGCGTACGTGGAGAACTTGTTTGCGCAGCAATCGCCGACATAGTGTAACTGAGGTGGAATAAGGGGAACCAGCCCGCATTCGCCGAGGCAGATGGAAAACCGCCTAAAAACCATGCACAGACTGGCCGGTTCACCGGACCTCGACACAGATCCGCCGGGCGGATTCGTGCCGGAGACCAGGCGCTCCTTCCCGCTCTGGAAAGCCGCGCGTTAGACCGCACGGCCAACCGGGCGGGCTAAATGCTATGATATGGAGATGCTACCGCATTCTTTATTAATTTTTCCGAACTGTTCCTCCCACAACGACGTGTACTGTGCTATACAGCAAGTGTGGTGCGCACACAGAATACTGTTCCCTACTCTGATGCGGTCCCACAAAAGTATTTGAACAAGAGGTTTTCGAAACTGTAGGAGTTCATGGGTCTTCCTCCTCGACTGTTTCCTACTACAACCAACTCTGACGTTAGTGAGCGACGAATGAGATGGAAATTGTCGTCGAGCCCGAAAAGTACCGTTCGAAACTGTGTGAAGCATTTTAATCTGGCGGAGTGGAATAAAGTGGCACACCAGTTGTTTTTGGAGAACCGGAAGTAGCAACAGATGTGGAGACCCCAGGGCTCGAAGCCTGGCGTGTCACAACCGAGACGACAGTGGTAAAAGTGAAAATCAGTCATCGGTCTGTTTTCAGTATTTTGCACCACATTGTGTACACTCTTTTAGCCTCGTAATCAGCTTGAACGAATGCTGTGTGCATCAGTACGAAGCCCGAGGCAAAGCAGCAAGCCATGCCGTGGAGACGTGTGAGCTCATCACTGTTGTAAAAGGTGAAGACCCAACTGTCATTGGACTGATGATTGTATCTTTTTCTTTTTCTTTACCTGCCTTTTGGTATGCTGCTAACACATTATGCTAGAAGCGACACACCGTCTTAGGACCATAATTCCAAATTCTCCTGATGAGGGTACAGGAGCCTGTCAGGATGAAACGTCGCGGGCACCTGTCTCAGGTAGAGTTTCCATCTCGTTTACTACTACACATTTTGCTTCTTTGACCTGCTGAATCTTGCACCACGTCTATGTCATACTGGTATGGCACCCAGTAACTTCTTCCACCTTCCTCGAATGAGGAAGCCACAGCGTGGCAGACATTTCCAGACCTGCGGTGAGGTCTTTCAAGCTGGATAGTTCCCTCAACAGCTAAAATTCAGTATTCTAAAACCAAGGTCTCCGCCATATCATCCATCGTTGGGATCAATCTGCTGTGTTGAAGTAAGAGTACATAGAGAGGCATAGGCCACCGCCACCACCACAACCACCACCACCACCACCACCACCACCACCACCACCACCACCAAGTTTCATAGTCACAAGTTGATTTTCTTTTTGGTGATATTTAAGATTTTATGACTACACATTGTATTGTTACGCTGCGTGAACACCGACGGAAAATTCAGTTAATCTCATAGATATACTAACTCTTTAATTGTATACATATTTCGCAGCTTCAAACGTGACTGCATTCAGTACACTGGAAGTATGAATTAAAAAACGCCTTTAGTCGCAACTTTACGTGTTTTATTAAGTACACGATGCATTTAGACCCTGTGGGTCCATCGTCAGGTGTAATTTGTCCTAATACATGCTTCACTTTTTCTCTTGAGTGAGGTGAAACGCAGATTCCTGTCATGAAAAGGTTTGATGTTAGGTTATGAATTTCGTAAGACAAACGCGGAAAATATGTGCGAAATAGTGGAAGAAATGAACAGTGTTAACTTACCACATACATTCTCTAGCAACAGTGGGCACCGGAGGATCCCGGAGAACATCCCTGCAGAGGGATCGAAACGTCGATTATTTTAGAGGAAATACGATGCGGCCTAATAGCCCTGGATTTTAACTTCAGCTCCATACATTCTTTTTCCATCGTTTTCGTACACGTCACTTTATTCAAGATACACCTTTGCATAGACGTATTTGTAAACACTAAAATATCTGTGAAGTGTTTACAAACATGTGTGTGAAAATGTTCCTCTTGAATGAAGTGATGTGTTGACGAAAACGACGGAGAAACGGATATATTCTGGTGCTAAAACGTTAAAAAAGCTTTTCTTGGATTACGTGGTTAAGTTTGCACGATTCACTATTTCCACTACTTCACGCTCGACTTACGAAATTCATAACCTAACACCAAACCTTTTCATGACAGGAATATGCATTTTTACCTCACATAAGAGAAAAGACAAAGTATGTATTAAGACAAATTACATCTGATGATGGACCGATAGGGTTCGAAACGCGACGTGTACTTAATGAAACACGAAAAGTTGTGACTGAAGGCGTTTTTTAATTCATACTTCCAGTATACTAGCTCTTACCTGTTGCTGCGCTCTCATATCAGGAGTTTAGTTACGGTAAGCGAGGGTCAGTTTGTAGGCGTTTTACATCTGCTTTTAAATACCCCGCAGTTCACCCTACGGCGCGTGGCCGAGGGTAGCCTGTATGACTAGTACTCATTTGCTTTCCTGATCCACTCGCAAACAGAGAGGGAGAAAAATGACTGTCTATACGTAAAATCTATTAACGCTACAAATAATTCAATACCTTCTCTTGCTGACGGCACGGGTAATGTAAGGGATGATGATAAACAGAAGGCCGAAATTCTAAACCTAGCTTTCAAAAACTCGTATACAGTAGAGGACCGGAGCACCATTCCCCCTTTCATTGATCGAACAAACGCAAGGATGGCTGACATAGTGTTTAGTGTATCTGGGATTGTAAAACAGTTAAGATCCTTAGACGCCAGGAAGGCATCTGGCCCAGACGGTATCTCCGTAAGATTATATATTGACTATTCTACAAATATGGCGCCACTCTTATGCACCATCTATCAGAGATTATAGGAACAGCGAAAGTTCCACGGGAGTGGAAGAAGGCCCAGGTTATAGCAATCTATAAAAAAGGTAAAAAATCGGATGCACGTAATTACCGGCCAATTTCACTGACATCGATTTGTTGTAGAATCATGGAACATATTTTGTGTTCAGACATAATGACCTTTCTAGACTCTGAGAAGTTCATCTGGAGAAACCAGCACGGTTTTAGGAAGCAGCGCCCATGTGAGACACATCTGGCCCTCTTTGTGCGTGATATACAACAGGCTCTAGATACCAGCTCCCAGATTGATGCCATATTTCTCGACTTCCAAAAGGCGTTCGACTCAGTTCAGCACTGTCTTTCGCTCCAAAAAGTGCGCGCTTACGGTCTATCCGATGACATATGCGGTTTGATTGAAAGTGTTCTGACAGATAAAGAGCAGTATGTCGTCCTGAATGGGGTGGCTCCTACAGAAACAAGCGTAACTTCAGGTGTGCCCCAGGGCAGCGTAATAGGTCCACTGCTTTTTACTATTTACATAAACGATGTGGTAGATCGTATTGATAGCGGCATTAGACTGTTTGCCGATGATGATGTAGCCTACAGGAAAGTAGTATCACACGAAAGTTGTGAACAAATCATTTGAGGATATGCAGAAAATAAATGCGTGGTATAATGGTTGGCAGTTACCTCTAAATATTAGTAAGTGTAACCTACTGCGTATAACAAGGCGAGAATCCCCATTAATGTACGAGAACAAAATAAATGATCAGTCCTTGGAAGTGGTAATATCTGTCAAGTATCTGGGTGTGACTATTCGAAATGATCTCAAAAGGAATGATCAGATTACACAAGTAACGGGCAAGGCGAACTCTAGATTGCGGCTTATTGGTAGAATCCTGAAGCGATGCAGTCCTTCAGCAAAGGAAATTGCTTACAATACCTTAGTTCGACCAGTCCAGTATTGTTCGTCGGTATGGGACCCTTACCAGTTGGGTCTGATTCAAGAGATTGAGAAGGTCCAAAGAAGAGCGGCAAGATTCGTGACTGGTACATTTAGCCATCGCGAGAGCGTTACAAATCTCATAGAAAGTTTGAAGTGGGACACTTTTGCAGGTAGACGGCGCGCTAAACCGAAGGGGCTGCTTTCTAAAATCCGAAATCCGATCTTAACCGAGGATGTAGAGCATATATTACTACCACCAAACTTCAAACCGCGCAATGATCACCATTCGAAGATAAGGGAAATTAGAGCTCGTACTGAGGCGTTCAGACAGTCGTTTTTCCCTCGCGCGATCCGTGAGTGGAATAGAGGTGGACGGGGGGGATATGACTTTGGCACGAATTGTGCACTCCGCCACACAGCGCTTGGTGTCTAGTGGAGTATATATGTAGATTTAGATGTATATGACCCCTGATTTCTCGTATCTTATCTGCGTGATCCTTACAAGCAATGTATATTGGCAGGGGTAGAATCGTTTGGCAGTCAGCTTCAAATGCTGGTTCTCTAAATTTTCTCAGTCGTATTCCTCGAAAAGAACTTCGCGTTCCCTCAAGAGATTCCTATTTGAGTTCCTGAAGCATCTCCAGAACACCTGCATGTCGTGCGAACCTACCGGTAACATATCCAGCAGCCCACCTCTGAACTGCTTCGATGTCTTCCTTCAATCCGACCTGGTACAGATCCCAAACATTCGAGCAGTACTGAATATTAGGTAACACTAGCGTCCTAAATGCGGTCCCCTTCGCAGATGAACCACAATTTTCCGGCCGCTGTGGTCGAGCGGTTCTAGGCGCTTCAGTCCGGAACCACGCGGGGGCTACGGTCGCAGTTTCGAATCCTGCTTCGGACATGAATGTGTGATGTCCTTAGGTGAGTTGGGTTTAAGTAGTTCTAAGTTTAGGGGGCTGATGACCTCAGATGTTGAGTCCCGTAGTGCTTAGAGCCATTTGAACCATTTTTTTAACCACAATTTCCCAGAATTGTCCCAATAAACCGATGTCGACTACTCGCCTTCCCTACCACAATCTTCACATGCACATTCGATTTCATATCGCTTTGCAACGTTACGCGCAGGTATTTAAATGACGTCACTGTGCCAAGTGGCGCACTACAAACGCTGTACCCGAACGTCGTTTTTCCTACTAATCCGCACTAACTTACATTTTTCTACATTTACAGATAACTGCCATTCATTACACCAATTATAAATTTTGTCTAAGTAATTATGTAGCCCAGTACAGTCACTCAAGAACGACCTCTTGCCCCACACCACAGCACCATCAGCAAACAACTGCAGATTGCTTTCAACCTTTCCGCTAAATCATTTATGTGTACAGAGAACAACAGCCGTCCTGTCACACTTCCACGGAGCACACCTGACGGTCCCTTTGTCTCCGATGAACACTCGTCGTCCAGGACAACATGCTAGGTCCTGTTACTTAAGTAGTCTTCGGGGCACGGACTTACCTGTGAACCTATTCCATACACTCGTACTGTCCTTAACAGTCTGCAATGGCGCACCATGTCAAATGCTTTCAGGAAATCTAGAAATATGGAATCTGCCTGTCGTTAAAAAAAGGTAGGAAGATTGTTCTGTTTAGCAATAGTGACAAAAAGCAGATGTCAGAGTACCTGACGGATCAACACAAAAGTTTCGTTGTAAGTACATATAGTGTCGAGGATCAGTGGACAAAGTTCATAACCATCGTACAATATGCGTTAGATGAGCATGTGCCAAGCAAGATCGTAAGAGATGGAAAAGAGCCACCGTGGTACAGCAACCGAGTTAGGAAACTACTGCGGAAGCAAAGGGAACTTCACAGCAAACATAAACATAGCCAACGCCTTGCAGACAAACAAAGCTGTTTCACAGAGGAAGACTGCACTGTAGTTCCTTCTCTAGATTGTCGCACAGATGACAAAATTGTAGATATCGAAATAGACGACAAAGGGATAGAGAAACAATTAAAATCGCTCAAAAGAGGAAAGGCCGCTGGACCTGATGGGATACCAGTTCGATTTTACACAGAGTACGCGAAAGAACTTGCCCCCCTTCTTGCAGCGGTGTACCGTAGGTCTCTAGAAGAGCGTAGCGTTCCAAAGGATTGGAAAAGGGCACAGGTCATCCCCGTTTTCAAGAAGGGACATCGAACAGATGTGCAGAACTATAGACCTATATTTCTAACGTCGATCAATTGTAGAATTTTGGAACACGTATTATGTTCGAGTATAATGACTTTTCTGGAAACTAGAAATCTACTCTCTAGGAATCAGCATGGGTTTCGAAAAAGACGATCGTCTGAAACCCAGCTCGCGCTATTCGTCCACGAGACTCAGAGGGCCATAGACACGGGTTCACAGGTAGATGCCGTGTTTCTTGACTTCCGCAAGGCGTTTGATACAGTTCCCCACAGTCGTTTAACGAACAAAGCAGTAGCATATGGATTATAAGAGCAATTATGTGATTGGATTGAAGAGTTCCTAGATAACAGAACGCAGCATGTCATTCTGAATGGAGAGAAGTCTTCCGAAATAAGAGTGATTTCAGGTGTGCCGCAGGGGAGTGTCATAGGACCGTTGCTATTCACAATATACATAAATGACCTGGTGGATGACATCGGAAGTTCACTGAGGCTTTTTGCAGATGATGCTGTGGTGTATCGAGAGGTTGTAACAATGGAAAACTGTACTGAAATGCAGGAGGATCTGCAACGAGTTGACGCATGGGGCAGGGAGTGGCAATTGAATCTCAATGTAGACAAGTGTAATGTGCTGCGAATACATAGAAAGAAAGATCCCATATCATTTAGCTACAAAATAGCAGGTCAGCAACAGGAAGCAGTTAATTCCTTAAATTATCTGGGAGTACGCATTAGGAGCGATTTAAAATAGAATGATCATATAAAGTTGATCGTCGGTAAAGCAGATGCCAGACTGAGATTCATTGGAAGAATCCTAAGGAAATGCAATCCGAAAACAAAGGAAGTAGGTTGCAGTATGCTTGTTCGCCCACTGCTTGAATACTGTTCAGCAGTGTGGGATCCGTACCAGATAGGATTGATAGAAGAGATAGAGAAGATCCAACGGAGATCAGCGCGCAACGTTACAGGTTCATTTAGTAATCGCGAAAGCATTACGGAGATGATAGATAAACTCCAGTGGAAGACTCTGCAGGAGAGACGCTCAGTACCTCGGTATGGGCTTTTGTCGAAGTTTCGAGAGCATACCTTCACCGAGGACTCAAGCAGTATATTGCCCCCTCCTACGTATATCTCGCGAAGAGACCATGAGGATAAAATTAGAGAGATTAGAGCCCACGCAGAGGCATACCGACAATCCTTCTTTCCACGAACAATACGAGACTGGAATAGAAGGGAGAATCGACAGAGGTACTCAAGGTACCCTCCGCCACACACCGCCAGGTGGCTTGCGGAGTATGGATGTAGATGTAGATGTAGATACCCTTCACCCATAGTTCATAGTATGTCATGAGAGAAAAGGGCAAGCTGAGTTTCGCACGAGCGATGCTTTCATTAACCGGGCTGATTTGTGCAAATAAGCTTTTCAGTCTTATGAAAATTTATTACCTTCGAAATGAGAATATGCTCAAGGATTCTGCAGCAAACCGATGTTAGGGATATTGGTCTGTAATTTAGTGGGTCCAGTCTTTTGCCATTCTTATATACAGGATCACGCATAATACTGTCAGCTGCCCTCACATGTCTGCCTGTTTAGCTAAGCACAGCTCCTGATGTGCACAACCCCCCACGCTCCCAATTCCATCTCACCCACTACACGATGGGGCGTGCAACGCTGCTGCCAAGCAGTGTGTGTGGAGGGGCCTGCCCAGAAACTCTCACCTATGGGTAGTGCTATAGAACTAGCTGTAGTTACAACACATGTACATTATGGAACAAATTTAATAATTTTTAAGATGGCTTATATCCACTGAACAAGAAAAGGATGTTCCATTCCTTAAGTCACCCTGTTAGATATCGAAGTCTTTTTCTTACGTTATGTACAATACGATATTCCTTATGGTTCAAGCTAAGTCTACCCTAAATCTCACCGAAATCGGTTCAGTGTTTTGACTGTGAAAATTAACAGACAGTGTAAGTAGGCTGTTTAGGTTTTTATGTAGGTAACGCCACGTAGCGCTCTGTATGAAAATCGCTGTGGGCAGTCTGTGGCCGGTTCGACCCATTGTTGGAATATTCGCTAGCGCAGCGTTGGGCAGTGGGGTGTGAACAGCCTGTAGCGTTGGGCCGTAGTAGGTGAGACGCCAACAGTGGTGGATGTGGGGAGAGAGATGCCAGAGTTTTGAGAGGTTACTATGAGTGGAAGATCTGGACGTGTTGTAAGTAGGCTGTTTAGGTTTTTTTATTGGTAACGTCACCTCTGTATGAAAATCACTGGCTGTGCTGTGTGCAGTCTGTGGCTGCTTTGCATTGTTGTAATACTCGCCATTGTAGTGTTAGGCAGCTGGCTGTGAACAGCGCGTAGCGTTGCGCAGTTGGAGGTGAGCCGCCAGCAGTGGTGGATGTGGGGAGAGAGATGGCGGAGTTTTGAAATTTGTCATGAACTGCTATATATATGATGACTATTAAGGTAAATACAACGTTTGTTCTCTATTAATATCATTTGCTAACTATCCCTATCAGTAGTTAGTGCCTTCCATAGTTTGAATCTTTTATTTAGCTGGCAGTAGTGGCGCTCTCTGTATTGCAGTAGTGGGAGTAACCAAGATTTTTGTGAGGTAAGTGATTTGTGAAAAGTACAGGTTAATGTTAGTCAGGGCCATTCTCTTGTAGAGATTATTTAAAGTCAGATTGCGTTGCGCTAAAAAAAATATTGTGTGTCAGTATAAGCACAGTCCCGTATAATTGTTCAAAAAGGGGACGTTTCATATGTCGACCCTTAGCCGAGGATACCTCACTGGAATCTTCTGATTTTTTTTCTTGTAGTTTTTGTAATCAGTGTAGCTTTTGTTTATTGCTAGCGCGTAATTGTAGAGAATTTCCTTTGTAGTTGCAGTCTTTCATTGTCGTACAGTAAAACAGGTGTGGCACGCATGTAGATTTGCACCAAGTATTTCGCAGCTGCAATTAACTAGATATTATTTTCAGTGTTATGTTAATGTGTTTTCTTATTTTTGCTCTTCAAATTGTGTTTTTCTGTGTTGTCGTGTGAAATACTGTGACAATAATGGCGTGTGAAAAACGTAATACTAGGCTCCAAAGTAAACTGCGAAATGACAGTGAAAACGAAAGCAGTGTGTTAGCGCCACCGAGTAATGAATTAACTGATGTTCAAAGTAATAATTTGGTAATTGTGCATAGGGAAATGGAGCGGGCGGCAAACAATGGCGTAGACAGTGAAACAATTAGTGAGCAGGGAAGCATTATCGATCGGTCGGTCGGCAACAGCTCGCCTCAGGAATCCGAAATGACAGGACACAATTTCGCAAATACTGTAGATTCAGGTTCTGGATCATCACCGTTTTCTCAAATGAGTCAAGACACATTTTGTGCTTGTCAAAATGTGAATGTTGCCGGTGAAAATGCACTGCCAAAAAGCATAGAGAAACAGATTCCAGACACTAATACATTATTATTGCAATTTATGCAACAAATGGAACAAAATCAGAGACAAATGGAACAAAATCTTCAAAAGTTAGACACAATGGAACAAAATCTTCAAAAGTTAAACACAATGGACTAAATCAGAGACAAACACAGCAACAGCTTCAAAAGTTAGACTCATTGGAGCAAACTCTTGAACAAACACGTGAGGATTTAACTACTGAGTTACATCACATTGAATCGAAATGTCAAAAAGTCTGTAACGACGTAAAAACCCAAATTTGTGAGCATTTCCAACCTATTTTTTCGCGTCATGAAAATGCACTACAGAATCACGAAGCAGCCATAAAAGAACTGCAAACTATTGTTCATGAAAATCATGAGACCTTGCAAGCTAAATTTGACTCAGTTGCATCTACCGATTCGGTTACGCAACTTGCAAAAACTCAGGAAAACTTAAAGGACACAGTAGATACTCTGAAACTTGGTTCAGAAAAACACACTGAGGAAATGTGTTCACTATCGGAGAAAGTAGCCGAACTTTCGGATCAGTTCACTAACTTAACTACGAAGGTAGATGATAATCTGAATGACACAAAACCGGTAGTCTTTAATGACACAGAAGAGAGCGAACAAATTAGGAAACTGAAACAAAATCAGAATCAAATTAATACGCAACACCAAAGAGAAATCCGCGAAGTACAAGATCAGCTGACACAGGTAATACAAGAATTACGTATTTCAGAGGACACTCGCGCCCCAACATGGGAAGAGGGACTTAGAAATACGGAAAAGACGCAAAATAATAACACAGGGCATTTCGGAAGTTATGAAAGAAACTGGCAATGTGCACCGAATTTTGAGATGGAACGGCCGAGACGACCTAACAATGACCGATATGCGACTCGCCGACATGATGATTTTGACTATAAGCTGTTCATTACTACACGTAAATTCAAAACGTTTAAGAATTCTGCCAACAACATTCATCCACAAGCGTGGCTCCATCAATTCTCTCATTGTTTTCCTCCCAACTGGTCATTAGAACACAGATTAGAATTTATGTGTGGCTACTTAGAGAATGAACCAGCTGTAAGAATGCGATCGGTCATTCACGATTGCCACAGTGAAGGAGAATTTTACCATGCCTTCCTCTCAGCATACTGGTCTCAAGCCACACAAGACCGAGCAAAACATAGCATCATAATGATGAAACGTTTCGAACAATCTGAATTTTCCAGTATTATGAAATATTTTGAAGACATGTTGCATAAGAAACAGTATCTTTCAAACCCATACAGCCCCTCAGAACTCATCCGAATTTGCTTAATCAAATTACCTGAACATTTACGGCATATTATTTTAGCAGGACGTTGCAAAGACGACATTGAAGCTTTTCAGGGACTGTTACAAGAACTGGAAATTGACACTGACAATCGCGGAACGCGAGAATAGGAGCACAACAATTACAGGTCACATCTGTCACAATTCCGCGATGACAGAAATAATACACGACAAGGCTATTATTATAACGTAAATCGTGACCAAAACAGACACCACCCGTATGACAACCGTTGGCAGAGTAGTAATAATTACAGGGAAAGATCACCTCTCCGCGGTAATGACTATTACAGAGACAATCAGAGAAACAGACAATATGGGAACCAAAATAATTATTATTATGGGAGACAGAATAACTTTAGACGCAACGGTCCAGTGCGCAGTTACGATTCAGGAAGAAATTCTCCACCACGTGACGGACAAGGAAGAAATTATGAAAACTACCGACAAAACGACAGACCTGAATTGCATCAGAACTGGCGAGCTTCAAACAGAGCAGCGCCCTCTCGTCAAAGTGAATTGGTAGAAGTTAGGTCTCCTAATCCCAATAACGACGCGCGCCAACAAAGAGACAGACAATGACCCGCACAGCAGGCAGCTGCGTGAGCCCGCTGGCTTCGAGAAAAAGAACATAAGACGCTAGCCTTGAAAAAAATTTTAGCATTCTTTACCGACGTATACCACTTGATAATTGCGTTAAAGTTGAAACTCTGCGTACTAGGAAGAGCAAAAGGTTTACACCACATTTCACACGTAATACCATTTATTGAGAGATAATGTGCTTTTTTAACTTGAGATTTTAATGCAACATTTTGGTTCACTTGAAAATACATTCTGGGTTTAAAGTGCTTTCTGAGAGATACCAGATGACACAGAGGTTAGATTATGTGACAGCTACACGATTTTATCACGACGCTACTAATGAGTGACAATTTACAATGTTGCTTTTGTGGTGTATCTGTTTTATATCTGCACAGTTTTCTGAATTCTTTTGGAAAGAAAAACATGTTTTAGTAGTAACTTTTGTGGTATAGCAACAATGAGACAGCCTTTTTCGTGGCACAACAATACGTTACAGTACAGTACTTTCTTCATCACAACAATAAGCGTAATAACTAAGATATCTATTCGCAAAGCATTTCATTTTTGTGTATCGTGAGGTAAGTACATTGACTTCTGCAGAACTTAGCATTCGGAGGACGATAACTACGACACTTCCACAGAGATTATCTTACAACAAGACGCACAGTTTAGCGCTACGGTACACGCATTTGAGTGATTAATTTTGTACTTAAAACATTTATTTTTAAAGATATTTGAAGTACAATGATACAAAGGTATTTCGTGATACATTTCATTTCATTCCATTGCTGTAATCTGTAACACCTGAGGGTATTATTCATTTATCCTCAGGGGGGTACACGCCTACTTTATGTACCATGTGTTTGGCAAGCACAAGGAGCCCTAGCTAATATGGTATTTGCTTATACAACTTTACACATCGGTACCATATTTCTCTAACACAGAATTACACAGCTATCTGATCATTTAACTGAGAGAGACAAACTTTTTTTTTATTACATCAGTGACAGATGTTTACGTAATTATACCGTTGGATAACTTCACACTTACGAAATTGTATTTTGTCTGTACTTAGTGAACTGTTCATATTTTTTTGGAACCATTGTGATACTATGAGAGCTTTGAATGATGTATTTGGTAAGGGAGCATGATTTTAAAGTACATTTGAGGTAGATGACACTTTTGACATGAGCAGAGAATTTTTTTAGGTTTTGAAATTATTGGAGGAAGCTACGACGTTTTTGAGATTTGACTGAGGTTTTATGATGTTATTATTACGGCGACGATGTGTATTATGTTGTTGAGGTATGTTTATTATCAATGAGATGATGCAATATGAGGAATCTGATTATGCTACGTATGTTACGATGAAATATTGAAGTGTCGACGAATATATATATGTATAATAAGGTAAGGAATAATGAATAGAAGTTAGGGACTATGGTTTGTGAAAAAGGATGTTGGAAACCGAGAAATCGTACTTTAAGGTTATGAAATGTGTGTAAATGCGTGAATGTATCACAACGCTGGCGAAAATTTTTTGGACGCTGTTATATTTATAGGATTTTGTTTCTACAGATTTGTAACCCAAATTCTTGACCTGTGAAATATCTTTATATGAGACTGTCACTGTAGCGGAAACTGGTGTCGTAAATATTTCGGTAAGAAAGTTCAGTGACCACCTGCACGTAATGCGTCGTGGGCACCCAGCTGAGTGGCCAGGTGTGCCAGACGCCGGGAGAAAAAGCCATTATTGCGAGCCCTTTTCAGCGGCACAGGTAGAAAAAAACAAAGGGAGGCCATTATCCTCGCTATTGACGTTTCTTTGTAGAGAGCATCGCAAAAAAGACACGGACGAACTTGAAAACATATGATTACACTGTGGAGCTCTTAATTTACGATATTTACTGAAATGCCTAATGAAATGACGAGAAATATTTTACATCTGCACACCTGATTATGACAAGCATCTTTCTACGAGAATTGAGAGAATTTCTACTAACTTATGAAATGTCACACGACTATTGAATGATATTTTTATGCTTCGCTTTTCATAGTTGCTTATTTCATTTGATATCTAGTTTTGAGCTGTGTTGCAGCATTGCTTTTATAAAATAAAATGCATTTGCTAATGTGAACACTTTCTGTCAACAGATCTATTAAATAATAATTTTGTAATCCACATTCTTAAAAAAAAAGGAGCACTTGGAAAGGAAAGAACAATAAGAAGGGACTAGTAACAGTAACTGCACACATAATTTTCTTTTCAAGTATATGGCAATATTTTTTTACAATAAGTTGTTGTGGTGCACCACTTTAATTACATAGTCATTAAGATGTGAATAGACATTTCCCTTATATGCATTGTTGTCTTTAGTGTACTATTTTTTCTGCTTGATCTTTGCCATGCTTAGGTATTAATTATAGCATTTGCTGCTGCTGTTTGCCATGCATAGTGCTACTAAATTTCACTTTGTATTATTCTGTTAAGCTAGTTTTACTACTGATTTATTTTTCTTGTTTGCTGCTCATTGCCTTATATTAGTTGTAATTTATGCTGCTTGCTTTGCCTTTTGTATTTTTTATCATTGCTGTTTGTGTTAATTGTTTTCTGCTGCTGCATTGCCTCGTTCCTTAGTTTAGCATCTGAGCTCAGTAGATTTAAGTTAGCTTAAGAGGGGTAGACTATATAAGAAACAGATTTAGCAAAAATGAGTATTGTGCACTAAGAAATAATTATTTTGAAAGAAATATGAACAGAGTAGAGAAAGCAGGTTTTGATAGGACTTTTTGGAAATAATGAGGAACGAAGGGAGATCTCCGAGAAGTAAAGAAAGTTTTGTTTGAAAAATACTGCAGTAAAAGGAACCCTGTCCTTTCCTTGTGTTATCCCACTATGTGTTTGTGTTCCCTTGTGTATTTGTGTTTTTCCTGTCTTTGTGTGTTTAGCTTATGTTGTTATGTTGTAGAATTTTTCTAATACCATGTTATTTACCTTGTAAATATGCTTAGACATTATTTATTCTGTTTTGTTTTAATGCTCATGTGTGAAATTAATGTTTCGAAAACTATTCTCATTATTTTATATATTCACTTATGTCATAATTCCTGTAACACTGATGTATATGCTATTTCGATTCTTTTGTAAAGTTTGTTACTACAAATGTTATCTGTATTGTTATGTTCTTTAATGATGTATTTTGTACCTTTGTAATTGTATTCTTATGTTATAAAATTATAATTGACACCAGTTCATCATATTATTAACTTGTAAGTTCCATTTCACTGCACACGTTTCTGTTGGTCATAGTATATGGACAATATGTGAGAAGTAGGGACTGTTTGTGTTTGCACGTGTGTTAATAATTCAGCAATTGACTGGATAACAGCATTGCTGGTTCTAAGGACAATTAGAAAAAAAACTTTGTGAGTGCACAAGTGGTGGTTTATGGACTTGCTATAGTGTCCGCAAGACTCTTCGATGGTGATTGTGCACCTGCATAGTTGCAACAGATGGCTGCTGGCCGTCTCTACAAGGACTACAGTTGGTCTGCACGTTTGATGGCCCACCAATACCATTATCTCTACAAGGACTATAATGGGTCTGCATCTTTGATGGCCCACCAGTAACGTAATCTCTACGAGGACTGCAGTGGGTCTGCTCTGTGATGACCTACCAAACGATATTCTTCAAAACTTCGATTGACTCCGCTGTGGGTTTGCTCTGTTGTGGCCCATTACCTATCTGCATGTCAAGATTCAGCACCGTCTTTCCGTTGGAAGGACAACACTACTTCTTCAAGACTGCATGGAAATCCACTACTTCCGTGTGCATTTTCTTTTACTGCTCAGACTTTGAGAAAAACACTGATATTTTACTGTGATGAACGATTAGGACTGTCTTTATGGACTGTGAGAAAGTTTAGCTTTTGACCAACATTGTATCAATAAGTGTGTGCATTTGATTTCTTTGTTATTGTAATTATGAAAAATTTTTTCAAATCTGTATTGGCCACTGCCCAAACCAATTTGTAAAATTTTTTGTGGGGAGCATGGGGGCTATGTAAGTAGGCTGTTTAGGTTTTTTTATTGGTAACGTCACCTCTGTATGAAAATCACTGGCTGTGCTGTGTGCAGTCTGTGGCTGCTTTGCATTGTTGTAATACTCGCCATTGTAGTGTTAGGCAGCTGGCTGTGAACAGCGCGTAGCGTTGCGCAGTTGGAGGTGAGCCGCCAGCAGTGGTGGATGTGGGGAGAGAGATGGCGGAGTTTTGAAATTTGTCATGAACTGCTATATATATGATGACTATTAAGGTAAATACAACGTTTGTTCTCTATTAATATCATTTGCTAACTATCCCTATCAGTAGTTAGTGCCTTCCATAGTTTGAATCTTTTATTTAGCTGGCAGTAGTGGCGCTCGCTGTATTGCAGTAGTGGGAGTAACCAAGATTTTTGTGAGGTAAGTGATTTGTGAAAAGTACAGGTTAATGTTAGTCAGGGCCATTCTCTTGTAGAGATTATTTAAAGTCAGATTGCGTTGCGCTAAAAAAAATATTGTGTGTCAGTATAAGCAAAGTCCCGTATAATTGTTCAAAAAGGGGACGTTTCAGTGTGTCCGTCAGAAAAAGGAAATTTGTAAGAATATATATATATATATATATATATATATATATATATATATATATATATATATATAATGACTATTGAGGTAAATACATTGTTTGTTCTCTGTCAAAATCTTTCATTTGCTAAATATAAGCCAATCAGTAGTTAATGCCTTCAGTAGTTAGAAGCTTTTATTTAGCTGGCAGTATTGGCGCTCGCTGTACTGCAGTAGTTCGAGTAACGAAGATTTTTATGAGGTAAGTGATTCATGAAGGGTATAGGTTATTGTAAGTCAGGGCTATACGTTTTTAGGGATTATTAAAAGTCAGATTGCGTTGCGCTGAAATATTGTGTGTCAGTTTAGAAATGATCAGAATAAGTAAAGAGAAAACTGTGTGAGTACGTTCAGTTTTACTCAGCTGTTCCTGTATCAAATAAGGAGGAAGTTTACCAATGGTTCAAATGGCTCTGAACACTATGCGACTTAACTTCTGAGGTCATTAGTCGCCTAGAACTTAGAACTAATGAAACCTACCTAACCTAAGGACATCACACACATCCATGCCCGAGGCAGGATTCGAACCTGCGACCGTAGCGGTCGCTCGGTTCCAGACTGCAGCGCCTAGAACCGCACGGCCACCCCGGCCGGCTGAAGTTTACCAGCACAGTCATTCTTTACATACAAAGGGGAAGTTCCAACAGAACTACTTTCACATCTCTAATAATACACTGAAGAACCAAAGTATCTGGAACACCTGCCCAATATCGTGTAGGGTCCCCGAGAGCACGCAGAAGTGCCGCAACACGACGTGGCATGGACTCGCCTAATGTCTGAAGTAGTGATGGAGGGAACTGAAACCAGAAATCCTGCAGGACTGTCCATAAATCTGTATGAGTGCTAGGGGGTGGAGATATCTTCTGAACAGCACATTGCAAGGCATCCCAGATATGCTCAATCATGTTAATGTCTCGAGAGTTTGGTCGCCAAGAGAATGTTTAAACTCAGAAGAGTGTTCCTGAAGCCACTGTGTAGCAATTCGGGACGTGGGCGGTGTCGCATTGTCCTGCTGTAACTGCCCAAGTCCGCCGGAATGCACAATGGACATGAATGGATGCAGGTGGTCAGACAGGATGCTTACGTCTGTATTATCTGTCAGAGTCGTATGCAGACGCATCAGCAGACCCGTATCACTCTAACTGCACACGCCCCACACCATTACAGAGCCGCCACCAGCTTGAACAGTCTCCTGCTAACATGCAGAGTCCATCGATTCCTGGCCTTGTCTCCATACCCACTCGCTCATTATAATTTGAAACGGAACTCGTCCGACAAGTTAACTCATTTCCAGTCATCAACAGACCAATGTCGGTGTTGACGGGCCCAGATTTCTGTCGTGCAGTCATCAAGGATACACGAGTGGGCCTTCAGCTGCGAAAGCCCATATCGATGATGTTTCATTGAGTGGTTCGTATGCTGACACTTGTTGATGGCCCATCATTGAAATCTGCGGCAATTTGCAGAAGGGCTGCATTTCTGTTACATTGTAGCATTCTCTTGAGTCGTCGTTGGAACTGTCCTTGCAACATCTTTTTCCACCCGCAGGGATGTCGGAGATTTGATGTTTCACCGTATTCCTGATATTCACGGCACACTCTTGAAATGGTCGTACAGGAAAATCCCCACTTCATCGCTAACTCGGAGATGCTGTGTCCCATCGCTCGTGGGCCGGCTATACCACCATGTTCAATCTCATTTAAACGTTGATAGCTTGCCAGTGCAGCAGCAGTAACCGTTCTAACAACTGCGCCAGACACTTGTTGTCTTATACAGGGTGTTACAAAAAGGTACGGCCAAACTTTCACGAAACATTCCTCACACACAAATAAAGAAAAGATGTTATGTGGACATCGGAAACGCTTAATTTCCATGTTTGGGCTCATTTTATTACTTCTCTTCAAATCACATTAATCATGGAAAGGAAACACTCAGCAACAGAACGTACCAGCGTGCCTTCAAACACTTTGTTACAGGAAATGTTCAAAATGGCCTCCGTTAGCGAGGATACATGCACCCACCCTCCGTCGCATGGAATCCCTGATGCACTGATGCAGCCCTGGAGAATGGCGTATTGTATCACAGCCGTCCAAAATACGAACACGAAGAGTCTCTACATTTGGTACCGGGGTTGTGTAGACAAGAGCTTTCAAATACCCCCATAAATGAAAGTCAAGAGGGTTGAGGTCAGGAGAGCGTGGAGGCCACGGAATTGGTCCGCCTCTACCAATCCATCGGTCACCGAATCTTTTGTTGAGAAGCGTACGAACACTTCGACTGAAATGTGCAGGAACTCCATCGTGCATGAACCACGTGTTGTGTCGTACTTGTAAAGGCACATGTTCTAGCAGCACAGGTAGAGTATCCCGTATGAAATCATGATAACGTGCTCCATTGAGCGTAGGTGGAAGAACATGGGGCCCAGTCAAGACATCACCAACAATGCCTACCCAAACGTTCACAGAAAATCTGTGTTGATGCCGTGATTGCACAATTGCGAGCGGATTCTCGTGAGCGCACGAATGTTGATTGTGAAAATTTACAATTTGATCACGTTGGAATGAAGCCTCATCCGTAAATAGAACATTTGCACTGAAATGAGGCTTGACACATTGTTGGATGAACCATTCGTAGAAGTGTACCCGTGGAGGGCAATCAGCTGCTGATAGTGCCTGCACACGCTGTACATGGTACGGAAACAACTGGTTCTCCCGTAGCACTCTCCATACAGTGACGTGGTCAACGTTACCTTGTACAGCAGCAACTTCTCTGACGCTGACATTAGGGTTATCGTCAACTGCACGAAGAATTGCCTCGTCCATTGCAGGTGACGTTCTAGGTCTTCCCCAGTCGCGAGTCATAGGCTGGAATGTTCCATGCTCCCTAAGACGCCGATCAATTGCTTCGAACGTCTTCCTGTCGGGACACCTTCGTTCTGGAAATCTGTCTCGATACAAACGTACCGCGCCACGGCTATTGCCCTGTGCTAATCCATACATCAAATGGGCATCTGCCAACTCCGCATTTGTAAACATTGCACTGACTGCAAAACCACGTTCGTGATGAACACTAACCTGTTGATGCAACGTAGTGATGTGCTTGATACTAGTACTGTAGAGCAATGAGTCGCATGTCAACACAAGCACCGAAGTCAACATTACCTTCCTTCAATTGGGCCAACTGGCGGTGAATCGAGGAAGTACAGTCCATACTGCCGAAACTAAAATGAGCTCTAAGATGGAAATTAAGCGTTTCCGGACACATGTCCACATAACATCTTTTCTTTATTTGTGTGTGAGGAACGTTTCGTGAAAGTTTGGCCGTACCTTTTTGTAACACCCTGTATAGGTGTTGCCGACCGCAGCGCCGTATTCTGCCTGTTTACATACCTCTGAATTTGAATATGCATGCCTATACCAGAATCTTTCGAGCTTCACTGTGTTGGTATGGATCAATAAATAAAGTGGAACAGATAAAGAGTTACACAGTACAGCGAGTGAAACCGCAAGGGTATCAGCAGTGTTTTGGGGAGTCGGCGCCGTCTATTAGCGGAGAGTTTTCCGCGCTGGGTCAGCACATAGAGGCAGGCGCTACCTTAACAGCTCCCCCCCCCCCCCCCCCCCACACACACTTGATCCCCTGATTGACAGTGGCTTTCGTTTGAGCCCCCAATTTAGCGGTGCGCACCCCAGCTAGCGGCCCGGTGTATCGACCCGGTCTGGATTACGTCGGCTGGTGGTCTGTTGGGGGGAGAAGGGGACGCCGGACCCTGCTGGCAAGGCCGGGAAACCCATTCACGGGCCGTGAACCCCTCAGGTATTCATACTCGGCCCGCCGGCGTGGCGTTTAATTTGATAGCCGTAACGCCACTGCAGTTTCCGTACACATAACTCCGCTTGTCGCATTATGCTCCACCTGTGCCGGCACTGTGCGTGCGTTTTGTATTCTGCACGGACGGAGTGTCCGTATAGCTGAGGTCGCTAATGCAATGCTGAGCGGTGGCGCCCGAAACCGAGCTATCCGAATCGAATCCTGGTGGTAGTAGCAGTTAACAGCGACCGTAATTATTTATTTATTTGAAGTAGCAAGATTAGGGTCATTATGCTGCCTATTACATGTATCCAGGAATTCTATGAGGGACGTTGAATAAGTAATCAACAACTTTTTTGGCCAATTTGGATTTAAAAAATGCGGACTTCGTTATGGGGCATCGTGGGATATCCTCACTTCTGTCTGTGTAGTTTTATGAAGTTCCGATAGGCGGTGGCGCTATAATCTGTCGGTAAACTGGAGAGCGAGCGAGCGAGTCCCAACCCGGCTACGTCACGAGGCGCTTCTACAGTCTGTTTCACAACGTAGTACCGGCCCTATGGCGGCGGCGTGCGCTTCAAGTCTGTGGCGACGCACTGTACAGATACGTTCCGGCTGCGTTTATTTTAGACAAATGCATTAAGACCATAAGGAATACAAAAAACGATAGCTTCTTCCGAAACACAACAATATAGAGTAAATAATATCAACATAAGAACAGAAGTCAGGTTTCTACTAAAAACATAGAGCCAAGTGCCTGTTCATATGAATGTGTGTTCCTCTGTTGCTATTCGTAAAACGAACCCAATATAATGCAATCAGTCTGTAGAATTTAAGGCTTGTTCTTACTTTGTGTTTCTCCTAAAAGGTAGAAGTTTTCTTCGAAGGACTACATTGAAACTTAACAATTCTTGCAACGCGAAGAGTGTTTGAGAAGTAAGCAGAGATTTATAATTTTGTGGGTTGTATTAGTCCGATTTGCACTACTGTTTTGTCACTGTCTACGTAAAAATGCCTCAAAAGTATGTTTCAATGATATGCATATTGGGTATTTACTCTGTTGTCAGCTGTCAGAAAGGTTACATGTGTTTTGGTAGCATCAACGATTATTTGTTTTGTATAAAAATAAATGAGAGAATCTGTATTAAATTTTGTTATAAGAATGGGATAAAGTGTATGAAATTTTTAGAAATGGTAAATATTACTTTTCGAGAACCTGTTATGAGTAAAACGAGGGCAGGCAAGTGGTATAAACATTTCAAAGCAGGCCTTAAAGGACACCAGTTTTACAAGCAAGGGTAAGATTAAAAATGCACAGATAAGAGACACATAAACTATCCTGAAGAAACAGTTTCTAAAGCACTGGAAAAAGCACTGGCATAAGTGTGTAGTATGTAATGGGGAATGTTTTGAAGAGGATAACGTCGCTGTAGATTAACAAATAAAGTACTTACCAAAAATAAAAATTGATATGTGAACGCACCTCGTATGTCAAGCTTTTTGCTTAGAAGTTCAGAAGCGGTGTACATGATTCGAAGGAAATTTCAGCAGTGTTTACAATAGCTATTGCGCACATGTTTTAAGCAATATGTCTTAGAATCAGGTGAATAGTGACCGAGATAGAGATTTAGTGTTCCATACGAATCAAAGGTTTTACGTGATTTTGAAACTGTCTATAACGATGGGTTTCCTCCTAAAGTTATTAGTTTTCCTTCATGGCGATTCCAGTAAACCATGTGGCTAATTTTTCCGTTTCTTCCTTATGCGTCGTATTGGGTGAGGCTGACGGTTATATAAAGTGCAGCCCTTTGATTGCGACTGGTAATATTAGCCAACAGTTCTTTTTGGGTCGCCTCTTTAATACACGCTGTAATAACATTAGAGACGATTGAACGCTCCTTACTCCGCAAATACCTCCTCTTTTTCGTATTGCCGGCCGTTGTGGCCGTGCGGTTCTAGGCGCGTCAGTCTGGAAATGCGTGACCGCTACGGTCGCAGGTTCGAATCCTGCCTCGGGCATGGATGTGTGTGATGTCCTTAGGTTAGTTAGGTTTAAGTAGTTCTAAGTTCTAGGGGACTGATGGCCTCAGTAGTTAAGTCCCATACTGCTCAGAGCCATTTGAACCATTTTTTTCTTTTTCGTATTCTACACATTTTCTTGCAATGCTAGACGATTATGCAACACTTCCGGATATCGAAGAATATCAGTAAATATACAAAGTTAACTCACTGACACTGGCAACTAAGATCACACGAACAGAAACGACGTACATCACTGCACGCCGATCTACACCTCTAGACAGGTAACGGGCAACAGATTTTGGGTGCCCCTGTAGGCCGGTGGCAACGTTCTTCCGGGGAAGGCCACTTTCCCCACCAAAAGCGCTGCTCGCTCTTGAATTTACACAGACTATTCACATAGCCTTTAAAATGACGTCTGTAAAGTGGGAGCTTTCCATGCAGAGAGCTGTCGCTGAGTTTCTTTTGGCGGAGAACGAGAGCACCGCAGATATTCATAGGTGCTTAATTGAAGAATGTGTACGGAGACTGGGCAGTGAACAAAAGCACGGTGAGTCGTTGAGGGAGGAGTCTATCATCGGAACAAATTTGCTAGAACCTGTCCAATCCCCTGCGTACCGGCTGGCCGCACACAGCTTTGACTCCTGCAGTGTTGGAACGTGCTGACACTCTCATTCGAGGTGACTCACGGATCACAGTCAAACACTTCGCTGCACAGCTGGACTTGTGTGTTGGCACTGGTGACACATTCGTCCACCATTTGGAGTACTCAGAGGTGTGTGTCTGCTGGGTTACACGCCGCGTAACACGAGGCTTTGAAGACCACTGAAGGACCATCGCCAGCCGTTATGGCCGAGCGGTTCTAGGCACTTCAGTCCGGAACTGCGCTGCTGCTACGGTCGCAGGTTCGAATCCTGCCTCGGGCAGGGATGTGTGTGCTGTCCTTAGGTTAGTTCGGTTTAAGTAGTTCTAAGCCGAGGGGACTGATGACCTGAGATGTTGAGTCCCATAGTGCTCACAGCCATTTGAACCATTTCTAACCGCTAAAATTTTTGTCATCACTTCGAACTGGAAACAAAGCGGCAGTCTGTAGGGTGGCGCGACACCACCTCTTTTCCGAAGAAAAAGTTCGAAGCCGTATTCTCAGAGGGTAAAGTTATGGCGACCATCTTCTGGGACTCTGAAAAAGTTGTTCTGTTTGACGCCCGCCCTCATGGTGCAACGATCAACTCTGAAGTGAACTGTGCTATTCCCAGTAAACTGAAGGAACGACTTCAGCTTGCTCGTCACACAAAAATGCAAACGAACTTCTCCATGACAACGCAAGGCGTCACACAAGTCTGGACAACCGAGAGGAGCTCACAAAACGTCTCCGGGCTGTTCCTCCTCATCCACTCTACAGCCCGGGTGTCGCATCTTCCGACTTCCATCTGTTTGGCTCAATGAAGGATGCACTCCGCAGAAATCAGTACGTGCATGATGGGGAGGTTACTGATGCAGCGAGACGTTGGCTCCGACGTCGATCAGTACAGTGGTGCCACTTGGGCATACATGCCCTGCCAGTAATGTGGCGTGAGGCCGTCGTATTGAACGGAGAACATGTTGAAAAGCATGGTTTTGTAACCAAAAGAGTTGAGGAATAATACAGTGTATTGCAATTTTCAATAAAACCAACCTGCTTTCAGAATAAAAAGGTGTGCACTACTTACGAACACCTCTCATAAATACAGTCATGCTCATAAATTAAGGATAATTGCAGAATGTGGTGCCACACAACGTGGCACTAAACAAAACTGACGCTAATAGCATAGGCACATAGGGGAGACGCACGACACAGATCTGTAAGTCCACAGTATTGGTGATAAGTTGAGAAAACCGTCCCAAAACATATGTGCTAAAAAACGCCACTGCTTCCTGCGCATGTACCCCGACATCAATATGAGATATGATCACCATGCACACGCACACAGGCCGCACAACGGGTTGGCATACTCTGGATCAGGTGGTTGAGCAGCTGCTGGGGTATAGCCTCCCATTCTTGCACCAGTGCCTGTCGAAGCTCCGGAAGTGTCGTAGGGTTTTGAAGACGTGCAGCGATACGTCGACCGAGAGCATTCCAGACTTGCTCGATGGGGTTTAGGTCTGGGAACAGGCAGGCCACTCCACTCGCCTGATATCTTCTGTTTCAAGGTACTCCTCCACAATGGCAGCTCGGTGGAGGCGTGCGTTATCATCCATCAGGAGGAACCTGGGACGCACTGCACCCCTGAAAAGGCGGACATACTGGTGCAAAATGACGTCCCGATACAGCTGACCTGTTACAGCTCATCTGTCAAAGACATGCAGGGGTGTACGTGCACCAATCACAATCCCACACAGCCGGCCAGTGTGGCCGTGCGGTTCTAGGCGCTTCAGTTTGGAACCGCGTGACCGCTACGGTCGCAGGTTCGAATCCTGCCTCGGGCATGGATGTGTGTGATGGCCTTAGGTTAGTTAGGTTTAACTAGTTCTAAGTTCTAGGGGACTCATGACCACAGATGTTAAGTCCCATAGTGCTCAGAGCCATTTGAACCAATCCCACCCCACACCATCAAACCACGCCCTCTATACATGTCCGTTTCAAGGACATTAAGGGGTTGGTATCTGATTCCTGGTTCACGCCAGATGAAAACCCGGCGAGAATCGCTGTTCAGACTACACCTGAACTCGTCCGTGAACATAACCTGGGACCACTGCTCCAATGACCATGTCCTGTGTCCTGGGGTCAGTGGAATGCACCTTGCAGGTCTCCGGGCGAATAAACCGGGTCTGTTCCGTCGTCTGTAGACTGTGTGTCTGGAGACAACTGTTCCAGTGGCTGTGGTAAGGTCCTGAGCAAGGCTACCTGCAGTACTCCGTGGCCATCTGCGGGCACTGATGGTGAGATATCGGTCTTATTGTGGTGTTTTACACTGTGGACGTCCCGTACTGTAGCACCTGGGCATGTTTCCAGTCTCCTGGAATCGTTGCGGGCCCGTGCTACGACCTGCTGTGTTTGACCAGCCTCCAGTCGCCCTCGTATTCTACACCTCATAACGTTATCAATATGTGTTCTTTGAGCCATTTTCAACACACAGTCACCATTAACACGTCTGAAAACGTCTGTACACTTACTCGCTGCACCGTACTCTGACATGCACCAACACACCTCTGTGTATGTGGACTGCTGCCAGCGCCACCGTGCGACGACCGTAGGTCAAATGCACCGCATGGTCATACCCCGAGGTGATTTAAACCCGCAAACCGCCCACCAGAGCGTTGTTTCACCATGGATCAGCATTATCCTTAATTTATGAGCATGAGTGTATTTTGCGTTACCTTCATTACAATAAGCAGATTATAAGTTACATCTAATATACTACATTATAGAAGATTTAGTAAATACTATAGCACAGAAGGAGAGGAAGAAAAGCAGTTACCTCTGTTCATGAGTACAACAATGCAGGTAAGTACTGTCTGTATGAGACTATGAAGGTTAACTGCAATGAACATGATAGCAGAGACGGTGGAGGAACAAAACGTGATATAACAAGATTAATGACGATAAGCGGAAAGAAAATGATGTGACTGACTGAGAGAAGAAAATAGTAAGCAGCGTAAACTGGACAAGATGGGAGCATTTGCTTCGTCATTTAACAGGGGGAACATTGGTTTCACACGTTAATTTCTGGGAAAATGCTTTTGGCGTGACAAAAAGAATTGTTTCAGCTTTCTCCTAAAGGCCCCAGGGAACTGAATTGTGTGCATGGTGCAGGGTAACCTGTTACAGGAGCGGACAGTAGCAGCAGAGGAGCAGTAGTAGGTCTATGTACTGACACAGCATACGACGTGAGAGGCAGCTTGTGTCGCGATTACGATGATGTGACGGGTAGTTAATCTCTGAGCCAGGAGCTGGGGTGTGTGCGCTCCGAATACATAGTACACACGGTGGGTGGCAGTCACGTAACTTGCCAGAACCGATGGAGGGTGTATGAAGTACTAGCACGATCTAATAAGCAGAAGTTGCAGACGTAAAACACACTACAATACGTAGTCAGTTGTGAGCATCTGAAGTTCTCACAAGTGCTGCCTCCGTGGAGTACATCGCAAGAGTGGACGTTCGGTAGGAACAGTTCTAGCACAAGTTTATGTTTCACATACGTTCCGGAAAGTTTTTAGAGACAGAGGTTAGCGGAAGTCTTCCTAAATGTGGCGTCAGTATCTTATGCTCAGCTGACATGTTCCTGGCCGGCCGGGGTGGCCAAGCGGTTCTAGGCGCTACAGTCTGGAGCCGCGCGACAGCTACGGTTGCAGGTTCGAATCCTGCTTCGGGCATGGATGTGTGTGACGTCCTTAGGTTAGTTAGGTTTAAGTAGTTCTAAGTTCTAGGGGACTGATGACCTTAGAAGTTAAGTCCCATAGTGCTCAGAGCCATTTTTCTGACATGTTCCTCCAGATTTACATTCAAGTTAGTCACGAATTATTTCTTTCCTTAAGGTATTGAAATACTGTGGAGAAAAATAGGAGGCAGTTACTCCATGAATTTAGAACTCCTTAATTTCGGATGGAACGATAAAAGTGCTTCAGACTTTTTTGGCTTTTTGTTCAAGTCCCAGGTTTTGCGCCCATCATAATACTGATAACAGTATCACCCCACTAACCTAAGGAGAGGTGGCAGAGTAAGTTCTTCCTATTACACTGATCCAGTGTCCTGGGTTAAATTCCGAACTTCGCTGCAGTGTGTCGTAAACAGAGGTGTAAAACTACTGTAGGCTACATTAGACCATCGTAAGTAGATGTAGACTGCGGGAGTTATCCTAGTAGCTTCGGTCATTTAGGTCGTACCCACGTTACCTGTACATTAGGTGTGTTGCATACCTATCGGGTATGTTGTGAGGTGTTGGATTCGTATCTGTCTCGGGTACGATGGAGCCTGTGACCAAGGCACACAGCCTAATCCGAATGGAGCCAAGTGCGTTTCTGCATCTACACCCGTAGTCTGCAAACCACTGTGAAGTGTATGGCAGAGGGTAGGTACTATTGTGCTTATTATTAGGGCTTTTTCCCGTTCCATTCGTTTATGGAGATCGAAAGGAATACACCTTTAAATGCCTCTATGCGTGCTGTAATCAACCTAATCTTCTCCTCAAGATCCCCGTGGGAGCGATACGTAGAGGGTTGTAGAATATTCCCAGAGTCATCACTTAAAGACGGTTCTTAAGATTTTGATAATAAACTTTCTCGGGATAGTTTACGTCTATCTTCAAGACTGCCAGTTCAGTTCTTTCAGCATTTCCATGACAGTATCCCCTTGCTGAAAGAAACCTGTGCCTATTCGTGCTGCCCTTCTCCGTATACGTCCAATACCCCTGCAACATCTACACCGAAGAGCCAAAGAAACAGGTACACCTATCTAAAATCGTGTTGGACCCGCGGAAGCACGCAGAAGTGCCGCAACGTGAGGTGTCATGGACTCGACTAATGTCTGAAATAGTGCTGGAGAGAATAGGCACCATGAATCCTTCATGGCTGTCCATTAATCCGGAAGAGTACGAGGGGGAGGAGATCTCCCAGATATGCTCAGTAGTGCTCATGTCTGGGGTGTTTGCTTGCCAACTGAAGTGTTTTATCTCAAAAGACTGTTCCTGGAGCCACTCTGTAGTAATTCTGGACGTGTGTGGTGTCACATTGTCCTGCTGGAATTGCCCAATTCCGTCCGAATGCACAATGGACATGAATGGAAGCAGGTGATCAGACAGGAGGCTTATGTACGTGTCACCTGTCAGAGTCGTATCTAGACGTTTCAGTGGTCCCACATCACTCCAGCTGAACATGGTTCACACCAATACAGAGCCTCCACCAGCCTGAACAGTCGCCTGCTGACGTGCAGGGTCCGTAGATTCAGCAAGTTGTCTCCATACCCGTAAGCGTCCATCCGCTCGATACAATTTGAAACAAGAGTCGTCTGGCCAGGCAACATGTTTCCCGTCACCAACCGTCCAATGTCGGTGTTGACTGGCCCAGGCGAGGCTTAAAACTTTGTGTCGTGGTGTCATCAAGGGTACACAAGTGGGCCTCCGGCTCTGAAAACGATGTTGATGTTTCGTTGGATGGTTCGCACGCTGACACTTGTTGATTGCCCAGCACTGAAATCTGCAGCAAATTTGCGGAAGGGATGCACTTCTGTCACGTTGAACAATTCTCTTCAATCGTGGTTGGTCTCGTTTTTGCAGGGTCTTTTTCCGGCCGCAGCGATGTCGGACATTTGGTGTTTTACCGGATTCCTGTTATTCACGGTACACTAGTCAAATGGTGGAATGGGAAAATCCCCACTTCATCGCTACCTCGGAGATGCTGTGTCCCATCGCTCGTGCGCCGACTGTAACACCACGTTCAAACGCACTTGAATCTTGATAACATGCCATTGTAGCAGGAGTAAACGATCTAACAACTGCGCCAGAGCCTTTTTGTCCTATATAAGGCATTATCGACCACAGCGCAGTATTCCGTCTGTTTACGTATCTGTGTTTTTGCATACGCATGTCTATACCAGTTTCTTTGGCGGATCAGTTTATTTCTTATGGGTGCCACACAGAAGAGCGGTATTCTAGGATGGGTCGCAGGACTGATTTGTAAGCACTCTCCTTTGTAGAC
The DNA here is from genome assembly GCF_023898315.1 of Schistocerca nitens. NCBI lineage: Eukaryota > Metazoa > Arthropoda > Insecta > Orthoptera > Acrididae > Schistocerca > Schistocerca nitens. The sequence continues at coordinate 19,481,688 of NC_064623.1, read as the reverse complement.
TGAATGCACTTCCGCAGTATTCTACCAATAAACCGAAGTCTGTCATCTCATTTTCCACCACTAGCCCTATGTAGCGGTTCCACTTCTTATCCTTACGAAATGTTACACCCAGATATTTTTATGTGTTTACAGATTCCATCTGTGACTCACTAGTATTATATTCATAGATTACTATGTTTTCTTGTTTTGTGAAGTGTGCCAGCCGGTGTGGCCGAGCGGTTCTAGGCACTTCAGTCTGGAACCGCGCGACCGCTACGGTTGCAGGTTCGAATCCTGCCTCGGGCATGGATGTGTGTGATGTCCTTAGGTTAGTTAGGTTTAAGTAGTTCTAAGTTCTAGGGGACTGATGACCTCAGATGTGAAGTCCCATAGTGCTCAGAGCCATTTGAACCATTTCGTGAAGTGTGCGATTTTATATTTTTGAAGACTTGCAGCAAGTTGTCAATCTTTGCACCACTTTTAAATCTTATCAGGATCTGACTGAAAATTTGCGCATGTTCGTTCAGACTGCACATCACTGCAGGTAACTGCAACGTTTACGAAAAATCAGAGATTACAAGTGCCATTGTCCGCTGGGTCTTCAGTATACAACATGAACAATAAGGGAACCAACGCACTATCGTGGGGTGCACCCGAAGTTACTTCCACATCTGTCGATGGCTTCCCATCCAAGAAAACTTGCTCTACCTCACACTGTTGTTCTTTTATTTGGGTACGAGGGTCACTCCAAAAGAAATGCACACAATTTTTTTTAAATCGATCTTTTAGCCTACATGTTCGAAAGTTTTACAGTGTGTAGATAGATCCTTTAGGAACAATATTTTCATTTGTCCACATAATTTCCATCCCTCTCAACTGCCTTACGCCGTCTAGGAACCAGCGCCTGTATACACGCACGCTAAAATTCTTGGCCAACCTGTTGGAGCCACTGTTTGGCAGCGTGCACAAGAGAGTCCTCATCTTGAAACATTGTCCCACGAAGAGAGTCTTTCAGTTTCGCAAAGAGATGGTAGTCACATGGAGCCAGGTCAGGACTGTAAGGCGGGTGTTTCAGCATACCGTTTTTCTTGTTTCTATGTGAGCCACTGTCAACGTCCTGGGAACCCACCTGCTACAAACCTTTTTTAACGCCAGCACTTTCAGTATTTTGCAAACACTTCTTTCCGCTATCCAAACGTAGCGTGACAATTCGTTCACTCTCACGCGTGAGTTAGCAGTCACCAATTCGATAACTCTCTGCCATTGTCTGGAGTGTGTGCAGTACGAGGCCTGCCGCTGCGAGGACAATCCTCAATATTGCCGTGCCTGCTTTCATCACGTAACCTGCTTGCCCACCGACTAACTGTACTGCGATCGACAGCTGCATCTTCGTACACCTTTTCAACCTCTGGTGGGTGTTTCCCACTGTCTCGTTTTCACAGCACAGGAATTCTATGACAGCACGTTGCTTCTGACGAACGTCAAGTGTAGCAGCCATCTTGAAGACATGCTGTGACGGTGCCACTCACGGGAACAGGTTGAACTAAGTTTGAAAACAAGTGGGAAGGATGTATCTACACACTGTAAAACTTTCACACACGCAGAATGAAAACTGTATTTTTACAAAAATAGTGTGCATTTCTTCTGGAGTGACCCTCGTAGAAGGATGCGCGAGTATGCTTGGTAGGCACTTGCAGCACTACCTTAAGTGTCTGCTTCTACGTAATAGACAGATGGGGATGGAAGGGCAGATTTTCCCATATCTCAACAGTTACTGATTTCTGGATGTTATCACTATGTGAATTATCGTTTTTGGCTCAAATGGTTCAAGTCTGAGAAAACTAACTGTTGATATCAGAGGAAAAACATTAGAAGATGGAAAATTGTTGACTGGAGAGGGTCGGTTAACTAAAACTGAAATAGAAAACTTCCAGGTTCAAAATGGTTCAAATGGCTCTGAGCACTTTGGGACTTAACTTCTGAAGTCATCAGTCGCCTAGGACTCAGAACTAATTAAACTTAACTGACGTAAGGACATCACACACATCCATGCCCGAGGCAGGATTCGAACCTGAGACCGTAGCGGTCGCTCGGCTCCAGACTGTAGCGCCTAGAACCGCACGGCCACTCCGGCCGGCAATTATCGTTTTTGTTTGGCCAATGCTATCTGATGCAGGAATACGGGACGCGTTTTTTTAAGCACTGTATAGAACAGCGTCATGTATAAATATCGACGTGGAGCTTCTGACGTTATCCACTAGAAGTGAAATATGTGAAACGACTCACCTAACGTTATCATTACTGTTGGAACAAAGACTTGTTGGTAAACTGTGGTCTCATTATAACAATCCCTAATGAGGTTTGATTACCCGTCTTTATTTCGACCGTTCTACTGCCGCTTTCTCCGTCTCGTGGGAGCGCAATTGTTTTGGCGGCCATCGTTACGAGGAGACAAAAGACGGTGGGGTGCCTCTGCGGGCATCGTTGGCGGTCGCGTACGGGTTTTGTGGTAACGACGTAATAACAACGCGCGCTGTTTGAGGAGAGGAAGTGGTTGCTGCGGTGTACTTCCGTAAGCCCGCGGCGGGCGCGGGGTGACCTCTCCGCGGCAGACGTAAAGATACAAAAGACGCGGACGTAAAAAGCAGGAGGGCGGCTGGCACTGCCCAGTGGGTAGCGGCCGCGGGGCGAATAACGAGGCAATTAAGTCTCCGCCTCCGCAGGTGCTGCCATCGCGCGGCGCGTCTCGCAGCTCTTGCGGTCGACGAGCAACAAAAGCCGTGACGTAGCACAGTGGTGGGACTCCCCCGCGCAGCTGTGCGTCGCGCGTCGGGGAAACAGACGAACGCGCCGCCCTCCCCCCCCCCCCCCCCCCGCCGCGCCCGCACGCACGTTTACCCCTCTTTAGGTCGCAAAAAGGTGACCACCCTCTGGAAGCGCCTCTGCGAGGGCAGCTTGGTAGGCTTTTGTCGCTCGTGTCCACCCCCATGCCGCGTTAGCTTTCACCCCTGCCCAAATATACCTGCAGCCCGGGAAAATGCAGCTACAGGACAAAGCTTACAGCTCGCGGCACTTTTATATCTACTCTGACGGTAACAAAAGAAATCGCAACACCAAACAGGAGTTTTGCTATATAAACTGTTGGTTGGCGTCTTTCTACAGGTGAAAGATGATGTCTATTCAAATTTCGTTCCAACAGCATAAATGCGCCTTTAGTAGCGTCGCTATGAGGATGCAAACAGGTTTACTTTCAATAGGCGCCATAACAGTCGTGAGAGTAAATACCCATTCGAAGTGGCCGTGCGGTTCTAGGCGCTGCAGTCTGGAACCGCGAGACCACTGCGGTCGCAGGTTCGAATCCTGCCTCGGGCATGGATGTGTGTGCTGTCCTTAGGTTAGTTAGGTTTAACTAGTTCTAAGTTCTAGGGGACTAATGACCTCAGAAGTTGAGTCCCATAGTGCTCAGAGCCATTTTTGAAATACCCATTGAGATTGGACATGGTGAGTTGGTGTCCGTCAAGAATGCCTTCAAGGCGACACCGACGCTTTTATCAGCACCTCACTGAATTTGAACGATATCCTGTAATAGGGCTACGAGAAGCTGGGTGTTCCTTCTGGGATAATGCAGGAAGACTGGGCAGGAAAGTAGCCAGTGTATATGATTGGTGCCAGTGGCAGTCACGAGAATGTACCGTGATAAGAAGACCAGTTTCCTCATCGCCACGTGGCACTACCGAAAGGGAAGACTATCGTATTCGGCCTATGGCTCTGGTGCAGTGTACTGCATCTGCAGTAGCACTTTGAGCAGCAGTTGGCACTACAGTGATACAACGAACACAAATAAATTACTTCAAGGACTGCGCCGAGCCAGACCCCCTACTGATTCCATGGCCCCAAACCATGACCAGTTGCGACTTGAGTGGTGTCACGCGAGTGCTCATTGGAGGGCAGGGTGGAGGTCTGTTGCGTCTTCTGATCAGATCCAATGATGCCCGTGTGTTGGTTAGAAAGAAGCCAGTTTAGGGCCTGCAACCAACCTCTTTGTCCACTAGGTACACTGGACCTACACCTGGAGTCATGGTCTAGGGTGCGATCCCGTATGACAGAAGGAGCGCTCTCCTGATTATACCACGCACCCTGACTGCAAATTTGTGCGTCAGTCTGGCGATTCCACCTGTTGTACTGCCATTCATTAACAGCATTCCAGGGGACGTTTTCCAACAGGATAACGCTCGCCCCATACCTCTCTTGTAACCCAACACGCTCCAAACGGTGTCGACATGTAGCCATGGACTGCTAGATGGGACGACAACTCCAGCGTCATCCGGAAACACCGTCAACCGTCCCCGTACTGAGCGACTAACTGCAACAGACTTGGGTTAACATCCCACGAACTGATATCCGGCACTTGTGCAACACAATGCATGCTCGTTTACATGCTTGTATTCAACATTCTCGCGGTTGCACTCGTTATTAACGTAGCAGCATTTCACATCTGCAACGAATTACCTCCAGCTTACATTAATCTGTCATCTTTCGTGGCCGTGCGATTCTAGCCGCTGCAGTCCGTAACCGCGTGACTGCTAGAGGCAGGTTCAAATCTTGTCTCGGGCATGGATGTGTGCGATGTCCTTAGGTTGGTTAGGTTTAAGTAGTTCTACGTTCTAGGGGACTGATGACCTAAGATGTTAAGTCCCATAGTGCTCAGAGCCATTTGACCCATTTGTCATCTTCCAATGTTAATCACTTAAATATGTTATCAAGACAAATGTGTTCCCTAAATTTCATTACTCTACATAAATCAATTTTTGGTGTTGCGATTTTTTTTCCCGCCAGTATATATTGCGATATTTGGAAAGCGTACTTATTGCAGGCGCCGATATAAATCTAAAAATAACAACGTATGACTGGTCGCCATAAGCTGTTTCTTTATACCCAGAAAAAAGATTATTTTGTCTTTTCTTTTGGGTAAATATTAGCGGGCACGGTACAGAACTAAATACCCTTTTCTACAATACCACTGACATGGAAATAGGCATCCCAGAGGTTGAGAATCAGCTGAAATAGTTGAGAACAGCTAAGTCATTATGTCTGGATGAAATACCAATTTAGTTTCATGGAGAACACTGTTGGGCGTTTGCCACTTGCTTAGCTTGCAATTATCGCGAATCTCGGCCGGCGCAGAGTCCTAAGCGACTGAAAAAGATCTGTAGGTTACTCCTGTATATGTTGTTCTTGTTGTTGTGGTCTTCAGTCCTGAGACTGGTTTGATACAGCTCTCCATGCTACTCTATCCTGCGCAAGCTTCTTCATCTCCCCGTACCTACTGCAACTTACATCCTTCTGAATCTGCTTGGTGTATACATCTCTTGGTCTCTCTCTACGATTTTTACCCTCCACGCTACCCTCCAATACTAAATTGATGACGCCTTGATGCCTCAGAATATGTCCTACCAACCGATCCCTTCTTCTAGTCAAGTTGTGCCACAAACCACTCTTCCCCCCAATCATATTCAACACCTCCTCATTAGTTATATGATCTACCCATCTAATTTTCAGCATTCTTCTGTAGCACCACATTTCGAAAGCTTCTATTCTCTTCTTGTCTAAACTATTTCTCGTCCATGTTTCACCTCCATACATGGCTACACTCCATACATATACTTTCAGAAATGACTTCCTGACACAAATCTATACTCGATGTTAACAAATTTCTCTTCTTCAGAAACGCTTTCCTTGCCATTGCCAGTCTACATTTTATATCCTCTCTACTTCGACCAGAATCAGTTATTTTGCTCCCCAAATAGCAAAACTCATTTACTACTTGAAGTGTCTCATTTCCTAATCTAATACCCTCTATATTACCCGTCTTAATTCGACTACATTCCATTATCCTCGTTTTGCTTTTGTTCATGTTCATCTTATCTCCTCCCTTCAAGACACTATCCATTCCGTTCAACTGCTCTTCCAAGTCCTTTGCTTTCTCTGACAGAATTACAATGTCATCGGTGAACCTCAAAGTTTTTATTTCTTTTCCATGGATTGTAATACCTACTCCAAATTTTTCTTTTGTTTCCTTCACTGCTTGCTCAATATACAAATTGAATAACAATGCGGAGAGGCTACAACCCTGTCTCACTCCCTTCCCAGCCACTGCTTCCCTTTCATGCCCCTCAACTCTTATAACTGCCATTTGGTTTCTATACAAATTGTAAATAGCCTTTCGCTCCCTATATTTTACCCCTGCCACCTTCAGAATTTGAAAGAGAGTATTCGAGTCAACATTGTCAAAAGCTTTCTCTAAGTCTACAAATGCTAGAAACGTAGGTTTGCCTTTCCTTAATCTAGCTTCTAAGATAAGCCCTAGGGTCAGTATTGCCTCACGTGTCCCAATATTCCTACAGAATCCAAACTGATCTTCCCCAAGGTCGGCTTCAACTAGTTTTTCCATTCGTCTGTAAAGAATTCGCTTTAGGATTTTGCAGCTGTGGCTTATTAAACTGAATGTTCGGTACACAGAGTACCGTTCTGACCACGACCGACAGTTGGAACTGACTGGGGATGTTGCGCAGCTGCCGTTCGTGGTCAACTACGTTGCTGATATAGTCTGTCTGTAAACTGAAGAGCGAGCAGCGCTTTTGGTGGGGGAAGTGGCCTTTCCCGGAAGAACGCTGCCACGGATCTACAGGGGCACCCAAAATCTGTTGCCCGTTACCTGTCTAGCGGTGTAGATCGGCGTGCGGTGATATACGTCGTTTCTGTTCGTCGGATCGTAGTTGCCAGTGTCAGTGAGTTAAGTTTGTATACTCACTGATGTACTTCGATATCTGGAAGTAATGGATAATCGTCTAGCATTGCAAGAAAGTTTTCAGAATACGAGGAAGAGGAGGTATTTGGGGGGTAACGAGCGTTCGATCGCGTCTAATGTTATTGCAACGTGTATTAAAGAGGCGACCGAAAAAGAACTGTTGGCTAATAATACCAGTCCCAATCAAAGAGCTGCAATTCATGCAAATGTCAGTGTCACCTAATAGGACGCGTAAGTAAGGATTGGAAAAATAAGCCGCATGGTTTACTGGAATCGAAACGAAGGAAAACTAATAATTTTAGCAGGAAACCCATCGTTATAGACAGTTTCAAAGTAACGTACAACTAACGTACAACCTTTGATGCTTAAGGAACACTAAATCTCTATCTCGGTCACTATTCACCTGATTCTAAGACATAATGCTTAAAACATGTGCGCAATAGCTATTCTAAACACTGCTGAAATTTCGTTGGAAACATGTACACCGATTCTGGACTTCTAAGAAAAAAGCTTGACATACGAGGTGCGTTCACATATTAATTTTTATTTTTTGTAAGAACTTTATTTGTTAATATACGGCAACGTTATCCTCTTCAAAACATTCCCCATTACATACTATACACTTATGCCAGTGCTTTTTCCAATTCCCGAAACACTTTAGGAACTGTTTCTTCGGGATAGCTTACAGGTCTCTTAACTGTGCATTTTTAATCTCATCCACGCTTGTAAAACCGTTGTCATTTAAGTCCTGCTTTGAAATGTTTATATCACTTTTCTGCCTTTGGTTTACTCATAACAGGCTCTCGAAAAGCAATATTTACCATTTCTAAAAATTTCATACACTTTGTTCCACTCTTATAACAAAATTTAATGCAGATTCTCTAATTTATTTTTATAGAAAAAAAATAGTCATTGATGTTACCAAAACACATGTATCCTTTCTGACAGCTGACAACAGAGTAAATAGCCAATATGCATAACATTGAACACATTCTTCTGAGGCATGTTTACGAAATCAGTCACATAAAAGTAGTCCAAATGTGACTAATACAACACACAAAATTATAATATTCTGCTCACTTTTTAAACAGTCTTCGTGTTGCAAGGATTGTTGAGTTTCAATGCAGTCCTTCAAAGAAAATTTCTACCTTGTAGTAGAAACACAAAGTAGGAACAAGCCTTAAATTCTACAGATTGATTGCATTATATGGGGTTCGTCTTACGAATAGCAATAGAGGAACATACAATACATTCACATGAACAGGCATTCGGCTCTATGTTTGTAGTATAATCCTGACTTCCATTCTTATCTTAATATTATTTACTCTATAATGTTGTATTACGGTATATTGATAATTTTTTACTAATGGACCGTCTGACAGCAACTGAATAAAACACAATGTCAGACGGTCCATAAGTAAAAAATTATCAATATAGCGTAATATTACACGCAACTGAGGAAGACAGGACTACAAAAGTTGAAGATCTCTATAATGTTGTGTTTCGGAAGAAACTATCGTTTTTTGTAGTCCTTATGGTCTTAATGCACTTGTCTAAAAATGATTGCAGCCGGGACGTATCTGTTCACGACTTCGCCACAGATTTGAAGCGCGCGCCGCGGCAGGGCCGGTACTGCGTTGTGAAACAGCCTTGGCTGGGTTGGGTTGTTTGGGGGAAGAGACCAAACACCGAGGTCATCGGTCTCATCGGATTAGGGAAGGATGGGGAAGGAAATCGGCCGTGCCCTTTCAAAGGAACCATCCCAGCATTTGCCTGGAGCGATTTAGGGAAATCACGGAAAACCTAAATCAGGATGGCCGGACGCGGGATTGAACCGTCGTCCTCCCGAATGCGAGTCCAGTGTGCTAGCCACTGCGCCACCTCGCTCGGTGAAAATAGCCCGGAGAAGCGCCTCGTGACGTAGCCGGGTTGGCAGACTGGGGACTCGCTCGCTCGCTCTTCAGTTTACCGACACACTATATCTGAAGTTGGGGTGAAGCATGCATTTCTTGCCGTGTTTCCATATTTTTGTGCGGCCTCTGAACTTAGGTGCAGGACGGGGCCGCAGGTGGGAGGTATGGCCTGTAGACTTCCGACTGCCGGCCGTGACACACGGCTGAGGTGGAGGCGAGCAACAGCATGTGGCCGGGTTCGAGGTGCGACCAGCTGTTGCCAGGTTCCGGACGGCGGGCGGCCAGGAAGGGACGCAGCCCCGCACTTCCTGCGTGTGCGTGCCCCATGCGTATGCTAATGCGGGGCCCCGCCGCGTCACGCACAACACGCGTGTCAGGGCCGCCGCCGTTTCCCCTACACGGACTCCTGTGTCTGCACCAGTTGGAAGGCCAGCGCCCTGTTCCCTCCTCTGCCTACTCCTTAAGCCGTCGGCACACGGACCGTCCTCTCGAACGTCAACGTTGAACGTGCTACACTACTGGCCATTAGAATTGCTACACCACGAAGATGACGTGCTACAGACGCGAAATTTAACCGACACCAAGAAGATGCTCTGATATGCAAATGATAAGCTTTTCAGAGCATTCATGCAAGGTTGGCGCCAGTGGCGACACCTACAACGTGCTGACATGAGGAAAGTTCCAACAGATTTCTCATACACAAATACACTCCTGGAAATGGAAAAAAGAACACATTGACACCGGTGTGTCAGACCCACCATACTTGCTCCGGACACTGCGAGAGGGCTGCACAAGCAATGATCACACGCACGGCACAGCGGACACACCAGGAACCGCGGTGTTGGCCGTCGAATGGCGCTAGCTGCGCAGCATTTGTGCACCGCCGCCGTCAGTGTCAGCCAGTTTGCCGTGGCATACGGAGCTCCATCGCAGTCTTTAACACTGGTAGCATGCCGCGACAACGTGGACGTGAACCGTATGTGCAGTTGACGGACTTTGAGCGAGGGCGTATAGTGGGCATGCGGGAGGCCGGGTGGACGTACCGCCGAATTGCTCAACACGTGGGGCGTGAGGTCTCCACAGTACATCGATGTTGTCGCCAGTGGTCGGCGGAAGGTGCACGTGCCCGTCGACCTGGGACCGGACCGCAGCGACGCACGGGTGCACGCAAAGACCGTAGGATCCTACGCAGTGCCGTAGGGGACCGCACCGCCACTTCCCAGCAAATTAGGGACACTGTTGCTCCTGGGGTATCGGCGAGGACCATTCGCAACCGTCTCCATGAAGCTGGGCTACGGTCCCGCACACCGTTAGGCCGTCTTCCGCTCACGCCCCAACATCGTGCAGCCCGCCTCCAGTGGTGTCGCGACAGGCGTGAATGGAGGGACGAATGGAGACGTGTCGTCTTCAGCGATGAGAGTCGCTTCTGCCTTGGTGCCAATGATGGTCGTATGCGTGTTTGGCGCCGTGCAGGTGAGCGCCACAATCAGGACTGCATACGACCGAGGCACACAGGGCCAACACCCGGCATCATGGTGTGGGGAGCGATCTCCTACACTGGCCGTACACCACTGGTGATCGTCGAGGGGACACTGAATAGTGCACGGTACATCCAAACCGCCATCGAACCCATCGTTCTACCATTCCTAGACCGGCAAGGGAACTTTCTGTTCCAACAGGACAATGCACGTCCGCATGTATCCCGTGCCAGCCAACGTGCTCTAGAACGTGTAAGTCAACTACCCTGGCCAACACGATCTCCGGATCTGTCCCCCATTGAGCATGTTTGGGACTGGATGAAGCGTCGTCTCACGCGGTCTGCACGTCCAGCACGAACGCTGGTCCAACTGAGGCGCCAGGTGGAAATGGCATGGCAAGCCGTTCCACAGGCCTACATCCAGCATCTCTACGATCGTCTCCATGGGAGAATAGCAGCCTGCATTGCTGCGAAAGGTGGATATACACTGTACTAGTGCCGACATTGTGCATGCTCTGTTGCCTGTGTCTATGTGCCTGTGGTTCTGTCAGTGTGATCATGTGATGTATCTGACCCCAGGAATGTGTCAATAAAGTTTCCCCTTCCTGGGACAATGAATTCACTGTGTTCTTATTTCAATTTCCAGGAGTGTAGTAGTTCAGCGGCGTTGCCTGGTGAATCGTTGTTGTGATGCTTCGTGTAAGGAGGAGAAATGCGCACCATCACGTTTCCGACTTTGATGAAGGTCGGATTGTAGCCTATCGCGATTGCGGTTTACCGTCTCGCGACATTGCTGTTCGCGTTGGTCGAGATCCAATGACTGTTATCAGAATATGGAATCGGTGGATTCAGGAGGGTAATACGGAACGCCGTGCTAGATCCCAACGGCCTCGTTTCACTAGCAGTCGAGATGACAGGCATCTTATCCGCATGGCTGCAACGCATCGTGCAGCCACGTCTCGATCCCTGAGTCAACAGATGGGGATGTTTGCAAGACAACAACCATCTGCACGAACAGGTCGACGACGTCTGCAGCAGAATGGACTCTCAGCTAGGAGACCGTGGCTGCGGTTACCCTTGACGCTGGTATAGGCATGCGTATTGAAATAGAGACATATATAAACAGGCAGAATACGGCGCTGCGGTCGGCAACGCCTATAGAAGACAACGTGTGTCTGGCGCAGTTGTTAGATCGGTTACTGCTGCTACAATGGCAGGTTATCAAGATTTAAGTGAGATTTAACGTAGTGTTATAGTAGGCGCACGAGCGGTGGAGCACAACATCTCTGAGTTAGCGATGAAGTGGAGATTTTCCCGTACGACCAAAAAAAAAAAAAAAAAAATGGTTCAAATGGCTCTGAGCAATATAGGACTCAACATCTGAGGTCATCAGTCCCCTAGACATAGAACTACTTAAACCTAACTGACCTAAGGACATCACACATATCCATGCTCGAGGCAGGATTCGAACCTGCGACCGTAGCGGTCGCGAGTTTCCAGACTGCAGTGCCTAGAACCGCTCGGCCACTCCGGCCGGCCCATACGACCATTTCACGAGAGTACCGTGAATATTAGAAATTCGGTAAAACATCAAATCTCCGATATTGCTCTGGCCGGAGTGAGATCCTACAAGAACGGAACCATCAACAACTGAAGAGAATCGTTCAACGTGACAGAAGTGCAACCGTTCCACAAACTGTTGCAGATTTCAGTGCTGGGCCCTGGACAAGTGTCAGCGCGCGAAGAATTCAACGAAGCGGCCCGCTCGTGCACCCTTGACGACTGCACCACACAAAGCTTTACGCCTCGCCTGGACCCGTCAACACCGACGTTTGACTGTTGATGCCTGAAAACATGTTGCCTGGTAGGACGAATCTCGTTTGAAATTGTATCGATCGGATGGACATGTACGAGTATGGTGACAAGCTCATGGCACTTTGGACCGTGCATGTCAGCAGGGGACTGTTCAAGCTGGTGAAGGCTCTGTTATGGTGTGGGGAGTGTGCAGTTGGAGTGATATAGGACCCCTGATAAGTCGATAGGATTCCGACAGGTGAAACGTACGTAAGCACCGTGTCTGATCACCTGCATACATTCATGTCCATTTTGCTTCCGACGGTCTTGCGCAATGTGACGCCCCACACGTCTAGAATTGCTACAGACTCGCTCGAGGAACACACTTCCGAGTTTAAACACTTCCGCTGGCCACTAAACTCCCCAGACATGAAAGTTATTGAGCATATGTGGGATGCCTTGCAACGTGCTGTTCAGAAGAGATCTCCAACCCCTCGTACACTTACGGGTTTATGGACACTTGAGACATTAGTGGAGTCTATGCTATGTTATGTTGAGGCACTTCTGCGTGCTCGCGAGGGCCTTACACGATGTTAGGCAGGTGTACCAGTTTCTTTGGCTCTTTAGTGTATAAGACTTAAAAAGGGGTGGGACTATCTTAACGAAGATCAGGCAAGCCTCATTGACAACAGATAGTGACCGTCTAGCACTGTGGAGTGTGGGTGCACTAAATCGCACGAAGTGAGCGCGAAGAATCATTCGGGAGGTCAAAAGTGCTGCCAGTAATTCAACTACCACAGTGAATGTGCTTAGGGAATTAAAAAAATATTGCACAAAATTGTCTAGCAGCTCCTCACTTATTACTACAGTTAATGTCAAGCAACGGTTAGTGTGGTGTAAAGAATGACACCAACAGACAATGTGAGTGAATTGTAGTGATAAATCGCTCCATAACCTATAGCAGTGCGATTGAAGGGTGTAGGTTTAGCGAACGTCTGGGGAGCTATCCCTGCCATTATGTATAGCGCCAACAGGGAATACGAAATAGGTGGTGGTGTTAAGGTATGGGGCTGTTTTTCGTCGTTAGGGTGTCGTCCCCTTATTGTGCTTAAGGGGACCACACAGTGGTTGAGGTCCAAAAAATATCTATTTTCGTTTCTCATCATATTTCGATAGATTAAGGTTTTATTTAAGTACTCTGAAAAGGATTTCGCTTGAAAAAAAATTTTTTCGAGCATTTAAAGCGCATTTTACTACTACGCGTGTTTATATGCCACGCCCACTTTTCTGTCATCCACTGTCAACCCACCCACTGTCAACTCTACGCCATATGGAGATGCCATTATTAGCAAAATAGAATGTGTAGGCCATGTTCAAAAACGATTGGGAACAAGGCTGTAAAACTAACTGTTGATATCAGACGAAAAAGAATTAGAAGATGGAAAATTGTTGACCGGACAGGGTTGGTTAACTAAAACTGAAATAGAAAACCCCCAAGTATACAATGGGCAGGCAATTAGGAGAAATAAAGAAAATCTGGAGGCAATGAAGAGAGATGTTTGGGCCATATTCTTCCATAAGTCCTCTACTGGTGACAAGCCATGTCATGGATTGTGTCCATCAGGAGAAAATTCGTGGTGCAAATACAACAGGGCTCAGGCAACTGGAGAATCTTATTGTCACCAGCATTCTCTTCCTGCTGCTGTTATTACAGCAATTAAACCTATTTTCAGAGACTTGGTTCATCCTGACCTTCTAAGGAAATGTCTGCATGAGCAGACACAGAACCCAAATGAATGTTTCAACAGCATAATTTGGAACCGCCTTCCTAAAACTATTTGTAGGCACGCGTACAATGAAACTACGAGGAGAAAAGAGACCCACTTGCAATGTCGTGAATATACCGTATACCATGCACATGCGGAAAAGTTTATGTCGGAATGACTGGACGATCAGTTAACACCAGGATCAAAGAGCATAAGCGACATTGCAGGTTGGGGCAGGTGGAGAAATCGGCCGTGGCAGAACACGCACTGAATGAGACCGACCACGTAATAAAATTCACCGACACGGAAGTTCTGGCTGTAGAGAACCACTATCAGACGCGCTTGTTCAAAGAAGCTGCAGAAATACAAAAACACGGGAACAGTTTGAACAAGACAGAGGAAAGCCTTAAGGTAAACGAATCCTGGCTTCCCGTACTGCAGCGAACGACCGTCGCAGGTAGCAAGAGGAGAACCGCACCGGAAATGACCGCGGAGAAGCCCTCGGACGTTGGCGCGCCAGGTACATATAGTCTGCGGCCGGGAGCTCGGCTCCAGAGAGAGCGGCCTGAGCTGGCGAGGAGAGCGCATCGCTGCCGTTGCGCGCTTCGCTTACTCGGCCGTTGAGAGCTCGTGAAGAGGTTTTCTGTGCTGTGGGCGCCGCGGAGAGCAAATTGTCGTGCGTTGTTTTGACAACGCGTGCAAATTGTCGTGTTCCGCGCCTCGCAGCATGGGGAAGAAGGGTGCGCAGAGGAAACCTGCCGCTACGAAGGGTCCTTCGGTTGTGCAACTCACTGAGTCTGCCGACCGTGCAAGGAACTCCAGAGAAGACGAGTCGCGGCCTGTCCCCCCTTTGTACGTCAAGTGCAAAGGCGGGTGGACAGCGCTGTTCGACACCATGACGAATTGCGCTCGGAACGAGGTGGTCTACGAGTCTGTCGATACAGACTCGCTGATCTGCGTTCGAGCCGCAAACGTGGCCGACCACAGGGCGATCAAGGTCGCAGTGGCCGACCACATCGTCGACGCGCCGCCGGCGCGAGAGAAGGCACCTTCCGTAGGAAGGATGAAGACGACTAAGGCACTCCTCAGGGGGTTGCCTCGGTGCTGTGATGAGGCAGCAGTCCGGGAAGGGCTGCTGCGAGCCGGGTTTGGTAGTGCAGCCGCAAGGTTGCACAACCGAACCAACAGGAAGAGGGCGCCGCTCTATGCCGTGACCGTGCAAACGGTCGACGGCGGGAGCGACATCTTCGACTTGCGGAAGTTGCTGGGCTTCCCGGTTACGACGGAGGCTCTCCCGACCGCCACGGATCCTCAGCCCCAGTGCTTCAGGTGCCAGGGCGAGGGCCACGTTGCGAAGTATTGCCGCAACGCGGCGCGGTGCGTCAAGTGCTCGGGTGAGCACGACAGCCGCGCCTGCGACCGCGGCAGCAACGCTCTGCCGACATGTATCCGGTGTGGCGGCCCGCACGTCGCCAGTTGGCGCGGCTGTGCGGCTTTCTCGAGCCGCAGCCGTGCCGGGGGCGGCGAGGCGGCCGCGGCCGCACCGACGCAGCAGCAGAAGAGAAGACGACGTCGGAAACGGCGTAGGGCGCAGAACAGCCCGGCGCAGCTGAGGGACGGCGCAGCAGCAGATCCACCTGCCAGGGGCAGGGACGGCCGCTCGGAAACGGGCAGCCAGGACGCAGCTCGCCCTCCTGCGAAGAGATGTGGCCTCGAACTCGGCACCGCCGTGAAGGAGGCCACAGCAGCCCTCAAAGCCGTCATGGCGGCGGAGAGGGCTGCCTTCGCAGCCGCCGTGGCTGCAGAGAAGGAAGAGGCCTCGAGGCAACTGCGAGCAGTTTTCGCCCGAGGCCTCAGCGCAGTCGTACCTGCGAACACTCCTGCGACCTCGCAGAAGGACGTTCGCGCGCCTATCCCTGCTTTTGTTCCAGCAGCACCGCAGGTGAGAGGCGCAAGGAAGACAACCGCCGCCCCAGAGGAGCCGCTGGCGACGCCGCCCGCTGCGGGATTCGACCCCTCAAGGGACCGAGAAGACAGAAAGGCAGCCGTCATCGCGCAAGCGCGAGCGAACGGCGTGCATCTCTCCGACGCTGAAGCGGCGCAGATCACTGGAAGTGCGGAGCAGATCACCGCTGCAATGCAGAAGGCCTGCGCCGTGCAGTAGAGGAGGACGCTGTAGCCAATCGCCGCCGTTCTGCACCAGCCTGATGAAGCTGCACCAAGTCACTGACGACAAGGCGCAGCAGAGGGCCTAACAGCAGCGCATGCGTTGCCGCGCCGAACTTTTTTATGTTACAGGGAGGAAGCCACTGCGGCCGGCACAGGAGACTACAGCGAGCCCAGCCGCAGCACCGGCCTGACCCAGCTAACGACCACGCAGCACACAGGTAACGTTGCACGATACCTCACGCTAACCACCCCTCACCTTGCATGCTCTGTCGCAGCTAGCAAGCCGCTACTGCCCTCACTACCCGTCCTACTGTCGCAGAGGTTTTTTTTCCCTTGGCGCTGGCCTTGGCACTTTTTTTCCTCTGCTCTTAAAACCGCTACCCTTCGATCGTTTTCGACCACTTCTATCTCCTGATGGACCATGTTAATGAGTAGTCTTACCAAGACGCATGGATAACATCACAGCCTGCATCCTGTGACGCCTGATTCTAAACTAACATGCTTACGGAGGTGACAGTAGAACTTTTGTGTTGGTCACCACGTTGGTGCGGGCGTGGAGGGGCCCCATCCTATATAAAAAAAGCTCGGCTCCAGTTCACCACCGGCAATTGAGGGTGAAGCTTTGACAATGCCAGCCACTCGTGCTGGCGAAACGTCAGAAAAATCATTAGATGAACGTCGGCCGAAGAACCCGAGACAGAAGCCAATAGGCAGTTTGTCAACAAGTGGCCACGAAAGCCTTAACAATTTTGTATTAATATTTTTTGTTAATAAATTTAAAAAAGTTTTTCTTAAACACTATAAAATGGATAAAGTATAGTACAGTTGACTCTATTGGCATCATGTTACATGCAGTAAAAATATTAACGTCCTGCATCAAATAGATTTTTTCAGAAATGGGTCAAATACTTGTCTAAATTAACATGGGTTAGATAGGTGTGGTCCCCTTAAGAAAACGCTGAATGCGGAAGGACACAAATAATTTTTACAGCGTCGTGTTCAGCGTGCAGTACACGAACAGTTCGGAGACGATGGTTGTGTCGGCATGACAACAAAACAGTGGCTGCCCGATGGTTGACTTGTGGGAGGGGACCAAACACCGAGGCCATCGGCCCCATCGGATTGGGGAAGGAAGTCGGCCGTGCTCTTTCAAAGGAACCATCCCGGTATCTGCCTGAAGCGATCTAGGGAAATCATGGGAAATCTAAATCAGGATGGCCGGATGAGGGTTTGAACCGCTGTACTCCTCCCGAATGCTAGTCCAGTCCAGTGTGCTAAGCCCTGCGCCATCTCGCTCGGACAGGCTTCATGAGTGAATGGTCTGTGGACGATGATACCGCTCAAACTGACTCTCAGGCACCACGATGAAAGTGTCTGCGGTAGAGTTCAAGCCGTCACAAAGGTAGCTGGCGAACACATTCCATGTTGACACTTCCTGACAGATTAAAACTGCGTGCCGGGCCGAGACTCGAACTCGGGACCTTTGCCTTTCGCGGACAAGTGCTCTACCAACTGAGCTACCCAAGCACGACTCACGACCCGTCGTCACAGCTTCAATTCTGCCAGTACCTCGTCTCCTACCTTCCAAACTTCACAGAAGCTCTTCTGTGAAGTTCTTCAAGGTTCGCAGAAGAGCTTCTGTGAAGTTTGGAAGGTAGGAGACGAGGTACTGGCAGCTTGGGTAGCTCAGTTGGTAGAGCACTTTCCCTCGAAAGGTAAAGGTCCCGAGTTCGAGTCTCGGCCCGGCACGCAGTTTTAATCTGCCAGGAAGTTTCATATCAGCGCACACTCCGCTGCAGAGTGAAAATCTCATGCTGGAAACATTCCATGTTAACCCTCACAACACCAAGAGGGGACGAGGAGGTATAGGGGGGGGGGGGTGAGGCGCCGTCGAGATTCCATACGCAGTAAGATCTTAAATTGTTCAGTTAAACGTAACCCAGTGGCTGATGTCGATTTCCCCAGTGAATGTCATATTCAGTATTTCTAGTTTCGAGGCCTTACTTACACATCACTCTCTCTTTAAGACTCAAGTTGAGAGTAAAAGTCAGCAAAAGTGAGCGAAATTTGGATTTTTATTTTTTTTTGTGTTGGCCATGAAATCGGTAGTAATGATACTGAAGGTGCGTTGTTAAAGCTAAGAGTGTGCTAAAAGCTATTCTTCGCGTTCTGGACTTTACTTCCACGTCAGTGCTTCTTTAAAAGTATTTTGTTACTGTCTACGAGGGTGAGTCAAATGAAAACCTTAAATTTGTAATAACAAATCGAAATTTTGCGCCGTTATCCTGTACGTTGGTAAGCGTGCTACAACCAGCGCGCAGAATGGCGTGTAGGTGGCAGCATAGTGCAGATGCACACATACCGTCGCAGTGTCAGTATAAAGATGGCCGCCCAACTTGCGACTTGCACCAGGGAAGAACAGCGTTCTGTTATTCGGTTTTTGCGTAGTGAAGGTGTGAAACCTATTGAAATGCATCGACGAATGAAGGTTCAATACGGTGATGCATGTTTATCACAGCAGCAAGTCTACGAATGGAGTAGCAAGTTCGCAAATGGTGTGACTTCAGTGGAAGATGCTCCTCGTCCAGGTCAGGCACAACGAGTTGTGACTCCACAGAACATTGCAGCAGTTGAAGCCATAGTGAAGGAAAACCGCCGAGTGACACTGAATGACATTACAGCATGTTCACAGATTAGTCATAGGTCAGCACACCACACTGTGCATGATGTGCTCCAGTTTCACAAAGTGTCTGCACGATGGGTGCCACGGCAGCTGACTGCTGAAATAAGAGAACGACGTGTTGACGCTTGTGAAGAAGTTCTTCGGCGCTTTGAACGAGAAGGTGATGGCTTCCTTGCAAGAATCGTTAATGGGGACGAAACCTGGGTTCACTTCCACCAATCGCAAACGAAGAGAGCGGGCAAGGAATGGCGCCCGCCATTCCTCATCACCAAAATCAAAGAAGGTGCGAACAGAACCATCAGCAAGGAAGGTTATGCTGACTCTCTTTTGGGACGAAAAAGGCGTCATTTTGGAGCATTACATGCCTACAGGGAGCACTGTCACCTTTGCATCATACACAGATCTCCTAAAAAATCATCCGCGGCCTGCAGTCAAATCAAAGCGACGTGGATTGCTGTCAGCAGGTGTCCTTTTGCAACATGACAATGCAAGGCCCCACACTGCCCGTACAACAGTTGCAACAATGACAGACCTGCATTTCGAGTGTCTTCCTCATCCACCATACACACCAGACCTTGCCCCAAATGATTTCCATATGTTTGGACCACCCAAAGACGGAATGGGAGGAAAGAAGTTCCGTTCTGATGAAGAGGTACGCCACGCGGTGCACGAGTGGTTGCACGGACTACGAAAAGAATTTTTTCTAAAGGAATTTATGCACTTTGTAAGCGCTGGAGGACTTGCATTGAGCGTGGGGGAGATTATGTTGAAAAGTGATACAGCATTGTACCACTTCTGCACAATAAATAATATTTAAAAAACTATTTAAGGTTTTCATTTGACTCACACTCGAACAATTAATGACCATTTTTAAAAATTTGTTTTTCGGGTAGACATAAAGTACCGCGTTCCCCTTGGTAATGCACGTTACGGAAAATGCCTCGGTATATCTGCGGTTAATGTCGCCCACTAATAGATAAGCTGGTGCTTTTAACCAGACAGTGTACACGTTTCACCCACTCGGACGCCACAGCCACTGTGACTCCGAACACCTACACAGCACAGATACCGTGCGTCATTCATTTGCACACGCGGTTCTCTACAGGACACGTGTCGCGGGCCGAGGACAGGTCAGCTGACGCAGGTGGGGTCCCTCCCCTAAGTAGAGGGCTGGCAGCTGCGCATGCCGGCACTAATCACGTGACCACAGGCGCTCTGCGCTCCCGTAGCGGTACGCCGCGTTCATACAATTACCTGTGCTGTGCCGGCCCCTTCTGGCTGCTCTGCCAACACGCGTTACAAAGGCCGCCGGATGCCAGGTGTTTAGCACGTGACACTTCCAGCCTGTGCAGAGGTGCATTTGATGCAGACCGATGTCTAGTGGAATTGTAGCAGCTGCACAGAGAGATGCTGTTATCAGAAACAGCGTGTAATACAGAGTCTTCACGTGAAAAATGGAACACGAAACCTCCCTGAGCCCCAGGCGCATATTAAAAAAAAAAAAAAAAAAATCCTATGAGACACAGATAGTTGCTGTTTGCGTCATTGTGTAAAGCAACTCAAACAGATTTTTAAAGAGTTTTTTTTAAGCGATTCCTTTTTTTTTTTTTTTGAGATCCAAAAATTGCCAGAAAGAAGTGAGCCGAATGCGTGGTGTGATATGCGGAAACGAAGTCAACTACCCAACGCGAATTTTTAACCTTCATGCGCTCGCGCTAGAAATAGTCACCGTCCGAGAGTTTTCATCAGTCTCTTGAGGTTTTCCGTTTTTAAAGGTCACATTTCCACAAAGTATCGACATAGGATATCTCACATAATATTGCAAACACATTTGTAATCAAAATTATTTATTTAACAATAAAATATACAATGGAATACAGAAAGGAAGCCAAATACCCGAATGAAGTATAAGAATATTTTTTTAATTGTAATTTTTTGGGACTATATAATGTAATACTTAAGACTAGAATTACTCACTGTCTTAACTCGTCACAAGGAAAGCTAATTTTGCTTTAAAAAAGGAATTTTTGATTGAAAACGTCACAAACATTTCTGTCAGATGAAAAACGCTGATCAGTCTGTATCCATTTCATTTTCGTTTTGAGGCTGACAACAATTACTGCACGTAACTGTCGTGGTTGAATGTCGTAGACAGACGTTTCTTCCACATTCACCGCATTCTCGCTTTGTTTTTATATTCTTTTTTGAGCCACACAAATAACATATTCCTCTCCTTGTAGGGGTTGATACAGCTGGATAAACTACGCCACTCTCTTTGTAATTTTCCGAAAATACTAACAAATCTTTTGGTAAATGCTTCAATTTAGCTCTTTCTTTCAGGTTTTCGCCCATCAGTTTCAAAGATAACGCATGTAAAAATTGTCTTCTCGTTTTTCCTTTCATATTGAAAAATGCGTAACGAATTTATTCCTGCCAAGTCAAGTAAGCGGAAAAATATGCATGCAGGCCACCTTTGTGTTCTTCTTGATGTTGAAATTCTGGAGCACATGCACATTCACTAGAGAATTGGAAGAATCTATAAAATTGAGGAACTATAGGGGAATTACAAAAAGAAATACTTACATTCCGAAGTAGACGAGTAGAACACAGTCTCGTAAGCGCTCGCAAGGCGGTAAACTGACCCTTTCTGTGAGTGCCGTAAGCGCTCGCAAGGCGGTAAATTGACCGCCGAACGTGTTCGGACCTATTTGAACTTGTCCTGAGAGGGAGAGAGGTGCGATTTGGACGAACTTTGAGCAGCATCTGTCGCAAAAAGGTGCAACTAGAGAATACATGTGCCTCCCGCCGCCTCGTTACTTTGTGGAGTAAGTATGGCGCGAAATTGCAAAAAAGGCGGTCATTTCACCGCCCGCGCGAGCGCGTGAGGGTTAATGGAGCTACCAGATGTTAACACATAAAGGTTTGCTATGACAAGTTCCTAACCACTACGAATATAAAAACTGCCTGGCAGATTAAAACTGTGTGCCGGACCGAGACTCAAACTCGGGACCTTTGCCTAGGCAAAGCTCGAGTTCGAGTCTCGGTCGGGCACACAGTTTTAATCTGCCAGGAAGTTTCATATCAGCGCACACTCCGTTGCAGAGTGAAAATCTCATTTTGCACAATACGAATATAAACAGTCAGTCAAGTACTGGCGGAAAAATGCGCATCTGATCAGAGGGAGGCCTTCCAAAGAAGCCACGAAAGTCATTTCGGCGTTCTCGCTTCCCACGCCCGGGTTCCCGGGTTCGATTCCCGGCGGGGTCACGGATTTTCTCTGCCCCGTGATGGCTGGGTGTTGTGTGCTGTCTTTAGGTTAGTTAGGTTTAAGTAGTTCTAAGTTCTAGGGGACTGATGAACATAGATGTTAAGTCCCATAGTGCTCAGAGCCATTTTTGAAGTCATTTCGGCGACATGACGAGAGACAAACATCCCTTATTCAACAGTTCAGAAGGTTAATTATCTTAAAGAGATCCGCCTCAGTAACACTAACGATTTATTCCCACCACGACGCTTTCGACTTTTTAGAATCCCATCCTCATGTGTGTCCCACCGCGTCTCCAGACCTCCGGTGTGCCCCCCCCCATCCCCCCCCCCCCCGCTCTCCCCCCACCACACTCAGTCGTGCTTGGATTTCATACCGTACGGCTGCTCGACAGTGGACAGTAAGTGTACGGTGTTGGTTTTCGGTTTCTTTCTTCTTCGTCCTACCCGTCAGGATGTAACATTCTTAGGTCCATTTCATGATTAGGCCCTCTCCTTTTTCTAGTTCCGCCTAAGATGGAGTGATTTGGAGCACTTGCGCTGACTGGCCCGACCCCATGCTGTGCATTACCAAAGACAGTCAGCGAGTAGGCTTGTTTCATTAGTCTGATGGTTCGGATTTTCCAAATATATTCTGTTATACTTCTTCCCTCTTCTCCTTTAAATGTTACAGTTTTAATTACATTTACGAGAGATACACGTACTTCTTGGACTATTAACATCATTTTGCTGTGCACTGGATGGATGGCATATGCACAGTTTAACAAATTTGCTTAAGATGATACAATTGGTACAAAATTGACGTCTTGTAGAAATGCAGCACATTATCGTACAAGCACATCATATCTGAGAACATCAGCCCAAGCCAGGTAAACAAAAGAGTAATACGTGCCTTTAAGAATTAACTATAAAAGCGATATCGCCGCGCAGGATTAGCCGAGCGGTCTAAGGCGCTGCAGTCATGGACTGTGCGGCAGATCCCTCGGGCATGGGTGTGTGTGTTTGTCCTTAGAATAATTTAGGTTAAGTAGTGTGTAAGCTTAGGGACTGATGACCTTAGCAGTTAAGTCCCATAAGATTTCACACACACACATAAAAGTGATATCAAAGAATGTAGACTCTAGAAGACCTTACAAATAAAAATGCAGAAGGATCAGAGATATAAGCTTAATAGTGTTCGGTGTCGTAGGACCGTATGTGATTACCTCTGGGGCGACATAGCGAATCATTATCTTTGCATTTACATTTAAATAGCAGAATAATATGAAGTGAACATAAGTTATGTAGCATAAAGCAACCAATTTCTGTAAGGAACACACGAAACAAAATACAAAAGCCAATGAATCACAACATAACGATAGAGGAAACTCCATTAGTAATATAAAAATATTAAATATAAGAATGACAGTGATAAAATGGATGTGGAGAGGAAATATGGGGAAAGGGGGGGAGGAGAACAGGAAAAGACATTATTATTCGAAGGTTGTATGAGACTGGGAAGAAGAAGAAGGTGAAGAATGTGATTCGAATGGTGAGTGGTGGTAGGGGGTTGGAAAGGAGAGGGGTGCCTCCAATCGCAGTGAACAGTGTGTGAGGTGGATAAGTAGGAAAGCTAGTGTTACAAGTGGGTAGATGCGGAAGAGGTGGCAGAGGGAAGGGGGATTTGAAGGAGGGTAGCAACAAAAAATATGCGTGGATACTTGACTGAGTGTGGAAACTGGTTAGATCAGAATGGTGGTGAGGGATTGGGAAAAGGGTATGAGAGTCAGAATGATAAACAAAGAGTTGAAGAAAGGGTGGGAAAGAGAGCAATCCACTGAGTTGGATTAGTATAATAATTATGGCAGGGGGAAGGGGGTGAGAGAAATGTGTGAAAAGGACAGGAGGTAAACTGGTATACACGTGTAACGATGTGTAAGGGGACGTTGTAGACATGTATAATCAAGTATAATGAGACGAAGGAAGAAAGAAGATAGAAAAATGGGGCGGTGAAGGAAACAGGGGGAAGGGACAGGTACTTGGGATGGGCAGTGGGGGGGGGGAGAAATGGGGGAGGGATAACATAGGAGTGCAACTTTGCGAAACTATGTAACAAACTTAAAGTACTTATTTTCAAGACAAATGCATCGGTATGCAAAACTTAAGGTGTGCATCACGTATTTCCAGCTTTTGCCGAATGAGGCTATGTCCAGCATTGTCGAACATGGTCGTTTTGGTGGTCCGGGTGCTATGGTGTAGGGGGGCATACTAGCCTCGAAATCTTTGAACACGGCAGACTCTCCAATAATCGTTATTATGACATTGTACTAAGGAATGACGAGATACGTTTGAAGTTCTCTAACGCTATAGATACAGCAATAAGGAATAGCGCAGTAGGCAGTACAGTTGAAGAGGAATGGACATCTCTAAAAAAGGGCCATCACAGAAGTTGGGAAGGAAAACATAGGTACAAAGAAGGTAGCTGCGAAGAAACCATGGGTAACAGAAGAAATACTTCAGTTGATTGATGAAAGCCGACCGAAGTGGCCGTGCGGTTAAAGGCGCTGCAGTCTGGAACCGGAAGACCGCTACGGTCGCAGGTTCGAATCCTGCCTCGGGCATGGATGTTTGTGATGTCCTTAGGTTAGTTCGGTTTAAGTAGTTCTAAGTTCTAGGGGACTAATGACCTCAGCAGTTGAGTCCCATAGTGCTCAGAGCCATTTTTGATTGATGAAAGGAGGAAGTACAAGCATGTTCCGGGAAAATCAGGAATACAGAAATACAAGTCGCTGAGGAATGAACTAAATAGGAAGTGCAGGGAAGTTAAGACGAAATGGCTGCAGGAAAAATGTGAAGACATCGAAAAAGATATGATTGTCGGAAGGACAGACTCAGCATACAGGAAAGTCAACACAACCTTTGGTGACATTTAAAGCAACGGTGGTGACATTAAGAGTGCAACGGGAATTCCACTGGTAAATGCAGAGGAGAGAGCAGATAGGTGGAAAGAATACATTGAAAGCCTCTATGAGGGTGAAGATTTGTCTGATGTGATAGGAGAAGAAACAGGAGTCGATTTAGAAGAGATAGGGGATCCAGTATTAGAATCGGAATTTAAAAGAGCTTTGGACGACTTACGGTCAAATAAGGCAGAAGGGATAGATAACATTCCATCAGAATTTCTAAAAGCGTTGGGGGAAGTGGTAACAAAACGACTATTCACGTTGGTGTGTAGAATACATGAGTCTGGCGACATACCATCTTACGGAAAAGCATCATCCACACAATTCCGAAGACGGCAAGAGCTGACAAGTGCGAGAATTATCGCACAATCAGCTTAACAGCTCATGCATCGAAGCTGCTTACAAGTATAATATATAGAAGAATGGAAAAGGAATATATAGAAGAATGGAAAAGAAAATTGAGAATGCGCTAGGTGATGATCAGTTTAGCTTTAGGAAAAGTAAAGGGACGAGAGAGGCAATTCTGACGTTACGGCTAATAATGGAAGCAAGGCTAAAGAATAAGCAAGACACTTTCATAGGATTTGTCGACCTGGAAAAAGCGTTCGACAATTAAAATGGTGCAAGCTGTTCGAGATTCTGAAAAAAGTAGGGGTAAGCTATAGGGAGAGACGGGTCATATACAATATGTACAACAACCAAGAACGAAGTGCTCGTATTAAGAAGTGTGTAAGACAAGGCTGTAGCCTTTCGCCCCTACTCTTGTCTGTACATCGAGGAAGCAATGATGGAAATAAAAGAAAAGTTCAGGAGTGGAATTAAAATACAAGGTGAAAGGATATCAATGATACGATTCGCTGATGACATTGCTATCGTGAGTGAAAGTGAAGAAGAATTAAATGATCTGCTGAACGGAATGAACAGTCTAATGAGTACACAGTATGGTTTGAGAGTAAATCGGAGAAAGACGAAGGTAATGAGAAGTAGTAGAAATGAGAACAGCGAGAAACCTAACATCAGGATTGATGGTCACGAAGTCAATGAAGTTAAGGAATTCTGCTACCTAGGCAGTAAAATAACCAATGACGGACGGAGCAAGGAGGACATCAAAAGCAGACTCGCTATGGCAAAAAAGGCATTTCTGGCCAAGGGAAGTCTACTAATATCAAATACCGGCCTTAATTTGACGAAGAAATTTCTGAGGATGTTCGTCTGGAGTACAGCATTGTATGGTAGTGAAACATGGACTGTGGGAAAACCGGAACAGAAGAGAATCGAAGCATTTGAGATGTGGTGCTATAGACGGATGTTGAAAATTAGGTGGACTGATAAGGTAAGGAATGAGGAGGTTCTACGCAGAATCGGAGAGGAAAGGAATATGTGGAAAACACTGATAAGGAGAAGGGACAGGATGATAGGACATCTGCTAAGACATGAGGGAATGACTTCCATGGTACTAGAGGGAGCTGTAGAGGGCAAAAACTGTAGAGGAAGACAGAGATTGGAATACGTCAAGCAAATAATTGAGGACGTAGGTTGCAAGTGCTACTCTGAGATGAAGAGGTTAGCACAGGAAAGGAATTCGTGGCGGGCCGCATCAAACCAGTCAGTAGACTGATGACCAATAAAAAAAACTCCTTCTCCATGTGCGTCTTTTGGGCGTTGTATTCGACCCTGACTTCATTTTTTTATAGATGACAATGCACAACAGCACCGAACAGCGCAGCCGGCTGCTGTGACCTAGCGGTTGTAGGCGCTTCAGTCTGGAACCGGGCGACGGCTACGGTCGCAGGTCCGAATCCTGCCTCGGGCATGGATGTGTGTGATGTCCTTAGGTAGGTTTAAGTAGTTCTTAGTCTAGGGGACTGATGACCTCAGAAGTTATGTCCCATAGTGCTCAGAGCCATTTGAACCATTTTTTATCCTGAAATGTTGCTATGAAAATTGTTTACGGAAAAAGTATAATTTTATGAGTCCGATAGTACTCAGAGCCATTTGAACATTTTTTTTTTTCGAACAGTGCAGAGAGAGGAGGCCTACATACGTGGAGGTGACAAAAAGTCATGGGATAGCGATGTACACATACACAGATGATGGTACTATCGCGTACAAGAAGTATAAAAAGGCAGTGGATTGGTGGAGCTGTCATTTGTGCGAAGGTGATTCCTGTTGAAAGGTTTCCAATGTGATTGTGGCTGCTTGACAGACATTAACAAACTCTGAACGCGCAATGGTAGTTGGACCTAGAAGCATGGGACATTGCTTTTGAAAAATCATTAGGGAATTCAATATTTCGAGATCAACACCGTATATGCGACTTAACTTCTGAGTTTATCAGTCTCCTAGAACTTAGAACTAATTAAACCTAACTAACCTAAGGACATCACACACATCCATGCCCGAGGCAGGATTCGAACCTGCGACCGTAGCGCTGGCTCGGTTCCAGAATGCAGCGCCTAGAACCGCATGGCCACTCCGAAGGTGGTTTGCATAGAGTCGTCGGTGCTAACAGACAAGCAACACGGCGTGAAATAACTGCAGAAATCAATATGGGACGTACGACGGACGTATCCGTCGGTTTGCATAGAGTCGTCAGTGCTAACATACAAGCAACACTGCGTGAAATAACTGTATCTAATAATGTGTGTTAGAGCGTGTTTATGGTCCAGCAGTACGAATATTTATTTAATTTCAAGTTATTTAAATGTAACCTCAGTATTTCGTATGTTTCATTATGTTTGCGAGAATGCGTTGGCTTGAAGACAGGGCAGGAGTCTTCTAGCCAATCACAGCGATGGTCTCCGGGGAGGACACGAGGGAGTTCTGGACGGCACGGCACTGGACACGGAGGGCTGGACGCAGCGGACGCACGGTCGCGAGAGAGACTTGGACAGTGTGGAGTGGTTTGCTCGTGGTCGTGACAGATAGAAATACACTCCTGGAAATTGAAATAAGAACACCGTGAATTCATTGTCCCAGGAAGGGGAAACTTTATTGACACATTCCTGGGGTCAGATACATCACATGATCACACTGACAGAACCACAGGCACATAGACACAGGCAACAGAGCATGCACAATGTCGGCACTAGTACAGTGTATATCCACCTTTCGCAGCAATGCAGGCTGCTATTCTCCCATGGAGACGATCGTAGAGATGCTGGATGTAGTCCTGTGGAACGGCTTGCCATGCCATTTCCACCTGGCGCCTCAGTTGGACCAGCGTTCGTGCTGGACGTGCAGACCGCGTGAGACGACGCTTCATCCAGTCCCAAACATGCTCAATGGGGGACAGATCCGGAGATCTTGCTGGCCAGGGTAGTTGACTTACACCTTCTAGAGCACGTTGGGTGGCACGGGATACATGCGGACGTGCATTGTCCTGTTGGAACAGCAAGTTCCCTTGCCGGTCTAGGAATGGTAGAACGATGGGTTCGATGACGGTTTGGATGTACCGTGCACTATTCAGTGTCCCCTCGACGATCACCAGTGGTGTACGGCCAGTGTAGGAGATCGCTCCCCACACCATGATGCCGGGTGTTGGCCCTGTGTGCCTCGGTCGTATGCAGTCCTGATTGTGGCGCTCATCTGCACGGCGCCAAACACGCATACGACCATCATTGGCACCAAGGCAGAAGCGACTCTCATCGCTGAAGACGACACGTCTCCATTCGTCCCTCCATTCACGCCTGTCGCGACACCACTGGAGGCGGGCTGCACGATGTTGGGACGTGAGCGGAAGACGGCCTAACGGTGTGCGGGACCGTAGCCCAGCTTCATGGAGACGGTTGCGAATGGTCCTCGCCGATACCCCAGGAGCAACAGTGTCCCTAATTTGCTGGGAAGTGGCGTTGCGGTCCCCTACGGCACTGCGTAGGATCCTACGGTCTTGGCGTGCATCCGTGCGTCGCTGCGGTCCGGTCCCAGGTCGACGGGCACGTGCACCTTCCGCCGACCACTGGCGACAACATCGATGTACTGTGCAGACCTCACGCCCCACGTGTTGAGCAATTCGGCGGTACGTCCACCCGGCCTTCCGCATGCCCACTATACGCCCTCGCT